>NC_092690.1:22889606-23223192 GCF_964275005.1 Diadema setosum | reverse complement strand
GTTCAAGGGAACGGGGTGTGTTTATCAGGACGGGGGTGGGGCAAGGGGATGGTGGTAGGGTAGGGCTGGAATGATATTGGGGGGGGGGGGGTGGTTGGATAGGGGATGGTGCGTAATCTGGTGCACTCCTTTTGTGCCAATTATCCGGCTAGGACTCTCACAAAGATAGCACCCATGGAGACAGCACAGCAAGCCTACTTCTTCCTCATCGCATCTATTGACACACGTAGGCAAGACGCTATTTAAGGCCGTTTTTACTTCACCTCAACAGGGGGAACTGTCAAACCCTCCACCGATGCTTCCCAGCCAAAGCCAATCCAAAAGCCATATTTGAGTATACCATGTGTTTCCATCCTTGTTATTCTTAATTTTTTCTCTTTGTTGTGCGGAGATTAAGTTGCCATAACTTAAAGGCATTGATGGCAGTACTGACAGAAGAAAATATGGTATGTTCAAGCTTAATTTATGTGCTTACTGTTGCTTTTATAAACTTGTCAGTTTGCATCCTGCAAGCAGAATGTGATTACCTTTGGAAGAGACAGACCAAAACAATGTGCTTAAATAGGACACTGCTGTTGGCTATTTTGCTGTCCAATGATCAGAAATTAGGAACATTGTAACATGTGGTAAGTTATAGGAAGGGACTAGACAAGGCTGTTGAGGTTTTTGCAAGGATTCATTAGGTCCCTATTGGGTTGTGATTGAAACATATTATTTTTGATCAGCAGATAGCCAATCTGCATTTTGCATTATTAACAGAACATTAGCAAAATGTCCATATAGCATCTATAGAAGACCTGTTGGGGGCATAGCATCTCATTAATTTATTAATTTCATATTAGATAACATGTTTACAGTAGAGCACTCATATCAGTTTGTGCATCAGGTAGTCCTGTTTACATCTGTACTTGGCATCTGTAATATTTTCCTGGTGAGACCAAGAAGAGAATTTAATACGGAGTATGAAGATATGCAAACTGCTGTCAAGCAGCATTTCTAGTGAAATAAGGCTTTACACTTTCTCTTCATTCTTTGATAAGCAGTGCTCTTAGCCAGAGGTGCTGAGTGCAATATTTTGTTGTCCAATATTGCATTTTTTTGTCATTATTTTCACCCCACATTTGATGGCTATGCCTCTCTCTTTCTCTTCTCTCTCTCTTCTATTTTGGCTCTTTTTTTTTATACACCCTGTTGTATACCATATGAACTCTTGAAAACCTGGTTCCAAAGTTATCCATGCACCGCCGCCGCCGCCGAGGAGGGGCCCACCATGTTGAGGGGGGTGCAAATCATCCTGCGCCCATAAAAGAAATGCTGGCACGATCAGAGGTCAAAGCTCTTGCCTTTGACTGATTAGTCGAGAAAGTTCACCTCCCCCTTTCTCCGCCCCCCCCCCCCCCCCCTATAAAAAATATGTGTTTTGTTGTACAGGTGCAAATGCTCTTTCCACCCCTTTCCTTCCCCACATCCTTTTATCATAGATTGTATGAAATGTCATTGTTTTGTGGTGATTGGATGATGTTTTACATTTTCACACAAATGGTCATACAGGCAAAGAGGCTAGCAGGACGTTCACCCTGCAAATCAATTTTGGATGTCAGTGGAGGGTGATGGTTTTCCCTGAACAGCACATCAGTAATTCTACGAAGAAAGAGCTTGTTTTGAATAATAGGTGTGATTTTGTGAGCAGAAGAAGATTTGAATGAAATCAGGCAGAAACAGGGAAAAGAATGAGACAGCTGAGAAGGCAAGTAACTTTTGGCACATTGAACCACAACTGGCAGTCAGTGATTCTCTCTTGTATTGCAACCGAGTGACAAATTGCCTTACATCAACAGGATTCTGTCTTTATCTATGTGAGCAGTTCTCCAAGAGTTTTAGCAGCATTGCTGCGTTAACCTGTTGAAGACTAGTCCAGAGCATACTCGGGCAGGTGTCCATGAGAAATGCATGTTATAGCAAAATCAAATTGTCCTCAATGGGTTAATACTCCAAAGGCAATGTCTACTGGTAGGAAAGACCTGGACTGATGTAGAAAGAAGAGGATGCCGAAATCAGGCCTTTAGGTTATAATCGGTTTCAAGTGTTTTGGGTCTTCCAGTCCTGATCTTGGGAACAAATACTGGAACTTGCTGCATAGCTTGAAGGCCTATACACTATTCTCTGATTGAATTCTGTTTAAATCTACATGTAAATGCCAGTTTTGGTCTGGGCTCCTGTTCCTTTACACTTTTGCACCTTTAATACCACTACCATCTGTAGGTCTGTGGCTTCTGCATCCCTAACCCCATGATGGATGACTTCCCTGAACCAGATTTATACTTAAAAAAAAAAAGTTTTGGTGATGATGTGTCGTGAACCATCCAGGTTAATTTCTCTTTCTTACTCTTATCCTTTCTCGTCTATAATTTGTGTTTCTTCTCGGCTACAGTTCTTGCCAGTTCTCCATTTATCTTATCCTGGTGACTTTATCCATATCAACAGCCCTTCTTTTCCATATTCCCCCATATGGACCATCTGCATTCATATTGACCTCCACCCTTCCCTAACCTTATTCCTACCCATATAATTCTGCTGTCCTCAAGTTCGTTGACAGATCAATCTTTCACTACCTGGTAATGCTCTGTGCATCTCCTATCTCTGTCTGTCTGTCGGTTTGTCTGTGTTTCTGTCTGTCGGTTTGTCTATGTTTCTGTCTGTCTTTCTCTCTCTCTCCATCTCTTTATCTTCCTTCTCTATTCCTCTATCCCTCATTCTGTACCTTCCCTTTCTCATCACTTTCCTGCCCCTTCCTAAACCCTTTTAAGGTACCCAAGCACTTGGCTTACCTTGACTTGCCAAGCTTTTGTCAGCAATCGATCAGTTATCCATCCTAAACTTGACCTAGTCGTAAAGTTAGCAAGCCCACTCGGGTGTAGCAATGTGCCTCAGTCCCACAGGAAGGACATGGTGAACACAATAGGGTTTAGAGGGACCAGGTAATCTCTTCATTCATTGACAGTGAGGTTCCAGACGTCTGCGACTATCAGAAAAGAAGGCACTCCGGCGTGCGCGCCAATCGGCAAACGAAACAGTGGAATGGTTAAAGGCATCTTCCATTTGCTACCTGTTAGAGGCCTCCCTGAACCCCTTCTTGTCCCACGTATTTATCACCAACCCATTTAGGATTGTGTTGGTTGAATACCGAGAGCCCGCATTCTCGTAACTTTTGAGATTGATAACCTTTTCACTTACTGGCAGGGTTATTGTAAGATAAAGAAGAAACAGTGTTTAGAGGTGGTGGTAGGAGAGAGAAGGAGAGAGAGACAGAGATAAGTTTGCTGTGACAAAAACAGGGCAAACAGAAGCCGAGCTTAAAATAGAATTTACGTAATGTCTGGTTGTGCTCTTTCGATTGAAAGAAAGAATCAGAACACGGGCCATTGTCCGCCTGTGTGCCTGTTTGCATTCGAACTGATGCTGCAGCGTTTCTCCAGTTTGTCTGTGGCGCTTTTGAAGCTCACAACTGCATCATTGAACAGAAGAAGAAAAGCATTTTCTCTTAAACTTAATTGAAAAAAAAAAAGGTCCATGCCGTAGAAAGGTAGAGTTAGGGGGGGGGGGGGGGGGAAGGTGGAGATGAGGGTTGCTGGATGAGTGGAGTAAGGTTGGTAACATTAAGCACGTCCGTAATGAGGTGTGTTCAGAGTAAGTAGAGCATGGTGACACAGGGGCTATTCATGGTCCCCTGTTAAGATCAGGCTCGCAGGAGATGAGCCCCATTGTGCCCTGAATAGCTGACCCGTTTTGCGAGATGGAGATGGCAAACTGGGACAAAAAGCATGTGATCTGTGGTGGAAATGACGGGCAGCACAAGCTTATCTACCGAGCCTTGGTTGGTGGCGATCAGGAGGTGGGAGCTTGGAGGAAGGGGATGGAGTTGGAAGAATGGAATTGTGGTTGGGGTTAAGGGGTGGAGGTTTGTGGAAGTGGATGGGATTGTGGGGTAGGAGCTTGGGTTTGAGGAATATGTACTGGTGGTTACATTTGAAATATAATTATGAAAAGAAGGGTTTGTTTTTTTTTTTTTGGTAAAGGGATGGGGTTCAGAACATGGGATGGTATTAAGGGGTGATGGGGTTTGAGGGTGGAGCTGTTGTTTGGAGGATAGAAGATGATGTTTGAGGGGTAAAAATGTAGTTTGGAAAGGGACTGAGATTAGGGTACGGGTATGGCATTCTGGAGATTGCAGGGGGATAGTGTTATGGGGTTGGAAACAGCTTGTCATTTGGAGTCTATGGACTGGGGGTATTGTTGAATAGGTATATTTGGTATTAGCTGGAGAATAGTGGTTGGGAACAGTGTTGAACAGAATGGTGCCATTGGTTGGGAAGGGTTGTAATTTGAAGTGAAGGCGAAAATATGAGTGAAGAAGGTAGTGTTTGGTGTATCAGATGGAATGTTAAGGGAGTGGGACTAGAGAATTTGGTGCTAGGTGTGTAAGATGGAATATTGAGGTTCTTTGGTTAGAGGGTTGGAGATGGTGCTTGGTGTATATGATAAGAGCATTGAGGTGGGTTTGAAGGTAGGAGATGATATTTGGTGTATAAGATTGAGTATTGAAGTTCTGGGTTTAGAAGATTTAAGAGATGGTATTTGGTGTACAAGATGAGTGTTGAGGTTCTGGTTTTAGAGGGTGGAGATGGTGTTTGGTGTAATGATGATGGAGTATTGAGGTTATGGGTTTGAAGGTAGGAAATGGTATTTGGTGTATGTGATAGAGTTTGAGGTTCAGGGTTTGGAGGTTAGGAGATGATGGTGTTTGGTATCATATGGAGCTATAAAGAATGGGATGGGATTCAGAAGATGTGAGGGTTGCAGATGGTGTTTAGTGTATGAGATTAACTGTCAATCTAGAATAGAATGAGATTACAAAATAGGGGAAGGTGTTCACATATAGAATGGTGTTCATACTGCTTTACACGTGGTGTGGGAAGTTATGTTCACCAAGCCAGTCACCTTGAACCCAGTGAGATTGATAAGAGTGGGCAACTTTCACAGATGTAATTAGGTGTCAAATACACCAGTTTACCAGGAAGCGTCACAAACCGCAAAATAATAAGAGTATAATGCAATAAACATGCAACCTGTATACAGGGCTGCAGATTATAATTAGAACCATTGTGGTGAATATGACTTAGTTTTGTTGTTGTGTACTTTATTCTTTCTTTGATGGAGTCTAAAGTGGAAGAACAGTAAACTGTGCCAGTAAACTGGATCATAGGTCACATATTTTAGCAAATTTGGTGGCAGCATCCTTTTCCAGAGCAATTATCCACAGTGCAAGTTGAGCAGTATATCTGCCAAAATTGACAAATGTCCGGTAATTCACACAGTATGCAGCAACGTTATTATTTTTTTATTCTTTATGATTATGATTATGATTATGATGATGATGATGATGATGATGATGATTATTATTAGTATTATTATTATTATTATTATCATTTTTTTCATCATCATCATCAGCATCATCATCATATCATTATTTTGCTTTGAATATCCTTGTGATATATATTCTGTTGTAGCTTAATTGCCAAGGTGGATGGTTTGGGTGGTAATGGATGTATTTTAGAAATGAACTTGGACATGATAAGCCATGCATTTCCTGTGAACATTTAATACATGATTGTACAATATTTGAATGTCTTCATATTGCGATGTGCCATCTTTTTCTCAGTTAGTGAGTTTACAAGCGTTTTCTGAATATCGTATGTCTTATAGGATATCCCATCTATTTTGTTTGTTTGTTGTTTGTGTACTGATGTTTTACATCACCCCTCAGGTTTTGATACAGAAGTTTGCAGAATCAAAATGCTTTACTGGTTCTTGGAGGCAAAAGCAAAAACAAAAACAAAATTCCAAACAACTTACTGTACAATTAGGTCTAATAGCAAGCAGAGACAGAAATAAAAAATGGGAATTTCTGATTTTAAATAGCAGAGGACATCACGATATCATTGATGAAGATTTGAAGAACTTCCGAGTCACAAATTCATGTTTTTGTGATAATGATACATCCACATGATGTATCTGGTTTTTCCTCATCAAACTGAAACTTAGTGGGTGCAGGTTTCTATTTTTTTGAAGTAAAACATGATTTTTAACTTCAGTGTAACCCTTTTTTTTGGGGGGGGGTAAACTTTATTTTGCTGTGCATCAGTTTCTTTGATCTACAGAGCTTGGCATTCCTGGGTAGTGAGCGAGATTTTAAAGAAATTGTTGGTCGTGACATGAAAGAGAGAAAAGGTTTAGCAGATGTATTTGTGATAGCCAATATCTATTTTTAATCCATATATTGCTAAAAATAAAAAGCCCGACAATCCTGGATGGTATCTTGTATCTAAAGGTAGAATCTCCGTGCAGCAGACAGTGTTCAGGATGTTGTACACCTCATCCATCTGGGCTCTGTTTCGGGACTTTTTTTGTCGTAGAAATGCGATCAAAAGTTGTTGCCGCGATAAATCACTCCCCATCTCAGATTACAGCATGAACTTCTCAACCCAAACTGGGCAGCCAGGGTCTTATTCTGTGTATGTGCGTGTGTGTGTGTGTGGTTTTTTTTTTTTTTTGTGTGTGTGTAGGTGATATATAGTTGCCAGCAAATATAATGTAACCCAATGATGGAAAGAAAGAAAAAAAAAAAGAAACAGAGGAGGGAAAAAAGTCTGCTTGCCGTGTTTGAGACGGAAGCCAGTCTGCTACGGGATGGAAAATTCAGGGCAGCGCACGGAGAACTTTCAGGAAAAAACAAGGGTCATAAACTTGCCAGAGAAGCAGGGAAGGAACGAGAAGGGCTAGGGTAACATTCGAAGTGCATGTAGTGGTGGTGTAGGAATGGCCGGTGTTGGTAGAAGAAGGGGGGGGGGGGTGGGAGGAGAGGTTGTCGACATTCGCATCCTGCCTAGGCTGGGCAAGAAAGGGACAAATTTACCTGGGGATTGGCTAGTCTCTCAGGAACAGACCTCGGCGTGACCCAGTTTTTTTAAAACAGAAGCTCTTGGCATGGAATAACTCGGCATGACCATAGAATATTCAAATTCAAAGATAAGCAGTTATCTTCTGCTCTTTGTCTTTTTAAGCCCTTATTCCTTGATCTGTAGGTAATGTTTTGATTACAGATACTTGCATGCAGCATCCAGATTATTCTCAGAGGCTGTTCTCTTCCCCTGCAAAGTTTTGTTTTGGTTTGTTTTGTTTTTTAACTGTAAGAGTTACTACCTGGCCAAAAGCAATGTTAAGACAAAACAGAAAGGAAAATAGGGGGAAGAAATGAGGCCTGCCAATCACAGATAGATGGTTTTACCGCAAACCTATCATTCTAGGCTTCTAGGGTGACCTTGGTTTGACCTCTTTATTTTGGATCCACCATTTGAATGTGAACCATTCTATTAATCACAGTACTGCCAGAGACATGCCAACACGCTTACGATTTTAACCACAACCGGTGATTCCAAAAATCTGAGGAATTTTGACATGCCATGTGTTTAAAATTGGTTCCTTTGCAATATATACATCTGCTCCACATGAAGTATTCACATCACGTGTACGTACACCCTGTGGTGGGGACGTTAACCCGCGAAAATGTGGCCCGTTTGGTGGCGGTGCTAAAGGTCACTGCCCTCTTGTGGTTAGCATGGAAAGGTCGTTAAGTGGTTGAAGGTATCCGTCCTTACCTTTTACCACCCTAACCCCCCTTTTCCTGTCCGTATAGAGGGGGCATCTAGGGCGGAACCATGAGTATTTGAAGTGATGGATGCCGGGACAAGTCAGAAGTGAGATGAAATATCAAAAGCAAAGGGCGAGTTGCTGGCGGGGCATCGCAGAATTTGGGGCATCGCAGAATTTTTTGGCGGATAGTGTTTATCGAGGAGGAGATAGTGTTACCTCAGGCTGTGAAAGCTCTTGCAGATTCTCAGAAGAAAAAGTATTCCAAGATTTTGTGATTATGCTGATAATTATTGGTTGAGCAGTAAGCATTCCCTATGTAGTGGGAGGACCATGATATAGCAGTGAGAAAAGGGGATTGGGAGGAAAAAAAAAAGAGAGCAAGATGTAAAATGGAAAATTGTTAGTAATTCTGAAAGCAAACCAACCAGATAAAACAGTGAAGATGGTTTCACATCTTTCAGATACTTCATTAAATAAGAGAAAGGATTATAGTTTGCACAAATGGTGATATGGGGGGGGGGGGTAGAGCATGTCCCCAAATATCCCAAATTTAGAAGAATATTACCAAACGAGCCTGTAGCAATTCCCAAATCTCAAGATTTTAAAGCTACCGTAAAGGCAGAAATTTTCACATGCATTATAATATTGCGAATTTCGATAGAACCAAATTGAGATTCATGAAATTAAAATGCACGCAAAAGTTCTTGCCTTCCCTATAATGCATTGGATACCAGTGGCAATTTGCGAATATTTCTTGTTCTACAGTAGTTTATCCCAGGTGGTGTGCTATAAAAATGAAGTGTGCTGCCTAGGTGAGCGCTAGACCTGCGCATTTCTTGTTTGCAGTCACTGAGTGACATTTCTCAAAACTTGACCTTTGTGAATGTAATGCATCCACAAGGCCCATTGTGAAACAGAAGGAAAAAGAAAATACTATTTTCTTTCTCATTCTTTTCATTGTGCTTTCCCTAAAAACTACATTAGTTAGGTTCACATGCTGTTTCTAAACTTTAGATTTAGGTCGAAAACTTAACTCTCCATAATTGGCTTGTAGTTTAGCACCGTGTGGACGAACTCGAAAGTTAGCAATCTGAAAGTTTAGTCGATGATTAGATCCACGAGACATCTTACAGTTAACGCTTTATCCATGAGCCACGGGACGCTCTGTATGGACACAATCAACGAGCTTGTGAGTTAGCGTGACCCTAGCTTCTTGTTGGCTTCCGGGTCAACCTCCAGCTGCGCTATTTTGTACGGGCATAAGGTCATAGCGAAGACGCTGCACTTTCTGTGTAATCATCGAGCAGGATTCGCTCGTAAGTTGTATCTTAAAGTTTAGGTGCGCGTGTGGACCCACATCGTGAATTCACGAGTGGAGCTAATCATCGACGGTTAAGTTTTAGACCTAAACTTCAAGTTTGGCAACTGCATGTGAATATAACTATTGTATGAGAGGGCTTTAAAGCGGCATGCATTGCAACTTGATAAGGGATGATTAATGTTTTGTGACATCACTCGGTCCGGAAGGAAAAATAACATACACACACACACACAAAGATTTCTTGGGCCTTGCCAAGAATTTGTGATCAGGAAGCATGCGAGTGCAATGAGGAAGTTGTTGTATGAATGTTGTTGGGGATGATCATACCTTGAAGGGGCGGTGCTGATTTGGGCATTATCCCAAGATGATATGGCAAACATTGAGCACTGAAAAAAAAAATGCAAATATGAAATAACGGATATCTCTTTCTTGTCATTTGTATATCATATGTTTGTGTACATTGCAGTATTAGAGTGTGCTTGTATTATATTGATAAATAGTTTGGAAAAAAATTGGGGGGGGGGGGGTAGCCTAATGAGACATGATATACTTTTTAAAAGAAAACTATCAATAATCCATACACGAGAATACTGTTTCTGTCTGGTAATAGGGTATGAAAGGGTTGTGCTTGTGTGATTTCTCAGCTTGGCCAAATACAGCACCACAGTGTTGCTTATATACCTCTGCATAAATGTTCATTTTTTAAATGGAAACTTTCATCTTCAATGGGCAGTGGGAGAAGAAAAAAAAAGTAAAACAGAGAAAGAACAATAGAAGGGAGAGAGATGGGGGGGGGGGACTGTTGGAATCGCTGAATGATGAATGGACAGTACAATTTGCTGTTCTCTGTCGAGAGAAAGGAAAAATCAGTGCTGCTAAGCTTTCCTCACCCCTCTTGAGATTGCTGTACTTTTTAGCTTGCCCTTGAGCTGAAAACACAAAAACAAAGTATTTCAAGAGGTTCTTAATTTCCCAAATATCAATCTGGCAAAACTCAACCATTGCAAAAATATCTTTTATGGTGTATACGGTTTGTGCATTCTAAGATTGATGTATGCAAAGCAAATGAATGTGTCAGTATGTTTAATTATTTCATTCTGTCATATTGCTCTTTTTTTTCTGCTTACAGAATCTGCTTGTCTGACTCTTGTGGATATTAATTGTGGAATAATTCAACACTATCTCTCTGTTTATCCGTCTGTCTGTCTGCCTCGAGAGCCGTTCCACACCAACCGCGCAGCCAGGTACGTATTCCGCGAGGAAAAGCTTAATCAGGGTTGGCTAGTAATACAGAACATCTCCAGATGATTTTCAGACTTCAGCATTAGGACATCTGTAAAACTGGTTATACTGGGTACAGAGTTTTAGAATGTACTGTGATTGCGGTGAGAAATAAGAGTGGTTTTCAAAATTCATAACAAATGAAACGGGTGAACATGATATATTATGATAAGAAGTAGGCTGTATTTGAGCAATGCATTCTGGACTTGGGATGGACAAAATGTACCCTCTGTGAATGATGACTCATTCTGTGTTTTAACAAGTTGTCCCGCCTGGCAAGCTTTGTCAAATCTTTTATCTCTTGCTCTTCTTTACCGTGTCCGTGTCATCAAGAGATCCGTCGCACACCTGAAAATTTGAAGGCTAATTAGAGTGGAATGTGAGGATAATTGTCATCTTGTCATTCACAAAAAATATGAGATTCTTGCGGCTCTTCATACAACTATACAAAAACGGGTCAGATATCTTGTACTATATTTTGATGATGATGATGATGGTGATGGTGATGGTGATGGTGATGGTGATGATGATGATGATGATTGTCATTATCATTGTTAGACTTTTAATGATGCATAGTCACAGTCATGTTCCATATTTACTTTGAAGATTAGAAAATAAACATGCTCGATGAAAGGTAATTTTCAATCTACTTTGAATCTACGAGGGGAGTACCAGACTGTTTTGGATGAATTTGTCAAATGATTGTGGTTTCACCAATCTTGAGACAATGTGGACCAGCACACCAAAAAAAAAAAAAGACTCACAAAAAAACACCCAACAACAACAAAAAAGACAGTAAAAAAACAAAACATTTGCCTGTTTGTTTAGTAGCTTGAGCATCGTCCCTATACAGTGGCCATGCTGACAGAGCATGAGCTTTTTCTGAAGTTCTTTTTTTCCCCCTCCGTGCACTTTAACATCTCTGAAATTGTCATCGGATTCCCCAACAAGTATTATTTTTCTCCTACTGACAGCAGTATTCACGACGACCCCAGTGACCTTGGACTGTGTTTGCTTGAAGTGCACAACGACCTTGACAATCGGGCTGATTTTGAAAATCATGAGTGCTGCAGTGAACATATTTTTATACTGGAACAGAAAGAGAGAGAGAGAGACAGACAGACAGACAGACTGACATACTGACAGATAGACCCCAGAAAGAAAAGTGAAAGTAAGAACTGGAGAAAGGAGAAAATAGAAGAAGAAAAATGAGATATTTACATGTAAGGACCTACAGTGTATATTGATACAGAGACGTGTGGTTTGAAGTCTAGATAACAAGGCTTGCACTAACATTTTTATCTGATGGCCCATTTTGGCCTCTGAAATCTTTGAATGGACTGAACAAGAAATGCAGTGGCCTAAAGTGAGAGGCAAATAGGTAGAATTTCATTTCAAATTTTGTTTGCATGATTGGGCCACCAAATTATGACCTTTTTGGAAATTTGGTGGCCCGACATAAATTTTTGGTGGCCCCGTGCCACCACTAATATCAAACCTTGGATAATTAGGCAGATATGAAACGAGAAAAAAGAAAAAGATCATTATAGAATGGAAAAAATGTGCAAGTGAGAACATCCAATTATTATGTAACAGTGCCTTTTGCAATATAAGGGGAGTACCCAGTGCAGTGTACAGTATATGTGTAAACATAATGAAATGGTATCAGATTGCTGTCATATAGAATCAAAGCAAAATTTGTAGAAGACGCAACACAAACCAAAACATGTCACAAACTTTCTTGTCCTCTCCTCTTACACCTCTTTTATGCCACCGCCTTTCTCCCCCCCCCCCCCCTCAACTCCTCTCCACTTCTCCCCCTCTCTCTCTCCTTGCTTGCCATGTATTCCCTGTCTGCTCTGGGTAAAGCCTGTTTCACAAACTTGGCCGGAGTTTTTTAAGACGCAGACGTGGGGGTCAAAGGTCGGAGGGGTGAAACATGGGTCGCCGAAATCACCCCGGTTTGAACTTGAGCTAGATTTCAGCCTTCTTTGCGTAATAGTCTCCTGCTCCCCAGACCCTACTCACTTCCATGTTTCCTCGACAGACAGTGCTTTCACAGTAGACAGTACAAAGTACATTGCTTCATGTCAGATGTATTTCAGACCCTCTTTCATTCTAGCTGGTATTTCTGCTTTGTGACTTGTATCCATGAAAGCAAGATTTTTAAGCAAATCATGCTCACTTTTCTACAATCCAGTCCGTTACATCCATCACAAGTGTCTTGGTGCTAGAGAAATATTAATGGCCTTTCTTTGGGAAGGAACTGAGCAAGTTTCAAGGTATATAGCCTACATACGTGAAATTACAATGTACCATTTCAGCTGCTGCTTTAATCTCATGCGAGTAACAGTTCAGCAATGTTTAGTTTTCCTCTGTTTTAATGCAGTTTGCATTTTACAAGCGTTCTCTTTTTAACTTACATGCAGTAATAGGTCATGAAATGACTTTTTCCCTGTTATGTTTTTTTTTTCTCTCTCTCTCTTTATGCAGATTGGAAACAAAAAAATCTCAGCCCATTAAAAGTGAATGCTATTTGACTACACTGCTGCCTTGATTTGGATTTTTGCATGGAGCTCCTCTATAAAAGGAAACTTGCTTCAAGGTGGGTTTTGTGTATATTTCATGTCAAAGAAGATAAAAAGAATTATATCCCTTTGTTACAAAAAATATTGTCCTGCTGCTTCGATACGTGCTGGCGCAATTATTCCAGATCCCGTGCATTCATCATCACTTAATAAGAGGCGGTGATTCTGTTTTGTTGTTAAGGGCACTTTTTGCAACAATTACGACTCTCAATTATAGCAGTTTCCATGGCAACGGGCGGACAAATCCACTCGGCTCTCTTTATTTGCAGGGCTTCTGCGGTCAATGCAATTATTGTAATTATCTGGTAACTGCAAAGCTACCTATTGAAGAAGTCGATGGTTTGGCAGCTAGACTTTTAGAAAGGGAAATGTCAAAAGGGGGAGGGGGTGCACTACTGACCACATTGGCTGAAATGCAAGGCTGAAGTCCGATATACACTGTAAGGTTGACAGGATTCATCGAAGCCGTATAACCATAAACATAAGACATGCCAGACAAGATTTATTTTGATAGAGGGGTATATATTGTGCATATAATCTGATACATTGTATTCATTTGTAAGTGTATGGCATGGGGGATGAAGGAACACTCAAAATATTTTGTCTGTCTAATGCTGAATGATATTAGACATTTCTGCCTTAAGGCTCCAAACCATGCACAGGGGTTATAAATCTTCCAAAACAGCTAGGAATATAGTGTGATTTTATCTTTTATCCTTTTGTTTTGTTATTCAGGACAACAAAATGTTTAATTTCTAAAAGATGATGATGATAATGATGATGACATTTAATGAGGGAGATGATGATATTCATGGTTTTGATGATGGCTGACGGATCATGTTTGAGATGGATGGATGATGATGATGATGACTGATGCAGATAGTAGTGGTGGTTAGTGGTGGTGATGGTGGTGGTTAGTGGTGGTGATGGTGGTGGTGGCAGCGGCAATGATGCAGGGGTTTAAACCAGACTGTGCTGATGAGTTGTTACCCAAACCTGTTGTTGACATTACGGACAAAAGTGTCTGTAAATTCATTGCAAAGAAAGTGCCGGTATGTTGATGAACGACAGCGACGATGCAGCTGCCACCCAGAGATGCAGTTGCCATGCCAACCGCCTCCCGGCTGGCTGCCTCCATGCTCATCCAGAGTTGCTTGAATGGACCGAGAGGAGGAATCACCCTGCCAGGGCTTTCAAAGAATGTAGGGAGAAGGTTACACAAATACTTTGTTTGGCCCAGACCCAAGGGCAGCACATAAACAGTCCATTTCTCCTCGGCAACTCTCCCCCAAGTGAGTGGATAAAAATAGAACGGATGATGGGAATTCCCCTACTCAGATGGAGTGATGTCAACAAAGGATGAGTCTACCCCCCCCCCCTTCCCCACCCCTCCAGTCATACTCACACAGTATATTATATTGTCTAAAAGAAAACTCAATTTATTAAAGATAATAGATTAATGGTAGTTGCACCTCAGGTGCTACAATTGTATCTTGAAGAGTTCAAACGAAGTATAACAGTGTCTAGTCCAGTATATAATGTCATAATGTAACAAGTATTCTGTAGGGTTGCTGTCTAGCTCCAGGATTGATTTATTTTCCTATTATTAAGAGATGATACTGCCAGCAGGGCGTAGTGGATTTATAGAGTGCTGAAGAAATTTGATACTAGACCTGCGGACAGTTTGGGCTCAATTTGTAGTGCATCTGTATCAACTGATGATGGTTAGTGAAAATAGATCTGCAATGTAGGTCATTCCTTGTTGGGGCAAGGGTGATTATTAATGGAGAACTTTGTGTGTGTTCAGACACATTTATGGTAGGGTGGGGGGATGGGGGGACAGCTTGTGTTCAAATCGGCAATGTTGAGCCAAGAATGCTCAAAGGGTCAATACTTGAAACAAATTTGCACTCAAAGAAAAGAAACAGACCAGTGCAGCATGGAATGCAACACATCAACTTCTATGACTCAGCAGAATTTAAGTCAGTCCCACATGTGTATTAAGGCGTTGGAAAAGCTGGCAAAATCTAAATCATGGAAAATTGAGTGGGAGATCATGAAAAAGGCCAAAAAAAGGAGAAAAAAACCAAACAGATCAATGTCTTTTGATACAAGCAGAGCAGCGGAGGAGTGCATTGCTGGTAATAAAGATATCTCGATTGAAACATCAAACAGACATCATTATAAGCCATACAAAAGGTCAGTGAGAGGAATCCACAAAGGGACAGAGGAGGAGGGATAATGGAATATACCACCAGGAATCTACCAGGTACTGATTATCGCCATGGCAACAGAGTTTGGGGCAGTACTGCCAGGAGCAGTTGCTCGTCCGTCACAGGGCGGCATTGTTGACCAGGAAGTGCGCATTCAGACCGATTTCTCTCCATACGAGATCAAGCAAAGATTATTAAAAAAGAAAGGGAGAAAGTGTAGAAGGGCTGAATGTGACGATAATACAGGTGGAAGGATTTTGCAGGGAATCGTTTCAGTAGTTTGTTTAAATGCGATGGAAATATGATGAAGAATTGTGAAAGGTCTCACAGCCTGTGGTAAAAACCACTGGATAAGTTCATGCGTACTATTACCATTGCTTAATGATGATCAATTTTATCAAGACTGCCATCAGTAATCATGTAATTAGCAGTAAGTAATAGTAGTAGTAGCAGCAGGAGTATTAGTACTTGTAGCAATTAGTACTACAGTAGTCCTAGTAATAGTCGTACTAGTGGTATTAGTACAGCTAGTAGTAACAGCAGCAGCAGTAGTAGTAGTGGTAGTAGTAGAGGTATTAGAACTTTATAGTGGTAGTAGTCGTACTAGTAGTAGTAGTAGCACAGATAGTAGTAGCAGCAGCAGTTGTGGTAGTAGTTTTGGTAGTAGAGATAGTAGTTGTGGTAGTAGAGGTAGTAGTTGTTGTGGTAGTAGCGGTAATAGTAGAAGTAGTGTTGGTAGAAGTAGTAGCTGTACTAGTAGTAGTAGTAGTATCAGTACAAATAGTGGTAGTAGTAGTGGTAGTTGGGGTAGAGGTAGTAGTTGTAGTAGTAATGGTAATAGTAGTAATAGTCATGTTTGTAGTAGTAGTAGTAGTGACAGTACGTAGAAGTAGTGATAGTAGTAATGCATGTTGTAGCAGTAGGAACAGTATTACTTCTGATGCTTCACCTGTAATTTCTACTGTTAGTACAACATGTAGTTTAGTAGAAATTGTATTTTCACTATCAGAATTGCATTAGCCTTTCATTAGCAGCAGCAGCCTAAGATTCTGAGTATGATTATAGTGTACCATTCCCCTGCACCCCCCCCCCCCCCCGAAACAAAAATAATAATTCAAGCGGTCACTTTTTTTACAGGTGAATGTCCATAGTTGTGATTGATTTTCTACAGCATATGTTGTCATTTACAGGCAGAGCAGATTGTCAATACACTATGTCAGAAAACGAAAATTTGGCCTCCAGTTTATGAGAACTGATATTTGCTGAACCTAGCTTGATGTCAAACCATTGCCCATCTTGTTTGCTTTTCTATCCAGACAAGTATCTAGTGTGGTGGACTCGAAATGAAAGGAGGGAGAGATGGCGCTCTTTGCAGTCCGTGTGTTTGTGTTGGGGGGGGGGGTGGGGACAGTGAGCGGTTTCATATTATTGGACCGGATGAAATTGGTCATTTGGCATGCCTGACCGCTGTCCGGGGGCCAGATGAGCTCCATGCCCCTTTGGCATCTTATTGCTGCCCGCCGGCTGCCCGCAGCTAATTAGCTTGACAGGTCTCCGCAAACTGCAATGGTGTCCATTTGCTTCCAGGGTCGTTTGGATACCAGTCTCGAGCTATCTGTCGCTGTCAAAAATTCTCGCCTCCGAAGCCTGGTCATCTACACCGTTTGTGGCATACAGCCTTTTTTTTTTTTTTTTCCTGCTGCAAATTGGAGTGATGCTCTCGCATCCGCCAACACTAGTGTATATGTCCAGTCGTTGAAATTTGACCACCATTGCGATGTTGTTGCGGCAGAATGATAGAAATACATGTATACATGGACGATAATCTTTTGTCTACCATTTAATGACAGCTCATTGGTAGTGAAGTGAGTTTATGCTGGACGTTCGATATATTTTTCACTTTCTCGTGAGATTAAGGTGATTGAGATGAAAAACACCCCCCAAAAATACATGTAATGAAGTCAGAGGCTGGTTTCAGTTATACTTGATAAATAAGGGGATATAGCTCTTACCTTAGAATAATCTGTGCTGTATGTACTGCTGTTGGGTAGATATTGAATGCACACAGAAATAGCACAACAAAGCTTGCTTCTTCATTAGACAGAAAACATTGATAATACTTAAAACCTATTGAATGAATTATGAAGCTTGAACATAAAATGTATCCCATACATACTGACTTTGTATCTTAGATTCTCAGAATTTTTGTTGTATCATGCACTTACACACCTAAATGATACTTTTTATCTCACAGTTGTCGTCGGCATTTGTTTACTGTTTTTTGTAGTATTTTATCAATATTTTATCAGTCCATTTGTGCCTTTTTTTTTCTATTTTTTTTTTCAATTACATCAGGCAAAAATTCAGCTCATTTTTCACTGAAAGCGCAGTCACCAACGCTGTATTGCCTATGCTGAATAATTCAAATTGCAAGGGTTTCCATGAAACTCCCATCATTAGCGATGCCAGCTATGGACGTATGGTCCTTGGCAGAGTCGCCATTGCCAAGTGTGCCTGACCGTGAATGTCCAGCCGAGCTCAAGACAAACAACACAGGCTGGCCTGGACTGGACGGTGGTCACCTGACCTACTTTCCATACCGCCAGGAGGCAATCACATTATAATTTCCATAATTGCTTGCCAGCCGCTCGGCCAGCAAATGCCTGGCAAATCCTTCCCCCCCCCCCCCCCCAAGTCTGCAATCCCCCCAGACTGACCGGCAAGCCTACCGAGGCTCATAATTGAGTCATGAGTGGTCAGTAGTTCTCCTGCCAGCAGCTCTCTGGCCATTATGATTCAGCTGGTGCCCTGGCCGGTCAGACGGCCAGAGGCAAAGGCAAATAACAATGAGCCAGGGTCCGTTGCTGTCAAGAGCATTTCTGTCACACACATTGACCTTCCTACCAGGCATGACGTTTGTTCACATATTTGTCACCTATTCTGTTCCTTACAAGTCCTCTCCTCCCCCCTCCCTCCCTCCTTAATCACGGCGTATTTTTGTCCCCTTGTCCTCAATTCTCTGCCCTGGTAGTCGCTAGTCTTGCGCCCAGACACAGTTGAACCTGACTTTGAGGTAAAAATACTTTGGGTCATCCATACTCATAGGCAGCATTGAACTGTACAGTGTATATCCTGTGCACATTGAACGCCAACCTAAAACCGATTCACAAGGGAAGAAAAAAGTGCAAATGACTTTATTAAAAAAAGGAGGGAGTTACACAGAATACCTCCCCTAAAAGTAAACACCAACCCATATATTTTTCTGAAAGAAAAGAATCAAAATATTAGGTAATCTTCACAACAATACCCCCCCCCCTCCGAAAAAATGTGCACATATTATATCTCAAAATGAGCACCTGATACAGGGGCAGAATATGATACAAACGTGGCAAAAATATGGACAGTCCAACTTCTACATTCATATGTTGAAAGAGCTCGTACGAACATACTTTCAGTTTAATTACTGTAAAAGTGGAAATTTTCGCGGTGTTGAAATTTTCGCGCATTTCGCGCAACCAGAAACTAGCGCGAAAATAAAAACACGCGAATATTTTTGCTTGCCATACGTTCCTGTGCGTGATGTCTTGATTCCGCGGAATTAAAAACACGCGAAACTCTTCTGACCCGGCCTAGCGCGAAAAATTAGTCGCGCGAAAATATCCACTTTTACAGTAAACAGCTTGGCATCTGTTTAAAAACCTCATAATTTTGCTCTGTTTCGAATGAAAAATTCATTCTCATTTAAAGTAATGTCTTGTAATTTGTTTTTTTGAAAGGAAATCCAAGGAACGAAGGAAATCATAACAAGCTTGCTCCGTAGGCCAACATTGCCAGTTGAAATAGAGCATTTCACACTTGTGTTGATTATGTGCAGCAGGAGCAGGGTTTTTTATGTATTTGATGTTTACTATTCAAATAATCTGTTCTTGCCATGACATATTCCTCCTGATTATGTTACCGATAAGGTGATTTTATCAACGGGCACAGAATTTTAGCCATTTCTGAACTTGCGCTCGCTCAATCATAGGAGGTCTGCTCCCATGCAGACTACACCGAATATAACTGTGTGGTCAGTTTCTGTGGTTTTTGCGGTCAGGACTGGTATTGTTGCACTAATAGGCTGGACGTCTGCTGCATAAATCAATGCCAGGGCCATGGCAGGGGAGGGCTATTAGGTGAAGGTCGGTCTGTTCTCCAGGGTGGAAGCTGCTTATCCCAGCCTAGTCTTGTGCATCTAGGCACCTTGACCATTGTCCCCCACCCCCTTGTGGTATGGACTTGTGGTTTTGGGATGGTTGTGGTTGAAGGGGGGGGGGGTGTGGTCCTCCTAATGATTAATTTGTCATGATCAAGCATGACAGATTTGATTTGATTTGATTTGATTTGCTCTGCCATAAATTCTATACATTGATGATGAGACATTACATAATGCATCTATATGCTCAACTACAGTATATCCTGCATTCACACTTGTCCCTGTGTTGCGAGGAACGTCCCACGCTGCAGGACTTTCCCCTCCAAAACCATAGTGTGGGACACTCACTGGGACCTGTTGTCATCCCCCCCCCCCCAACAATACTAAGAAACCACTTAAGAAATGTTACAGAGCATACCATTGTAAGAGGAATTCAAGGTTTATTTGATGAAAATCAATTTTGAAACGGCTGAGATATCCAAAAGCAAATTGAAACAAAGCGATCCTAATAAAGGGTGGGTTTCTCCTTTTATGAAGATTGCTTTGTTTTGGATATCTCAGCCATGTCAAAACTAATTTTCATCAAATAGGCGTAAACTTTTAATTCCTCCTGGAATTACATGCTCTTTTATATTTCATGAGAGATTTCTTATTATCTCATAGAAAAAAGTTAGAAACGTGAAGATAGGTCTCGACTAAAACTTAAAGGGGAAGGCTAGTAACTGATCAGTGGGAATCAGTGGAAATGCTGGGAGATGATTGTTCCAATCCTTATGGGATTCATTCAAGAGTTCTTTGTATATCTATTGTTGTGTGAAAATGATTTGCTTCAGAATGGTCTCATATTCAAGTAATGTGCAGTTTAATGTTTCCAGTTTAGCGTCCCTGGTCAGTGACGGAGCATTAATCTGCACATTACTTGAATATGAGACCGTTCTGAAGCAAATCATTTTCACACAACAATAGATATACAATGAACTCTTGAATGAATCCCATAAGGATTGGAACAATCATTTCCCAGCATTTCCACTGATTCCCACTGATCAGTTACTAGCCTTCACCTTTAACCGTACCTTAAAACTCTGTTTTGTATGCAGACAACCTCCAGAAACCTTTGCCGGGGCTAGTTTGACAGCATTTTATTGAGAGTCTTGGTGACACTTAGAAATTGGGGTCTTGGAGGATAAGACTAGGCAGTCTATCACATACCCCTCCCCTATTATGTCTGGGTCAAGCTGAGGTGAAGGGGAGGAAAAAAAAAAAGGTAGGTCAGTGGTCAACCTCTGTAGCTAGCCAGTGGACAGCTGATCTGGTGTGGAATGAAAACAGACCAGAAAAATATGGGGGGGGGGGGCAAGTGATTATGCTAGGGGGCTTGAGCTCAGCGATGTAATGAAGCCTGCCTGCACCGTGGTAGGAAGATCAATTTTGACCCATTTAATAAATTATTCAGGGCTATCTGCCACAGCAATGATAAATTTAGGGTGTATTCCAGGAGGAATGTAATTTTCACATGATACATTTTGATTTCTCTTCTGAAATACCCCTCCCCCCCCCCCCCAAAAAAAAAAGGGGGGGGGAGAAAGAAACAAAGCTCCATTAACATTTTAACATACTTTCATTAGTCTGCTCTTTTTTTTTTCACTATATCTTGTCTGAATTACATGACAACGTACCACTGATATTAATGTCAAGACTGTTCCCTGTAAAACTCGGAGTGATTTAGTGACAGTTGTGATGTTTTATTTCATATTATACATTTATTCATATGTTAACATTTTACATGTTCTGGTTAAATCCTACAATACCCTTTGGCATTTTAGTATAATCTAGATAGATGGTATTTAATGCAAACTCTTTGTACTGTGATATTGCTATAGGGCTGTGCCAATTGGATGCTACTGGGCCTACACGCTCACTTCCCACTGGCAGCCAAACTCAGCACCACAATGAATAGTACGCTGTGACTTTCAGTTTCAGCTAGCCAGACTAGCGACATCTTTTGTATGACATAGTAAGAAGTGCAGTTTACTGTATGAATTTATACTGATGAATTTATGGTTAAGTTTATAGTACATTGTAGAAACTGAATTTCTTTAAGTACTGTATACGCTGAATATTTTGCGAGGTTTTTATTTTCACGAATTTCGCGAGTCAGGTGCTATTTGCAAAATGAAAGACACACGAAAATATCGACTCTGATCCCGATGTGGATGTGATGTATGTGCATTTCTCCGTTCAGTACAGGACTCCACGATCGCAAATTTCACCACTCGCGAAATCGTCGGGAATTCCCAATTCGCGAAAATTTAGACTCGTGAAATGTGTGGCATATAGAGTACAAAAGAAAAGAAAAGAAGAGGGAGAATAGGGTACTATCAGAATTATCTTTGCAGTGCTTAGTTTAAACAAAGCCTTCCAGTAGCTGTATGCCTATAGATGATTATGTATTAAAAAAGTTTATATTCACCCAGTTGGACTTGGGGTTAGAGCTTGCTGAGAAATCAAATCCAGCAGACTGCTACTCACATTTTTGAGATCAAGAGACAATCAGCAGTAAAGTCTTTCACCTTCACTACCCCCCACGTTTCTCATCTGTGACTACAAATCTTTTCTTGATTTTGCTTGATTTGCCAATGCATGAAGTAAAGCTATTCGATATCTTTCTGAAGTAACCTGTCTTTCTGTCTTAGCAATGTCTTGATCTTGCAGGATTTAGGCAAACAATATGTACCATTCTTTTTATTTTTCTCTCTTTTCCCTCATTCTCTTGTTTGTTATTATTGTTACGCGTGCACAGTCTTAGCCGTATTTAGCTGTGGAAAGTGATTTTCTTATCCTCGTACGTAGCCTCTGTAGAATCTTTTCATGTTGGTTGTCACAGCATCAGAAGCCTTTAATCCGGCATACAGGGGGTTAAGATTGTAATCTCTTCTCCCCTCTCCTCCATTCTCTCTTTGGTTGCGTTTACACTTCACTCGTCTTGGCCGTAATCGGGCTTTTGAAATGCGTTGAGTTCGAAGCACGGTTGGATCCCGACTCATTTTGATAGAAATAGCATTTCGAAATGCGGATTCAAAATACACCTTTTATGATTGGTGATTCTCTCTAAATGCTTCGAACTAGAACGAATAAATGCAAATTACCTATACTTACAATTGGCAGGATGATCCCTTCAAAACGCATTGAAATGAATGGAAAAGTGTAAATGCAAAATCGCTTGCAAACACATTTATTCTGACGACATCTCGATGCCTTTCAGGTTCATGTGAAGTAGACATATGCTCCCCACATTGGGTGTTTATAGTTCTTTAGCAATGCAGAAATCAGCTCTTTCTCTGTCTTTAAAAAATGTGGGCATAAACAGTATTGTTTTGGATTAGCATTTCAAAATGCCGACTATGCCTCCGCAAATTGAGCAATGATGCATCCTTTCCTTTGTGTCCCATTCTCCTCACCTTGTTTTCTCATCTTTTTTTTTATCTCTCCTCCTCGCCCTTACGTCTGAACTTGATATGCTAGAACTATAGAGCATAGGAGGGTGGGGTGGCTGAAATACAGCCAACCTCCAGGGATGGGGGGTGGGAGGGGTCGAGGGGGGTGGTTGGGGGAATAAGTGAGAAGAATCAAATCTGCCAGGGAATTATTAATAATCCACGGCTAGCCAATTCATTGATTGGCCCTGTTACTGAGTAGTGGGGGGAAATTACGGGATTCAATTAACCTGAATTCCACCCTCCCTCAGCGATGCTGCGTTATTGCTATGACCTTGTTACTCTACTCCTGTCGCTCAACATTTCTTCCTTTTTTTTTTCCATCGTCTTCTTCTCGTGTTGTTGGTTTATTAAGTCTCGTCTTTTTGTCTTAGTTGCATAGCTTGCGAGTGGGAGTCAGTAGCAGTTGACGCAAACATTGAAGAGAGCAACATTTGTATGTCACCCATAGCGCTCATGATATGCCTTGAGGTCGCATCTAGAAGCTTGAAGCTTAGTAAGGATTTCTTACTGCAGAAGTATTAAGGGGAGCGGCACGGGAGTAAAAGTCAACATTGTCACAGATTTTTAAAGGTTACTGCTACAATGATGTATAGCTTCTGACCATTCGAGCATTGAGAATTAAGGGTTTCTGGGACGAACACTGAACTAGGGCTTTCTATAGCTCAGTCGGTAGAGCACCGGGTTAGCAATCCGGAGGTCTCGGGTTCGAATCGCGATGGAATCCCATTTTCTTTGCTCAATTTTCCACTAATTAAATAATATTCATTTCTGGTCAGTTTTTCTGTTTGCATTTGTTAAATTTCTAAAGGCACGTTAGTGTCCAAAACAGAGAAAGAGTATGGACAGTGCTCTTGCTTCATGATATGGAAATGCCAGCTGAGGATGAATATTTAAAGTAAACACTAAATAAAGAAAGGGCAAGTCAAAACTTAACATGTAGGCTTATAGAAATGGGGATGCGAAAGGAGAGTCTCCATCTAAAAACTTACTGTCAGAGATGCCAGCTATTGCTCTTTTGCAGTAGTTTTTGCTGTTCTTAGTTGAAAATATTGCAGTTTTCATGAAGTATACAGATTTTGTTTGTGTGTTTGTTTGTTTGTTTGTGTTTTTGTTTTTGGTCTTGCCTGCATAGTAGAGATTAGACATACACACTGTCGGCAAGACTTTTTCATCAGCGTTTGTGTCAGTGGCAGTAGTTTGGTGTACTCTCAAGAGGTTTGAGCTGTGACACTAAACTCATGCCACAGGTGCATAACCTAAAAATGCTGGTCTAGTTTGGATATGGGTGAAGGCTGATAGGGTGAAAGGTCAAGAGGTCAATGAACTTTCCCTGATAAGTGCTGTGTATACTCACAGTATTGTGGTGTACTCTCAATAGCTTTTCCACAGCTTTGAGCTCTGACAACAAAACTCACGCCACACGTACGTATCACCTTCCGATGCCAATCAAGTTTGATTAAATGTGGGTGAAATCCGCCAAGTTAAAGGTCAATGAACTTTCTCCAATATGCACTGTACATGCAATATTGTGGTGTACTCTCAGTAAACTTTCCACAGCTTTTAGCTTAGACCATGAAGCTCACACCACGGGCATTTCATCTGGAAGAGGCCGGTCAAGTTCGAATGTTGGTGAAGTCCAACAAGGTCAGTGGTCAAAAGGTCAATGAACTTACATTGAAAACACTATACTCACAATATTGGGGTGTACTCTTTATTTTTGGTTAACAAGTTGTATCAGTCTGTCTATTGCAGGAAATGTCAAAATACTGTTTTCCTCAATAATGATATGCCTTCTTCAACCCTCAGAATACTGTATATTATGCCGAAGATATTGCAAGATTTTTATTTTTACAAATTTTCCGAGTCGGATGCTATTCCCCATTTTAAACATGCAAAATTATTAACTCTGATCCCTACATGAATGGATGTGCATGCATACATTTCTCTCTTCTGTAATGTACTCCATGATCGCAAATTTAACCACTCGCAATATTATTGGGAAGTCCCAATTTGTGAAATATTAGACTAACTAAATATATGGCTTATACAGAACTACATTGTACAATCAATGCTGTTGACAAGGTTGGAAACTGTGCACTGTTGGCTAAGTGAAATTATTGGATGGGGACTCACCAATCAAATGGATACAACATATGACAGAAAATGCCTGTTGCGGCAAGTGAAAATTTTGTTTTGTTTTGTGGGAACAGCCCAAAATATTCCTTCAGCCTTGAACTCCATGAAAACAGTGATATCACACACACACACCCACACACACCAGTCGATTAACCCCCTATGCGCTTTGTGTGCTGAGTGTCACAGAAAAAGACCATGGAGTTGTGCACACGGTCCACACCAGTCCCTTGTTTAATACACTGTAGTTGAAATAGGAGAGCCTCTTTCCGGAGATTGTATTGTTGTTTCCAAAGGGGCGTAGCCCTGGGGACGAGACATCATACTTCACAACAGTCCCCAAAGATGATCCAAATCTCTCCTTATGTCTTATTATGAGAGAATCATACTGCTTCTTTTTAATCCTTCATCAAGCCAGGTTGCAAATTTAGCACTGGACCTAATTGTCTCAAAATGAATAGTAGGCCCTATGCAAATATTTGTGGTGATGTCAAATTTTTTTTACTGAAGAAATCACATTTACCACATTAGTAAATAAGCAAACGTTATTGAAATAGACCCAAGCACACTAAAACACACACACACACATAGAAATAATGATAACAATTGTGTGACTGTTTTCATGTTTACAATAGGTAATGATTTAGAAGCATGTTACAAATATTTGATCAGGTAGCACCTGCTACAGTACCTAAGTAGGCCTAGATATCAGTAGGGGATCTCACAAGATGGCATTAGTAGTACATCGTTATGTAACACCCCAGTGTTTCCATACATGTAGTTGCTATATTCTACATAATGTTGTTCCCATGGAGGGGGTACATTCTTTTAAGGGGGATAAGAATAAGAGAAAGGTTGTTCTGTATATAAAGTATGCATACATGTGCATAATACTGGTCTGCAAAGAAACAAGTGCATGCTGGGTACAGCATTGGATTGAGTGAATTGTACTGCATTGGATTGAGTGAATTTCATTACATAAGAATATACTTGCATTCTGAAATGGGCGGAGAGAGTGCCAGAATTTGTGTCCTATTCTGTCTCTGTTTCTCGATGTCTTTCAGAATTTTTACTTTGCAAATTGGAAAAGGAAAGCCCTCCTTTGTGATTCAGTCCTATGTTGGCTGAGTACCGCATTTTACATCAATTACCGTCATGAATACAACAAATGGAACCGAATGAATGGAAACCTTTGCCAATGATGCAGTGTGCGTTTTGCTGTTCTCCATTGAAGGCCTATGTCTGGTTTGTGTTATTGCTGGTTTCTTCATTCAGGGTTCATTGACATGATTTTGTCAAAGTTTTGGTAAATCATTGTGATTTGATATGGAGTTAAGTTGGATGTTTCTTGTGCATTTCTTCCAGCATTTCTTCCTGCAATCTGCATATTTCTCCAGCGTTTTTTGCATCGATTTGTTCCAGTCATCTGGTAAAGTCTATATAATACGGTCTGTCCATCCTTCAGCCAGCCATACCCGCCTCTTGTTAGCCACTGTCCATTGTGTGTACACAGTCTCCCTCCCTCCCTCTACATATGGTGGCTTTCGTACCCTGGCCAGACTAGTCTAGCCTATTAAACCTGGCATGTGCACGAGATATTCTCGGGATTCTGTAATTCAGTGACACCCCCGTACCTCCTCGCCCACTACAGTTGTCAGATGATGTCCACTAAATACAATAGCTTTTCCGACTGGACTTATGCATAGTGATGTGGGCATGGACGTGATAGCAGTGAAGGGATTTTTGTATTTTCCCCTCCAACACAGCTGATTTGCAAATAGGAGTTTGCCGTTTCGAGAGACCTGGTGTCCAGGTGCCCCCGTTTTCATTCATAGGGTGAGCCGGTGGAGCTGTGCGAATGCTAATGAGAGGTCACTTAGAGTTCAGGGGTCTGCGGCCCTAGACTAGTCCAAAATCCTTGTAAAGCTCTTGTCTGGCCACTAGCTGCCCTAGTTCATAATCAACAAACAGAGCTGGGCTGTCTGTGTCTCTCTCTCCTTTTCTCTTTCTCTCTCTCTCTTTCTGGCCAGAGCTGGCTGTATATGAAACCTAGGTGCCGTGTGTGTATGTGGAGAGTAGAACCGGCTGAATTGGCGGGGCCCACGATACACCACCGTGCAGTCATACACTGATGGCTGAGGCATAGGGGGAGGGTGTTCGCTGCTGCTACGGTGGGGTTGTCGCAAGGCATTATAAATGCGTCGCATGCCTTCTCGGTGGAGGTATCCATGTAATGTTGAATAGATTTTTCCCCCCTGTCTCCCCCCCCCCCCCCTTCCCCCACTCACCCTATATTTTTCATCCTCCCCTCCCCCCATTGTTTTTCTCTGTCTTCCCCTCCCTCCCTTTCCTCATAACCCTTCATTCTCGACATCGCAGGATTTTTTTTAGTCTGGTCAAATGTGCGTCTCCCGGCAGTGGACGTATTTCGCTCAGGCAATAGTAGAGCCATCACCTATGGAGTGTGGAGAGAGGGCAAAAAAAAAAGGAGAGGAAAAAAAAAAGAAGAATTGGGTTGATGTCAACGCAACGAGAACAACGCCGGCAGCTCCGACGATAAGGATAGGATGTCAAAGGGGAGACGGTGAGAAGAGATAGAGGTGTTGCTGATATCCATGCTCTGGTGTTTGAAGAAGAACAGGGGTTTGTTTTCCACCTAGACGACTGGCAGCTTGCGATCCTCTCTCGCTGTCAAGGCCGAGGACCCAGTCTGCACGACGATTATGCGGAATTATACAATTTTTCGTGTCTGTTTTTTGCTTTTTTATCGCAACACATTCCCGTCCATGTCTGGCTTCTCCTTGGCGAGGAATAATTCATTAGTCGGAATATCATTGGAGTCCTACGTGGAAATAATGTGTTTGAAAATTGTCGAGACCGCCAGGATTTTATTAAGTTGGATCAACTGGAGATGAACATGGTAAGAATATATTTTTTCTCCTACTCCGGGTTATAGTTACACATTGCATGTTTGTATGCTGGTTTGTTCCTTTAAAGGTAGTAGGCTATAGGAAAATGAGTGGGGTTTTTTTTAAGTTGAAAGACTGATGTGTGGCAGACTGTCTAGATCAATGTTTCTGCTGTGCACTGAATATTCCACAACTTTCAGAATTGAGTGTGTTATGCACCAGTTTTCATGATTGATAGGCCATATCTATCCGAGTTAGGAATATTGAATGAAATATGTAGTAGAATGAGAAGAATTAATATTTTAGGCACATACTCATTCATGGTGGGGACATACTGATATTACCATTACCTATGTCAGAGTGATTCCATATTTGTGTAAAATGCAATTTCATAAACGTCTTTCAGCGTGGCAATTCCGGGAAATATCAAGTCCTCTCTCGCCTTGTTATCATTTTGCCTGCGATGGGTGGTGGGAGGGGAATGTAGCCTACATGGTTGGAAGATTTTGCGTCGTTGCCCGTCTGTTGTGTGACGGGGTATCCCTCCCGACTGCGCGCATGTACCGGCGGATGTCGGGTCGTGGCGTGGCGGGGGTTGCAGTTTTTTAAAACGTGGGCGAGACGACGTTTCGAGCGGGGACGATTAAGCGCAGACCTTCTCCCTTCTCACAGCCTCAAATGTCATTGTGTGAACTGGAGCATGAAGGGAAATCAACATGCTCGGCATAAGACCAGACCATTATTAGAAAAGGGGGGGGGGGGGTTGGTGGAAGCCAGAATTCCCTCAATCTGTCTTGTGCCAGACATTCATATATCAAGGGATGACAGCGTTCGCCCTCATTTAGGGTTTACTTCAGTCTGCTGCAATTTGTCTGAACTTTACAGCCCAGGAAATCACTACGTCATGCTATGTGGAGATTT
This sequence comes from Diadema setosum, assembly GCF_964275005.1. NCBI lineage: Eukaryota > Metazoa > Echinodermata > Echinoidea > Diadematoida > Diadematidae > Diadema > Diadema setosum. The sequence goes on along the minus strand of NC_092690.1, from coordinate 23,194,424 downwards.
TATGTCTTCTCCTGGATGGCAGATGTATCAGGAACTTCTCAAGAATCCATGACATTTATATCACAGAGGATGTATTTTTTTCTTTTCTTTTACAAATGTTTAACATTTGGCTGTGGGAAGAATATTCTCATTTTCCTTTTTTGTAGACATTAAGCGTGCCACCAGGTGATGACAGATGTAACTTCTAGGGTGTTGGTGTACTGCCATTGTCATCCTAGTAACTTGACAGCTTTTTCAATATACTGGGACTAAGAGTAACTCTTGGTACATGACTTGAATTAATCGATAAGGAGACTTTCTGTGAAATGCTCTCGGGGTCATTAAACTTTAATAGCCCACCATCAATGAAATCTTGTTTGTGAGAAGAAGGAATGAAAATCCTGCATGGGCGTCTTTGCCTTGACATTTTGTACAGCTGCACACATTACAAATGTGGAATATTCCTTTTTAAGGTACGCTTCAGTATAGTCAAGGTCATTTGCCCGTAAGATTACCACCCGCATAGCTAGACTGGTTAACTAGTAATCATTAGTGGTCATATTGGTGTAAAAATGGAAGATAGGTTTACCATCGACTGACTTAACCATGCCAAGAGCGAAATACATATTTGTTGTTGTTGTATTTTACACGTACATGGCGAGTTGAAACAGTAGATGGAGAAATTTGTGACCACTGTGATGCTACTAGAAACAGCTATCACAATGTCCAAGGGATACCTGAAAATCATAGAGGTTGTGAGATTAAATACTGACTGTTATGTAACACTTTCCATGTCTATTATCTGCTGACCATGAAATGATGCTAATTTTACCTTTTCCCAAAGGATTTTTTCTCTCTCTCTGTACGACTGCACTCAAGATATCGTTCATGCCTTTCCCTATAGATATATAACAAGGCAGTCGCTGGTACCTTCATTTAAATCTGTAGTATACTGTACCTACACCTGTATGATACAGTTGTATGTGTGTGAGGGTGTGTATTGACCATCAGACTAATGTGTTTCCATTTGTTGTTCCAGGTGAGCACATGCACTATAGCAATGTTGCAAACAAAACGATCAAATGCCACGGTGGATGATATACTGTATATAAATGCCAAATATTTTGTGAATTTTGCGAGTCGGGTGCTATTGCCAAATTTAAAGACACACTAAAATATTATTGGTAACTCTGATCCTGATATGAATGTATCGTGCACGCATACATTTCTCCAACCAGTGCAGTACTCCACTAAAATATCATTGGTTACTGTGATCCTGATATGAATGTATCGTGCACGCATACATTTCTCCAACCAGTGCAGTACTCCACGGTAACAAATTTAACCACTCGCGAAATCGCAGGGAAGTCTCGATTTACAAAAATTTAGGCTTCCTTAATATATATAGTGTATACAGTAGCTGACATTTAAATGGCCTCATATGACTCAAAAGATTATACAGCATCACATACTGTATATATGCCAAATATTTTGCGATATTTTTGTTTTCTCGAATTTCGCGACTAAGGTGCTATTCGCGAATTTAAAGGGAAGATAAACCCCAAGAGCAATGTGGATTGAGTGAAAGCAGCAACATTAGTAGAACACATCAGTGAAAGTTTGAGGAAAATCGGACAATCGATGCAAAAGTTATGAATTTTTAAAGTTTTGGTGTTGGAACCGCTGGATGAGGAGACTACTAGAGGATATGACGTATGAGTGGACAACAATACAAAGAAAATATAAAGGAAATTCAACAAAAATTCACTTTTCTAGAATCATGAAAGAGCAATGGACCAACCTCTTTCAGAAAGCAGGGGGAATAATTGCTACCCTTAACATATGTCAATATCAAGTTGATGGAATTTGTAATTTTCATGAAAAATGGATTTTTGTAGAATTTTCTTTATATTTTCTTGGTATTGTTGTCCACTCATACGTCATAACCTCTAGTAGTCTCCTCATCCAGCGGTTCCAACACCAAAACTTTAAAAATTCATAACTTTTGCATCGATTGTCCGATTTTCTTCAAACTTTCACTGATGTGTTCTACTAATGTTGCTGCTTTCACTCAATCCACATTGCTCTTGGGGTTTATCTTCCCTTTAAAAACACAGAAATATTAACTCTGATCCCGATATGAATGTGACGTGCACGTGTACATTTCTTCGATCGGTGTACTGTACTTCATCGTCGGGAATTTAACCACTCGCCAAATTGTCAGGAAGTCCCAATTCGTGAAAATTTAGACTCACTAATTATATGGCATATACACTAGATTACCACAAACTGACAGTCATCAGACAAATAACTATTTCTTAATCAGATTTTTTTCTGTAGAACAGACTGACGTGTTTCTGTTTTGGAAGGCCAGTGTTATTAATCGAGAGTGCTGACTGGCTGGTAGCAATATCAAGGCATTATTGAGTTATATCTCATCATTGTTTAGTCCCATATATTTACTTTGGAGTATTTTCTCTAATATCTATTTCATTTTTTTTTTCTATTAATGCATGGCAAAACTAGGAGTACAGATAGAGTGTAACAGATTTGGCTTGTCATAGTCCTTTGTGTTTTTCCCCCATTTATAAAAAACCATGTCCTTCTTCTCTCTGATCTATCTGTGGGTCATGAATATTCATCATGGTTGCAAATGTGGTACGCCGTGGCAGTTGTAAGAAGTAGATGAAATAATACAGGTGTTGCTGGAACATTTACTATGTGTATATTCACATGGCAGTTGCCTTGTAGTTGAGAATACAACTTAACGTTTAGAGATTTTAGATGGGGGAGGGGCAGAAAATACATTATGGTGATTAACCATTTACCAGCAGAGGGGGGGGGGGGTTAAAATCTTATTGCTCCGTGCAAACTATGTACATATTCAGCACGGGGTAATAAAACCTAAATTACTATTTCAGTCATTACTCTACTGCAGCTCTGAAATTTCCCCGAAGATGCCCATATATTCATTTCTGTGAAGTTTAGCAGTTACATATGTACTTGCTTATAGATGCTTCACAGTGTTGATGGATTGCGGTATGGTAGCTTGCCCATACCTCTTTAGGCTGTACAGCCAAATGAGATACAGAGACTGCCTATGTATGTCAATGGCTATTAATATACCATTATAAGTTTTGATGGACTTTCACAATGAGTGTTCATTCCTCTTTCCTTGTTTGTGTTGGCATAGTTTGTGTGTGTGTGTCAGTCGGGAAACCAGTCATACTGAATAATTCTCTTGTGTGAGATCACCATAAAGTTTAAAGGGAAAGTCAGCCGCTAGAGGCCTCCTAAAGCTGTTTAATTGGTATTGGGCAATTTTCAACAGACTACTGTAAAAGTGGATATTTTCGCACAACTAATTTTTCACGCTCGGCCGGGTAAGAAGAGTTTTGTGTGTTTTTAATTCCGCGGAATCAAGACATCAAGTACTGGAACATATGGCAAGCAAAAATATTTGCATGCTTTTATTTTTGCGCTAGTTTCTGAGAGTGACATTTTATACAAATTATTGAATACTGTAAAAGTGGAAATTTTTGTGGTGTTGAAATTTTTGCTCATTTCGTGCAACTAGAAGCTAGCGCGACAATAAAAGCACACATATATTTTGCTTGCCATATATTCTAGTAGTTGATGTCTTGATTCCGCGGAATTAAAAACATACAAAATTCTTCTTTTGACCAGTCGAGTGCGAGATATTAGTCCCGCGAAAATATACACTTTTACAGTGTTTTTTCCATCTCTCTTCCCTTCAATCTTGATAGGTAGACACCTAAGATTGAAGTGACCCTTAGAGGGATGGACATGAGTCGTGGCCCAGTGTCCCGAGGCCACTCAAATTTGATGGTGACCCCTAACATGACAGTAGGCTGTGTCTCACATGGTGCAAAATGGTACCGAAGTGATTCAGATGTGGTTAATTGGCAAGTCCCAAAACAAGCATTTTGTTACCTTCTGATTTATTTGTTATTTATTTATTTATTTATTTATTTTTTTTTTTTTTTGCTTCATTGTGTAAAACATTGTCAGGAAAATATTGTTAGGAAAATATTATCATAAAAGTTTGAATAAAAGTCGATCAGATGTCAAATCAACCAATAGAGGTGATATCGATGGTAATGTTTGGCAATGTCTTACCAAAGATATTTATAAATACAAATTTGTATGGCCACTGCTGGTGCTACAAAGCTTAGATTCAAATTGGGTGCTTGCAGAAGCAGATGAGCAAGTTTCTTTTATTCATTCTTCCCCTGTCCTTTTCTTTTGTTCCTTTCTATAAACTGCCATAAAGTGTGAGTTGAAAATTTATTATTGGACAAAGAAGTGTAATCCCCTCTCTCTGCCGAAGAAGAGCAGATGAATTGCTTCGAGGAGATAATAGTTAAATCGGAAATGAGCACGACATAGTTTTTGCGCCAATCCACAACCCAGTTTGGTGTGATGTCTGATCATTTTAATCACGTTGACGCGACAGTCCCGGCGTTAGTCTCTCTGCAAGCCTGTTTATCTTTTGTCTGTGTATGTGTGTGTGTGTGTGTGTGTGTGTGTGTCTTCATTTTTTCCTTGTGTGTACATTTTTTTTTTTGTCTGTGTTATTTCAGCACCTTATTTGTCATCCCTCCCCCCCCCCCCCCTTGCTCAGGTGCTCCAAGAAGAGATTTAATCTCGCTTGGATAATACTTTACAGCAATCTGTGATTTGCAAAGCTCTTGATTTAAGGCCAGCCAATCCTTCCCAGTTTCAATATCTTGATAAATCCAGTGATCAGATGCTTTATTGTATGCAATTATTTTAGTGTAACTTAATATTCAGCTCGGGCGCAATTTTGTCTTCACTGTCTTTATTAACGGAATTGTTCTATTTCCCTTTTTTTTTTCCCTTCTTTTTTTGCCCCTCTATATTTTTTGTGTGAAAAGTATACATAGAATCTGCTTGGCTGCATCCAATATTGCAGTGTATCGATACAGTTTTAAATAAATCTTGAGGGAATATGTGATGAAAAGCAGAACATTCGACTTGTCTTGGCCGAAGGCTACTCAGGCATGTTGTTCGGTTGGAAGACTAGTCCCGAGGATACTCGGGCAGGTGCCTATGGGAAATGCTTCTTGTAGCAAGATCAGCCTGTCCTTAACGGGTTAAGAGTGGCGTTGAAGAATTGATTTTAAATAGCTTTCAGTAAAGAGGTGAAGAGGCAGTTGTGTGCCTTTATATATTTACAGTGCACTCCCGTTATAACAAACACGGTTATAACGAAATTCCAGTTACTAAAAGTAAAGTTTCAGGCTGCAACATTAATCGCTCTATGTATTTCTATTGTTTAGTTGTTCGGTTAAAACAACATTTTGATAGAACGATAGAAAACTGCTGGTTCCGAGGACGTCGTTAAAATGAGAGTCCACGGTATGTGAGAAATTATACAAATCATATACCAGGCCTGAGAGGTTCTGGTTAAAACTAGTGCACGAAGTGACTTCTATGGCACTATTTTCTGAGGGGCACAGCCCCCAAGAAATTGTGTTGTTGAAGTCACTGGTGCTTTCCACCAATGAGAGGTTACAAAATAATTTGTGAGGGATATAGATATAGATTTATATTTATAAATGAATATTATGTGTGTGCAGATGCCAATGATGCAGATAGTACTAGTTCACATCTGAAAATGGGTCATGAAGATTTATTTCAAATTTAAACCTCCCCACTCCTTGTTTTGTGCACATTAGCAGAGGTGAAGTGTGCAGGCATTGATTTGATTTACATGATTTTATCATAACTTTGTCCCGACCACTTCATTATGATGATGTTTGATAGTCCCTGTATAAATTGGCTTCAGAGACTATATGTTATAGAGAACGGTGTTACCCTTGCAATGCATTACCTGTTTCATCTCATCAAAAGCCTGTAGAATTTCAGAGAAGTTATCATTTAGCCAGGCCTGTTTAGGCATTTATCCTAACTGTAGCAGTTAAAGAAAATTGGGAATAAAGACAGAGAAAATCACATTCTTCAAGTGTCCCTTTCCAACACTTCAAGTAAAATAATGAAGACAAAACTTTACTCTTCTGGTAAAGTTGTGAGTATACTTATGGAGACAGTCTGTTTATATGAATATCCATTATTCTGGGTAAAAATGTCACTGCCTGAGAGTGATGTCATAAAGGACTTTCTTTAACAGATTAAAGGATAGAATTTTTATTGTTTTTGTTCTTGTCAGACAGTGTTGGTTGTACCTCATACTTATAGTTTTGTTGTTTTTGTTTTTTTTTTTTCTTGTGTGTGATTTTGTTTTGTTGGGAGCAAGTTGACCAGCGCATTCTGAAGATTTATTTTGTCATCATAGATTTCTATTGTCTTAAGTAGGTTTATTTTTAGAGATTTAGATTATGTTGGTGCGTCACCAATAATCACTAATAGTTCCTGTATCCAAATTTGTTGATCAGTGCTTGTTGTTGGACCAAGGTTTATATGGCTTTCCTGCCTTTATATTTGTTTTCTTTTGAAAGCAAAATGCATCTATGGGGCAAAACACAAATAGGCTTTTATGATATCGTCATTTAACGATGACTAGCAGCTTTGGTCGTATTGGTACAGGCACCATGATAGACAGTCACAACTGGGTCAGATTATCATTTCTGCATCCTCTCTGTTGACAATGGTCACTCCGTTAAACTGACCGCTAAGAACTTATGCTTGCCAGCATTGACGTAGTACAGTAATGGGAAGGACTCTGTATCTATTCAATTGCATCTGACCCACGATGTCGACACCATGTTTCTCTGTGTCTTGAGTTCTGACAACCTGTGAACTGTGGCCACCTTCATACAGTGGCCATACATGTAGCTCTTGATTGCTTGAGCAGACGTGTAGAGTCTGGTTTGCAGCTGTGTTTGCGGCTCTTTGTTGTGCGAGATTATAGCAGCCTTGTTTTCAGTATGATCTTTAAGGGAAACAAAAACAGGTCATTTCATGTGCAAGCGTCGAGACAATACTGTAAAAGTGGATATTTTCGTGCGAGTAATTTTTCGCACTCGATGGGGTTTACACTCGGCTGGGTAAGATGAATTTCGCTGGTTTTTAATGCCGCAGAATCAAAACAGTAATTACTGGAATACGTCACGTCATGCAAAAATATTCGCATGCTTTTATTTTGAGGCTAGTTTTTGGTTGCGTGAAATCTGTGCAAAAATTTCCACTTTTACAGTATCGTATTTTCATATGTAAGTAAATTCAAAACATTCAAACATTTTCGCAATTTTTTTTTTCATCATAACAATAGTGGATTCTCGACATGAAGCATCTTTTTTCAAAGGCGATATCATATTGAAATTGAGGTCGCCTATTTAAAGATATAACACCCAGCTGTACTGGGATTGAACTGTGTGTTGTTGGAGGAGTGGAACACTTAACATGAACTGTAGTCCTTCCATGCATCCTGTGGATGTGTGGGTCAGTGGTGGGGGTGGTTGGGACGTGAGAAGGGACGAATGGACAAGCGAAATGACCGCTGGACCAGGGAAGATGACCACTGGACCTTGGAAGCTGACCCACGGACCAGACGGGGGCCTATCTGTGCTGGTCGGCCTGAACCCGTAAGGTCTTAACTTGTGCTGATGTCGCCAATACACAGGTTATGGCCTTAGGGTAGCAGGCCGGACAGACCTGTCCTCGACTGGAGATAAAAAAGTCCCTCTTGCTCTCAGTCCCTCTCATAGTATAACCCCCCTCTTACGCTGACATTGTTAACCTTTAATATGTGGTGGGCGCCCATGAATGTCGCACTGATATTTGTAGCTCCCAAGTGTTAATGTGATTTACATTACATGGATTCGCAGGTTGCTTTCTTTTTCCCTTTTTTTTTTCTCCACTAGTTTGGACAACATGTCAGACAAAGCTCTGGATCTAGCTATACACCTGTCAGGAGGAAGGAGAGTAAGAGAAACAGCAAGGGGTTTTATTCTGTGGATTTGCATAGCTTGAGGTAGTGGCAGTTGTCCTCTGTCTGAGGTTGTAGCTCTCTAACGTGAATGTGTTGTCAGAAGTTGCAACTCAGAGGGCGGAATGAATCGGAAAAACGTGTGGGGCCCCCTTGTGAATTAATTGACCACATTCGTTTCATATTGTAGGTTTGAGTAAGAAGTGGCAGCAGCCAATGTTTTTTTTTTTCTCTTTTTTTTAAATCTCTTTACTCAGTATGATGTCTCTTGAATGTGAAAATCACTTGGTTTCGATCGCAAGTTGACTTTATAGATCTCAGTTCACCCTTGATGTTAGGCTAGTGCCACTGATAGGTTTGTGTGGCCATCTATGTCTCTTGTTTTCTTTATAAATGTCTGCAATTTCATTCTTTGGATACATTAATGATAGAGAGAGAGAAATTATTTGTGCGTTTTAATCAATTTGAGGATTATTTTATTCTTGTGTATGTGTGATTCAAGCAGGCTTTCAGATTAACAAAATTAACTTGAGTGGCATAGAACATGTGCCTTACCAAATTATACATTCTTTTTGAATGTGCAACCTCCCATACTAATTTCTGCTTCATGTCTTTTAATTCTATTAATTGTCCATATTTTGTCGTAAGTGTACTCATATTTCATCATTTTCTCATTCGGCAAAGTGTCATTAGTCTATCAGGCGTTGAGCACTCGCACATTGTGTTATTAATTGTCATACCATAGCTTGGTTGTACAATTAAATGTTCATCAATTCTTTCCATGAAATCCCCATCATAGATTTCAATACCATGGGAACAGGCTATTTTGGAAATTAAAGTGGATGACACAACGACGAGGCTACAGACTCTTTGCTTTTGTGAGGCTCCGTCTAGATACAATGTATAGCACTAATGGTAAAAGTATGGAGTATTTAGTCCCGTCTACTGATAAATTCTGCATTCATTATGAAGGAAATGACCAGTATAGTGCCTGTAAAGCAATTGTTTGCTGAGCTTGAGTTTCAGAGTGGACCACGTAGCAATATTGGTACTAATGGAAAAGCATTCTTTTCACAACCTTCCTGCTCCGGTAAGAGGATTGACCAGATTTTCCTTTCTCCGCTCCAATAAGCAGGTAAAGAGGTTTTGACAAAATACATCAAGGCAGCTGCACAAAACTCAAATCTGACTACCAGCCATAAAGATTTTGGCTCATGCGTGATACAAAATCTTATTTTTGATTCAGAGAACACAGTGTAAATTTTGAGAGTTTATTATCTTTTTTTATTTTCTTAATTTACTTGAGGTCAACCAATTATTTCCAAAACTCAACAAGGAAGCAGATTTTTAAAAGTTATTGGAATGGCAGTTTCAGTGATTATTTAAGCTGAGCCAAACAAATATGGCAGAGGCAAAAGATTTGTTGAATATATCCAGTCACCAAAAACTGAAAGCAGATTTTATACTAAGTATTGTGATTGGTCATCTACAAGAAGGATTGTGATTGGTCGAAAGTTTTGTAATCAACTTGGAAGATTTTCTCTACCTTCGTATGGAAAACCTGATGGTTGTAGAGGTAGAAATGGCTCTTTTAGCCTTGTGCTACGAAGCTAGGTCCGGTTCATTCCCAGCGAATTCCATGGCGGGGCGTTACGAGAGTGAGCAGGCACAAATAAGGAAGTAACCACTACCACACAAATAGGAACTACTGGGACTCGGTAAGGGGAATGTAACACCAAAGATCCTCTGTGATCTGTGCTGAGGTACTTCCCCCAATTTTGTCTTTTTTTCACCTCCTTTATACTTATGACAACGGTCTAGCCGTAATCGTCACATATTTGCTGATGTTGATTGTAGTGGCAGATTTAGTTTAAAGGTACTCAACCTTTTGTTTCAGAATGCTGGATTTCTTTTCTCTTTTTTTTTTTAAGATGAAAATTCTTCAGATATTTTTCACTTTTGTGAATTAAGAGTAGCATTTAAAATCTCAAAATTAAGCATTGAGAAAGGATTAAAAGAATGCACCCATTCTCAAAATTCTATTCCATGTGCTTATATTTCATATTATGATGTTTTGAGTGTGTTGTAGCCAACCTAACTCTGTCAATAGTTACGTTCAGACGACAAGCCTTAACCTCGAGGTTAGGAAACCTCGAGATCTTGCAAGAGCTTAACCTCAAGGTTTCCTAACCCCGAGGTTAGGGCTTGTCGTCTGAACGTAACTAGTATCATCAGCAATCTGTTCGACTGCTATCAAATGATGAATAGATATGTTGGTTCTTGAAGGGTTATTAAAAGTATAAAGGTAGTATTCATTTAGTACTTTCGGTTTTAGAATGTAACTGAATCAACTGTTGTAGTCACAACCTCTCGACGTCACACAAGTTGCCCTCGTAAGCTACAGTAGAGTTAGACCTGCCCTGGGAACATTGTAATCAGCTCTTCTTGCTATGTTAGGCAAGATATCAAGGAAACTTAGAAAGACCTCTCTTGTGTCACTGTCACTGGAATTCCTTGTAATTATAAATTTGGGCACTGGTGTGTCCTCTGTTAATATTTGATTAACAGTCAAGATGTGGGACTTAAATGACTACAAATGTCATACAGACACAATAGGCCAGTTTATCAATGCTTTTAAAATTTGAAGCAGGCTTTTTCCTCTTCCTTCTACGTCCGTAGCATTACCAAAACTTGATCTGACATCATTTGTCGCAACTAGTGTGGTACAGGTTTGGGTGAAAAAAAAAGAAAAAAAGGCCTAGCCACATCAGTCTAGAGTCTATGACTGAAATGAGCAGGTATATGACAGAGTGAAGTAGCTCGTATCAGGCTACTGCGGGCCAAAATTGCCTGCGTATTTGAAAATGTTGTTAATACCTAACTGGGTCCTCTGTTTCACTCCACTGTGTGTGCCAAAAACCAAAACATATGCAGCCTGTCAGATGTTCCAATAGTGTCAAAAAGCAGGATGAAACTGATAAAAAAATAGGAGATGGAGATATGATATTGCTGTTGTACATGCCACAGATTGAACGCGAAACAAATCCTCCACAAGGCATGCTTGTGATACTCGAGCAGTTGTCGGTGGTAAAGTGACACCAATATTTTGGCTACAAACCAGAAAGGGCTATGTTTCTGGTGCTGTTGTTGTTTTGTATTCTTCCAGGAGGGAGGTGGAAAAGTTCCCTCTTGGCAGTTTTCATAATTTTTTGCTTTATATTTTCATTTGTTGTACATTTGTATGTCCATCTCATTATGCCAATGATATCGAGTTGCAGTAATGTGTAATTAGAGACTAGTTTGTTTCCATACTCGTGTACGAATATCATGTTTTGTTTTGTTTTGATTGGAATATCTTTCTTCCACATGTATCTTCTTACCTGAACCATCAATTCGCTGTGCAGGGCTCACATTAATATACATTGTTTTGCTTTGCCATATTATTTTATCTAAAATTCTTGATTATGGTGCTTTGAATGTTGCACAATACATGAAGAGCAAATCATATGCCTCGCAAATTGGCAGGAAATGCTATAAATGTGTGTCGAGATGGAGATGTTGTTCCTTTTTGGAAATTTTGGCATAACTTTTTACTATACAGTGTTAATGATGGTATTAAAGAGCTGTTGAAATGTACCTTCCAAGAAGAAAAATGGAAGGCATGCCAATGTTTAACATCCAAACATCAGAATTCTTTTCGAGCCTTCTTATTTTAGAATAAAGATGCAAATAAATGATGGTATTAAAGAGATATGTCAAAGGTCTTCCAAGAAGAATATGGAAGGCCTGCCAATGTTTAACATCCAAACTTGAATTCTTTTCAAGCTTATTTTGGTCATATGTGATGTTTGGGACGGTATATTCCTGCTTTTATTGTTCATAGTATTTGAAGGCTCGTATTTTGTAAATGCCATATTTGCTCGGATAGTGTAGCTTGAGTAAGTCTTTACCTACCTGCAAATGTATGCCTTGTTTTGTTTTTTTCTGTTTCATTTATGTTCAATAGGTATAACCTGGGGCCTGTTTCATAAAACTTGTCATCAGTGACAAGTTGTCTTAGATGTGACAAGCTACTGAAATCCTTGCATCTGATTGGCTGAGAGCAAATTTGTCATAGAAATGTGGCAGTTGTCACTGATGACAAGTTTTATGAAACGGGCCCCAGATGTGTCTTGTGTTTGCATGGCAGTGTAGATATCAAGTATTGTGATGTTGTGACGACATTATGTTTTATATTGTTATTTCTTTTTGTTCGAGGAATGTTTTGACTGCGTTTGTTTATATCGTTAAATTTCTCATTGTTTGAGGAATGCCTGTTTACATTGTTGTAGTATGACTCAGTGGTTATTTCATCACAGTGTTTGTTATTATTTGATTGTGTACATAGATGTCGCATTGTTCAGAATGTTTGGAAAATGTTGACATTTCGAGTGGAAAGCGATTTTCATTTTCGTCAGTCAAGTAGCTTTTCAAAGTAAAAGTAATGCACATATTGTTTGTTTGTTTCTATCTTTGTACCAATAATGACATATGTTGTGGAAAAGTGTATCATGTATCATACACGTTTTTCGTAGGAAGAATAAGCCCATATTTGAAAACGTCATTTATTGATATTTATACCTTCTAACCCTTGACTAGAGAGCAAACTTTTCTTTTCTTTTCTTTTTTGCAGAATATACCTAAAAGATAATTCCTTAAATCAGGGAAGTGATTTTAGCACTTTTTCCTAAAAAAAAAAGAAAGATGAAAATATGTGAAAAACGTGCCCATGAGTTGTATGATATTTTTGTGACGTGTACACTTCTGCTAATAAACATCACCAAAATTTTGAGTAACTTCAGTGCTTGCAAGCCCTCTTACAGGAATCACCTAGGAATGAGCAAACTTGTCCAAAGATATTATTAAATCGAAAGGAATACTCCTTATAACAAGGGAGGGACAACTTTCAATTCTTCGCTGACCAGTGATGATTCTGCTGTCAATCGTCTGCATGCAAACGAGGTTCCGTTTTGTTGTTGTTGTTTTTAGTTCTCCTCATTTACGTTGCTGTGACCCCGTCTGGACCCGTAAGGTCTAAAGCTGTGTCAAAGGTCAAAGGTCACCACAGGTTTAGGGCTTCGGGTACCAGACTGGGATTCACGCCTTCCCACACTGCATTGCATGCCCACGTCTGCCACTCCGTTTTGGATTTTTTATTTTTTTTTTTTGTTATGCTTCAGATCCTCCTGTTATTGTTGCATTTTGTTTCTGATGCATCTTTACCACAGTCTTTTGTTGTTTTCGTTTATAATACATTTGATTTTTTTTATTCTGTTCATTTTATTTTATTTTTTTTTTGCTTATGATTTGCACAGTTTGTTTCAGTGCACGATATTTTGTGTCAGTGAAGGATGAATACCTGTGACTGCTTCTCTGCTTGTATTATTTTGTTTTTGATAGATTGTCGCACACGTTGATTGAATATTTTCTATTTACTCTGTATGATGACAGGTGGTAATTTATCATGCCTTTTGAATTGCTCCCCGTCATTATCATTCTTTCTTTTTTTTCTCTCCCTATAATGGAAAAAATCAAGTTATCAGTATTTTTACTGTCTCCTTACCTCAAACAGTGTCATACTTTATACATAAAACATAATACATTTTGACTGTACACTCCTTACGCCCCAACCCCCCGAAGAAGAAGAAGAAAAAAAAAAAAACAACAACAACACACCCATATTTAAACTAGCCCCAAAATGCATGTTACTTCTCTGTAGAATATCAATGCAGTCATTCACTTCTGAAGGTCCTGATTGTGGAGGAAATTTATGGAGGGAAAAAGAAAAACAAGTTTCAAAAGTTTTCTTGCAGCTTTATGACAAACTGGTCAAGAAATGAATAAAAACAAAAAATCAATGTTCCAAAGAATGATACTGTCCAGGTGTAGATGTATTGACGATTCCCAAATCAATTTGATCTTTGCCCTGTCCTGCCCTGTCCTGCCCTGTCCCCCACGCCCCCTGTACATTGTTACCCACCAACCCTACTTACCCTCAAGGGGGTGGGGGTGGGGGGATAGGATGTATAGTGGCCAGAGGATAGCTTTAATCCCCACATACTATGGTGTCTGGCTGGGGCCTTTGTTATCCCCTTCTAATCCTGTTCGTCCCCTTTGTGGAGGGCCCTTCAGGCCCTTCTTGTAATCCGTCCAAATGACCACCCCTTCCCCCTTTATTAACGGTCAGTCTCTCCGATCAAACTCTTAAGGATCCAAGTTTGTGCCTGGACTTGTCTGGGTCTCCTTTCAGATGTGATCCTACAAATGTTTTCCTCTTAACCCGTTGAGTATGGACTAATTTTGCTACAGCACACATTTCGCATAGACACCTGCCCAAGTATACTCAGGACTTGTCCTCAATGGGTTAATCATGATGCTAAATGTCATACTCATAGCCCCAACTCCTGTTCTCGTCACCAGTATGTCTGTGCAGTGGTATCATCCTTTTTATACAACCCGTTGCCTAGCACATTAATGTCCTGTCCATAAGGATGAGTGTGAAATTTGTACACATTTTATGTTATTGGTACAGAAAGGGTTAACTGGCTATGGCACAGCAGTCATCTGTGCCATCTATTAGAATTATTTCAGCCACATCCTTGTGCAACCTTATTACCTGTTGTTTGCTGTCATTATGGCAGTTGCATTTATACCACTACTACATCTGTACTTCTACTGCTGCTGCTACTTTTACTTAGTACCATTGCCATCGTAGTCATTTCATGATAATCAGATTTATCAGTTATGGTAATATTCACATTACCTCTGTTTTCATTTGGTTCTTCGTCTTTATGCAAGTCAAAATTTTCTGTCTCACAAGAGACCAGGGCACCTTTTCATCAAAGTTGTTTGCCCTGACAAGTTAGCAGACTCTGACAATCTGATCACCATGGTAACAGATAGTGACCAGAGCTTCTCAGCAAATAAAAAACAAGGATTTTGCTGAAATTTTCTCAACTTGTCTGGGCTGGCAACTTTCATGAAAACAGTGCCCATCCAGGTAGTCATGTTCTCAAGACATTTCACACAAAGTTTTTATTTCCATCAAACTTTACCTTTGTGTGTTCATATAATGTCCATGTATCAGGTTTAGTGTGATGTGGTCTGGACCTTTAAGTTTTGTTTGCACGTAGGCATACAGTGATCGAGCACCTCATCAAGTGTACACCTAATATCTCGTTATTATCAAGCCAGACAGATGGATGCTTATATGTTACTGTATAGTACCAGTATTAGTAACTAAATGTAATGGCATAGGTGGAGCTTGAGAGCATAGATTGGCACAGTGGAATCTGAATAACATATTTTACACGCTTGTTTGACTATTTTAAACTTTGGATATATTACACTACAGCAACAATACATTTGACCAGTTTGATACTTAGTGTATTCAAATTCATGAAAATTTTTCCTCTCCAGCATGCAAATATATATGCTTGAAATGCACATTCGCATGCAGTAGTTTGCTGTATTTGGGAAGCCTTGGGCAAACCCAGGACAAGCTTTCAAGTTGTTTGGGAAAGTGTCTTTGTCATAAAGGTATGCGTTAAATTTTAGTATGTAAGTACACTGATCTATTCAAGTGCTTTGTTTGATACAATAAGAGCATTTCATATGATTCAGTATATCACTGGATATTTTATGTAGGTATTGTCTATTCCAGTGCTGTACAGCAAAAGCGTTTCAGATGGTCGAGTGTAATACTGCTCTCCAAATTATATTTTCAATTGATCATTCAATGTGTGTTGTTTGTAGAGGCAATGGCATGAGGTTGAATTTGACGTGTAGCAGTTGGCCGAGCATGTGCTGGCACTTGTCGCGTAGGCACACGCGGACAATTGCGGATGTGGCACGTTGTTGACGCAAGCGTCCGAAGCACGAGCCCACAGCACATTGACATTGCAGAATGACAAGGGCGTGTGATGTAGGGTGAGGTCGGGGAAGACAGTAGGAGAGGAGAGGTGTGAAAGAAAACAAGGTGGGAGAAAACAACAAAAACAAATAGAGAAGTTGGGAAGACGAGGTGTCGAAATTGGGAATGTGATAATGGCAAGAGTGGGGGTGAGAGGTAATGATCTATGGGAGGTTTTGAGTGGCTCTGCACAGTGCTGCGACCTATTCTTTCCCCGTATTGATTCGCTAAATAGAGCGCCCTTTGTTACGCTTTGTCTGCGGGTGTCTAGCCGCGAAAGAGCGCAGTCTGGAAATTATGTGTGGAGTGGGGGGGGGGGGATGGGTGGTGGTGTTGGGGGGGGGATGTTGGGGGATTGGAAGGAGGAGCATAAGACAGACATTGGGTCTCACTCACGCCCCACCCTCCACCCAAACCTCTATCCCCGAGACAAAGCAGTAGTCAGAGTGTGTCAGTAGAGCCACGCGTTTCGGCTGAGCGAGGGGGCTGCTTCTATATCCAGCCCATTGACCTTGCATAGGAGCTGCCATGTGCGTGTGAGAGACGGGATGAATGCATGCCTGTCTTATCGGCCGATCGCCGGGATTATCCTTGGTTGGACCGAGTAGCATCTCCGTGTTTTACATTCTTCTACCTTTGTGTTCGCCACGAGAATATATTATGAAATGCATTCGTGCATGGTTACCTGGAGTTCTTCAAAGCTTCATGTATGTGTGTGTGTGTATATGGAAATAATCTTCATTTTTTAATGAAAATCTGTACTATTTTGTGCATGAAAGTCTTTCCTCCATGTCCCCCCCCCCCCCCATCCTCTCCAAAAACAGTTCCTAGTTTATTACTCCACAGATGGCAGTCCCATGACTCTTGTCAAAAAATGATGAATTTGCAGCCGAGAAATCAGAATATTATTCATGCTACATAAGGGAGCTGGCGGTAGAAGTATGATATTAGTTGCCTCTGGTCGTTTCATTTTCACACTCAAGTCTATTGTCAGTTTACTGCTTACACTGTTTGTGTGCAAATCTGATAGTTGTGGTAATGTTTTCTTCTCAAGACACATCCTCAGATGAGAAGTTTTGACGATAATTGTCCTTCATTTTGAAATTCTTGCTATCAGGAAATACAGAGAAAATAAACTTGTGCATAATGGTATATAATTGTGTCTGCCCAGATGCAATTGGACAAGAAAAGGAACTTGTGCAGTAATATATGAAATGGATTCCTAGAGTGTCATGCTAGAAGGCCTGAGCATATAATAGAAAAATGACACCATTGCAAATGTCTTCTGACTTTCTATTTCTGTATCTCCCTGCCTCTTATGGCAGCAATTTTCAACTCAACTAGTCCCAGAATGCTACCTGAGCAGTACAGACCAGTTACAACATATTTTTCATGAGTATGAATGTAAGTATTTAACATAAGCAACTGGTTCCAGTACCAGCTCTTCAGTTTAACTCGATTGTTACCTCAGTTTAGTGCACAATGTCAATAGCATTTCAAGATAATAGGCCTTGCAGGGTTAACAAATCCATCATTTCACACGTAAAACTTTTCTTTTGGACGAATGTGTAAATATATCATTGTAATTATGTTTTTAAAATCTTTAAATTTGTCATTATTGTACTAAATTTACAGTGGGAAGAATATGATAGCTTGCAGTAGGTTATTGTCCATCATTTCATTCTTTTTTTAGTCATATTGCTTTTGGTTTTGGTTTTGGATGCTAGCGTAATGACCTGAAACTGGAAAAAGAAACAAAAAAAAAAGCAACAAACAGACAGAAACAGACAAACAGACACTATTTCAGTAAGTTAACTCCTGTAATTGCAAAATGTTTCCTTATGTTTTTTTTATTCCAATGGGAGATTAAAAAAAAAAGGGGGAAAAGTGAGGTGTTAAATAATGTAAGAATATGGAGCGTCTGCTGAAGTGTTGTGATGTATAGATACATCTTTCACTTTCGACTGTGGCCCTGGCATCTACTTCAGTCAAGTCCAGGCTTTGTTGGCAATTTGTGTGCTGAAAACCGCAACAGAAAGTCTGCTGAGAAGAGAAAAGTAGGTCAAGTATTGTTTTTCCTCCAGCAAAGGTCAAAATAATGAATGCAAGCACTGCACTGACCAGCAAGAGCTGGAGTGAACAAATGCATGCAAACCATTATTATGTCCACATCACACCATCTTCATTGGAGTTACGCAGACTTTGCATTCAAGGTACTCTCTCATGAGAAATGCGGAAATGAGCGATTGCGACACTGTTCAATTCAAATGTGCCATTTCTTCTTCTTTCTTCTGTTGGAACCACCAATGGAGAAGGGGATTTTTATACCTCCTCTTCCCCTCCCCCCCCCACCCCCCCCCCCCCACCTTCAAGAAATTATGCATTGCAAATGCATGTTGACTTATATTGATTAACAATACCCTGGTTGTTATATAAGTTATATTGATTAACAATACCCTGGTCATCACTTCATGTGTCGAGAGACAAATTATATAAACTTGTGCCGTATGTTTTATAACTTTCTTCAGATCACTTTGATACGTCCACAAACAAGTCTTCCTAATGAAGATTCTGTCAATGACATCATTCTGTCAATCACTGCTACGTCTTTTTGGTAATCATTTCAGCAAGCGTACAAGTTATACGCAGTCTAGGGGAAGGTGCATTCTAATATCTTCTGTTATTGTTAATTATATTTGTCCTTCAGCCATGATTGACAGTTAATGCCACTGGCAGAATCTTGGTGTGGAAGATTTTGTTTTGTTTTGTTTTGTTTTTGGTGAGCATATCCAAGTTATGCAAAGAAAACTAGTGGAAAAATGATAAGATAAATAGCACATGCTAGTGATTAAATATTCGTTTGACCACATAAGTCACATTTAGGGTATCGTGACTCACCGCAAGTCATCATGCATTTGCAGTGCATTATGGGTTCCTTTACCCATGGCGTCACAGCTAATTCAATTCACAATTGAGTCAATGCAGGGCACATACAGTTCCCATAAGCATAGGGTCAGTATAGCTATATTTATCAGATTCACATTGGTTTGTTAGACATTTGTTTTCCATGATGTAACTGTCATCTTTTATTCCTGCAATGGTTACTTTGCTATCAATCACATGTATCGTGGGCTGTAAAAAGCATCTAGATTTACTTTTATTATAAAAATCAAGCAATGTTTTAATTAATTACAGAATGACATTGAGTGCACAAAGACAGCGCTTTGATGAATGCCAGACGAGGACAATTTCTATACCATTCATTCTTTCTTTCTTTTTTTACCACCCTTTACCTCTTGAAGTGTGCTTCCAACGACATCACAAGTTTGCAGGAAGACACTCTCGCGAGATGATATCTAATATCTTGAGATTTGTGCATTTTCACATGGAACTTAAACTGCAGAGAGACATGAAATTCATTAAAACTAATCCAAGCTTCTGCTGGATCCTGGCAGATATTATAATCTCCTGGTACGAAATGCATTTAAGTTATCCTGCATAAAACAAGATGCTAATCAACAAGTGGGTTCTTTCCATGTTTTTTCCTGTTTTTTAATCCGTCTCCAAAGCGTACGTAGGAGTTGCATTTCAACTCAAGTATGTTTTTCGAATGTGTCGTTGAGGTTGAAATCCCTGATCTGATAGAACCATCAGGTCATTAGCTTCAGTGATGCACGCCATTTTTAAAGTCTGTGACGTATTTTAGTC
Source organism: Diadema setosum (assembly GCF_964275005.1). Classification (NCBI taxonomy): domain Eukaryota; kingdom Metazoa; phylum Echinodermata; class Echinoidea; order Diadematoida; family Diadematidae; genus Diadema; species Diadema setosum. The sequence goes on along the minus strand of NC_092690.1, from coordinate 23,174,853 downwards.
ATGCAGTGCTCTCTGTAATGATGGGTTTCAAATACTCCACGGTAATGAACGCCCCCAGCGGTAGTTGCACGTGGGTGTACATGAAGACTTGAACGCTTTTGGAGATCTATGTATCTCATGACTTCCCATTTATCTCTTCCTGTTCCCATTCTCCTTCTGTGGAGTATATGGGAATATGCATATGCAAGTATATATGGGAGTATATGGAAATCTTTGGGAATGTATTGGAATATATGGGAGTATATGGAAATATTTGGGAATATATTGGAATATATGGGAGTATATGGAAATATATGGGAACATATGGGAATACAATATTATTACCGTGTCCAGTGAAGACTTGAATGCTTTTGAATCTATGTATCTCAATGCTTCCTGTTTGTCTCCTCCTGTTCCCATTCTCATTCTGTGGAGTATATTGTGGTATATGAAAATAAATGGGAATATATGGGAGTATATAATAATGATATTATTATATTGAAGTTTATGGGAGTATATGGGAATATATGGAATTATATTGGAGTATATGGGAATACATATAGATGTTTATATCTAGGAGTATATTGGAACATATGGGAAAATATTAAATTATTATGGAAATGTATGGGAGAATATGGGAGTATGAGAATTCATGGGAGTATGAATATTTGGGGTCTATTCCTGGGAGTATACTTGGGAATATACAAGAGTATGTGGGATTGTATGGGAATACATGTATGTGGGAGTACAACTGTATATGGAAATATGTAGGAGTGAATACCAGTATATAATAGAGGTTGTTTACATTTTGCTTTTTTTTTTCATATTGCTTGGATAGAAGGGGGAAGCATATCTAGTGATGAGTGATTAGAATGTTACTGCCACTTGTTTAATAGAGCTCCCCACTCAATTTGATGTTTATTCCTGCCCTACCACTGCCAGGCCGAAGTCTGCATCGAGTGGGTGTCATTACTAAAATAGAATCCTCCCCTCTAGTGGCGAAGTATCTCTAGTTCTCCTCCTCCACCTCCTGTTCACTGTGATTGTATCTGTACATGTAGGTGAAATGACTGTTTCTTCTCTAAGTTGTGTTTTTTTGAAGGAGCGGGCTCTCCCACACAAATCTTTGCGATCTGCCCACATATTTGCTCAAGCAAAATTTGTCCCATCATTTGTTTGTGTAAAATGTTTCCTTCTGGAGATACTGTGTCAAACCATGCAGCCGCTGTCAAATCCCTCTTGTATCTTCCCCTCATTCTCTTTTCCAAAGAGGAAGTCATCTTCACGATGCAGTCATCGTAGACTTATTATGACATCACACCTTTTGCACAAAGATTTTGTTGTTGTTGTTTCATTTTTCACAGAGGGTGATCTGTCACACACTCAAGACACATTATCATAATGTCACCACAGGGCTTTGTCGACATTTCCAGGTGTTTGAGTTCAACTTGCCGGAGACTATAATGTGTGGATACAAGAAAATTGAGAGCTGTCACTCGCCGTAGCAGAAAACAGTGCCCTAGTATTGGAGGTGTCATCCATGTACATTGATTGACTATTGCTTTTTCTGGAGTAGTAGTGGCAGTGGTCATATAGTCAGCGTGTGCAAAGCTGTTTGTTGTAACATGCTGTATGTCACAGTGAGTATGTGCAGTTTTGCCAGGAGAAGATTAATTTCTTTGTTGTATTTCCGCTTGAATAATTCGAAATACGTCCTAGGGACACTTTCCCTTCAAACAAAGGCTTATAATGCTATGTTATCATACTGTGCCCTTCCCCCCCCCCCCTTCTCCCTCTACCCCCCACCCCCCAGTACACACACCATAATATAACTGGGTATACTGTGTGCAGATGTTGTGTTGTAGATGGCAGTAGTAACAATGGCCCTGTGTTGTACAACGGTCTGCATGTCTGTCTGCGCACTAATCACTCATATTGCCCACAAGCTGTGGAGATGGGGCGCAGTGTATGTGACATTGTCATGACAGCCCAAATTCTGTCTTAACCATGTGACCTTTAGGAAAAATTATTATCCAAAGTCAATATGTTTCTTGGATTTTGAGGGATAGAATTGTACAAGGGATTGTCTCACACACACACACACACACACACACACACACATACAGTACACATTGATTTGTGACACCATGGGGTGCTGTACACATTTCCAAGTGATTGAGACTGATTTTTAGTAGAATTGTTATAGGGCAGAGCTCATGGGCAGAGCTCGACACTACACTCTTTTTATCTCTGGTGGGATCGTTCGCGCCACTGAAATCTTTACATTTGAAATTTTGGTGGCCTGAAGTAGAAATGTATTGGCCCGAAATGAAAGGCAACATAACAGTCCCTTTTTAATTTTAGGGTCCATTCAAGTAATCTCCTAAAGTGAACTGTACCGTACCTTACCCACGCCAGAGGAGCGCTTGAACGCTCTTAAAATGTACTGCACCATGAAGAATGTGTGTAACATAAACATACATCGTAATGCAAAGCATTCTTCTCTTTGTTCCAGACATCTGTAATTAGTTTAAGCATGCCAGGTGAATGACCCTTTTGCTGCAAAATGCATAACCCCCTCTAAAAATAACTTGTGAGGTACGCTTTCTCAACAGAGCTCTCGAACACTCTAAATCTTTCACAGTTAACCCGTTGAGGACGGTTTGATTTTGCTACAAAACGCATTTCCCATATACGCTTGCCCGAGTATACTCGGGACTCGTCCTCAACGGGTTAAGTAGTATGGTACACTTTGGTTTGCTTTAGAGTGCTCGAACATACCTTTAGTTGCCTGATTTTGCCACCAAAAGATACCCTTCTTGGAAAATTGGTGGCCCAACATCCAACAATTTCAGTGGCCCTGGGCCAGCAGTACTGTCAGGGCCCCATATATGGTATCCTGAGGAGCAGGGACCTACTACAATTGTAGGCTCAACTCAAAAAGAAAGAAAGTTGTAGTTTTCATCATTAAGAGTCGGACTGATTCATCTTCTTTTCAGGAGTCAAAGATCAGAAAATGACAGGAGGCGGGTTGGGGGGGGGGGGGGAACCGCCCACCGAGTGTAAATTTCATACTTGCAGTCGGCGCATAGTACCACAAAGGACGCACTTCCTCTTTTAAAGATGATTCAGTAATTGCCCCGATGTTTGCTTAGGAATATCATCTGAGTACATTCCTCCCCCTCCAATGCCGTGATTTCATTAGCCGCAAACACCTTTCACACTCCCAAAGACGGGGATGAGGTAAGCCGGCAATTTTTATTATTTCTTCTTTTTTTTTGCGCACGGAATCAACGACTTCCGGCCGACTGCCAACGGAAAGAGTGCATGTTTCATTCTTTTGGTCTTCCTTTGCTTTTTTTTCCCCCCATTCTTTCTCTCTTTTTTGTTCTTTTTTCTTTCTTTGGCTTAATCTTTCTTTTCTTTCCCCTCTCCTCTCTTTCTGTCTCTCTCTCTCTATCTCTCAAATATACCTTTCTTTCTTTCTTTGTTTTTTCTCTCTCTTGTCCTCCAGAAACCTGCCTTCCTCGATTAAGAAAGATTGGTGATCTCAGTGCTTTGATGTGACCACACAGGGTTCACATTCATGATGTGATCATGTTCCATACTGTTGGTCTCCAAAGTGTTTTATAACTCCATCCCCCCCCCCCCCCCCCATTTACACTTACGATTGGTGCACATTGCACAAAAATCTATAGGTGTGATCTCCATCTATTTTTAAACGTTCGTTGTTATGGGAGTGTACATCGTTTGGTTGCCGTGGTTAATCTTGATCTTTTGGTTACTATGGTTAACAGTAGCCTCATTTGCCTCTTTTGCTGTTGCCATAACACCGCTCGTGAGGGCTGCGGGGATGCACGCACATTGGCCATGGCATGGCTCAAGAGGGCGCTTCGCTGCTCCCTTGGGTTGGGTTGTCACTTTCACATCGGAGCGCTCTTGTAATTTAAAAGGAGTTTAATCGATCTGGGATTAGCTCCAGCACGGGGATGCAGAAGAAACTGGCAAGTAGACCCAAAACATCTGGATGGCCCCTCACACTTGGACCAAGAAACTTTGGGGTACAAGATCAAAGACGTACAGAGGGAATGTTTTATCAGAAGGATGCACATACACTTCATGGTTGGCGACCAAATGATTACAGCTGTGGCGCAGTAATGATATGACATAAAGTTGCGTTCACACTTCTAAAGACAAATTTTTGCGAAGTGGTTTTCTTCCTCAAACTTCTTCCTCACACTGCGAACCCCCAAACCATTGGAAATTTGCAGTGTGTTAAAAGTTTGGGGGAGGGGGTGTTGGATATACCGTCGAATCATAAACAAAGCACAATGGACCAGAATGATGCGTTTTCCGGAAGGGAAACGTCAAACATTTCGACCAAAGTTGTTTGAAAAAATATTTGTTCTTTGAAATAGGAACTATCACTAGAAGTTAAAGGTTCTCACTGCGAATTTCTTAGTAAATTTCCACTGAAATTATTTGAAAAAAAAAATCCTTCTTCAAAGTAGGAACTCTCGCTGGACGTGAAAGATTCTCTTTTGTGAATTTCTGAGTAAATTCATAGTTGCCCTGCTCATGATCATCCGTGAAGTTGAATCTTCCTGCTCATAATCATCCGTGAAGTTGAATCTTCCAGGAAGGAATTTTCTGAAAGATGGGTTCGGTGTGAACCAGCCCAGTATATATTCGTGTATACCACATCAGCTTCCTTTGTATCATGGAATGTGTCATTTGAGAATTTACTACTATGAAGAGTATGGAAACTCAAAACTAGATTCTAATATTGCAGCAGGCATTAAGGAACTTGAAAGTGAAATATTTATGGGTCGTCCCCCTGTACAATGTCCATCATGCAATGGAAAACTACATTGTATCACCACTTGTATGGCTACGTACGTGTAACCCCTTACGTGCTCAGGCACTTACACTTGAGTTGGCAAGCTTTTTCATCAGCATTTAATGGTTCATGTGAACTTGACCCTGTTGTTAAAGAAGACCTCCGCATGATTTTCAGACTTTTACATTTGGACAATCATAAATTGGTTACACCGGGTGCAGAGTTTCAGAACTTGCGGAGTTTCAGAATTTACAGCACTTGGGATGAGGAATGAGAATGTTTTTAAAAATTTTGTAACAAATTACAAGGAACAAGGATGATGGCATAGCAGCTTCACCTTAAGAATGCATGAGTGGGGGCTCAAGGAAGCATGCATAAATTCTACACAAGTGAACTTGTTAAGCAAGCGGTACTGTCATGGAATTACATTGAACATTTCTGATATATGTTGAACGTCCTGTGTCATCATCCTTAATAGTGTAATTTGTTTTGTGTTTTTCATAGTATTGGTCTCTGCTCAATTCATGTACTACATGATTTGAAATTATGAAAATTGTCTGGACTTTTCCTTTAAAGTTAGCACCCCGACTCGGGTGTAGTATTGTGCCTCAGCCCAACGCAAAGGCCATGGTATTAAACACAGCAGGGCTATATAAGGAAATAGGTAATCTCTATTCATTCATGCAGACATCTATGCCAGTCTGCGAAGAAAGTAAAGAGTGCACGCTAATCAGTAAATGAAGAGCAGTGAGGGTTAACGACCTCAAAAAAGTAGCGAGTGTCTGGTTTTGATACAGTTGATACTGTAAAAAGATTTTTTTTTTTTTTCATCTCGATATGACCACCAAAAGGAAACTTGGGACATTTGAAGGGGAAAAAAAAAGTTATGAAAGTAGACACTAAGGATCCCTGGATTCTTGGAAAAATAAAATTTTCATCACGCACTGTTTCCATTTTATAGCCCATTTGCTAATAATTCAGATTCTCTTGATAGACAAAGCCTACCCATGAAAAGTCTCAGGCAACAAAGTTGTCGTGTAATCTACATTGGCTGGACGGAAGTGATATTTCCTGGTACTGTAAAAACATAACTTGGCGAAAAAAGTAAGTCTCCTAAATTTCAGATCCATTAGCAGTGTCTGAAATGTATGTAAATTACTATCCCACGTGACTCCTCGTACTTTTCCCCGACATTTTCATCGAAACGATTTCAAACCGAAACTGCGGAGCTGCACGACGTCTCGCCCCGCAGGGTGGGGGGAGGGGAAGGAGGAAAGGCGTATCGTGGCAAGCAAATATTTATACAGCGGCGGCTTGATGAATACGGAACTGGTCTGCCAATTATGGCACGGAAGATGTTATTTTGTTGGTTTTGTGGATTATGCAAGATACAGGTACACTTAACAAGCCTGAATGTTACAATATTTCAACCTCTACCCCCCCCCCCCCCAAAAAAAAAAATAAGTAAATAAATAGGAAATGTGATTATGATATATTTTGGCATGAAGAACTGGTTTGCAGTGTAAAAGGCATACTTAGGCCATTATTATTACTTAATAAGAACATTGTATCAAAAACAATGATTTGTGCCCAACCATTTCACCCACCCCCTCCCCCCCCCCCCAAAAAAAAGCAGAAGGAATAACTTGTGTGTGTGTTTGTTTGTTTGTTTGTTTTTCTGTAGTTGCCCTCTTGTTTTATCACTATAGCAACCAAACATATCTATAGGTCTATAGTTGCATGTACCGCAAGTAGATGTATAAGAATACTGGCAGTCAGTGTTGAATACCAGTGCAATTACAGTATGTCCCCCCCCCCCCCCCAATAGTCTTTCGGAACTAGCATGGTCTGTTTTACCTGCAAAGGGTATAGGCCTAACACCAGGACAACTTTGTTCATTACCCGGTTCGATATGGAGAAACAATTTGTGGCCCGAAAGCGGTTGTCATTCTCATACATTGTATGCGCAGCCGCATGCATCCATATGAAATTGTCATTAAGAGGACATATGATATATATGGAGGGCATAGAAAGGGGGTCCCTTTCTATCGCACTTTATTTTTATGTTGCTTTTGTGTTGTGGTTTTATGTACTGGCACATGACTTATTTCATCTCCCCCCCCCCCCCCCCCAACAGACTCACAAATATTTCAATCGCCATGCAGTGTCCTAGTTATTGTGTGACCTTTCTGATTTTTAGTACAAAACCTCCAGTTGCGCGGGCCTTGTAGTTTTGTTGCTTATTCATGACTGCTCTGAGTTCCACGCCGTGTCGGTGTCTATTCAAACGGAAGAGATCCTGAAAAGGAATAATGCACAATCAACCAATCGGAGCAAATTCTGTTCAAATTTGTCTCCTAAAAATGTACATGTTCTCACCAGAATGATATTGCAAGATCTGAAGTCAGCCTTTGCCATAAGAATGCACATACCAATGTTTCAAGCCAAGAGTTTCTTTCTACTGTGAGAATAACCCAGTTTTTTTTTTTTTATATCAATCCCAGAAATTTTAATTACCATTTGGCTGAATACAGAGATTAACAATAGCTCAGAAACATTTTATTTGTAGCATGTTGTGAACTAAAACCTTTATACCTGTGTTGATTTTATTGATAATGAGGAATGATTTACATGTAGTTATGTAGCCATGCTGCTCTCAAGTACCAATAAACTGCATTCCAACATTGCACGTATGTATGCACTTTTGTAGAAAGGGCGGATGTAAATAGGCTTGTTGGAGTCATGAAAAAATGGTTTCCCCTGCTATCCGTCCGAGCAGCGCAGACAAAGAATAAGGTGAAGGAAGGATTCTAGAACCTTTGTGCACCGGTCCAACGCGAGAGCAGCTTGCAGTAAAAAACAGCACCCTTTCACAAGCCTGATTCACCTGCCCCGCTGTTTATGGTTGCCGCAGAAAAGAGAAAGAGAGAAACAGGGTCTGAGCAGCGAGACTAGGCGTCATGCCGCAACCCTGCCCCAGACAATAGACATAATAAGAATTCACCAGACAGTGCGAGCTGGTAATGCACACAGTGCACCTGGCGCATAGTCTACATACTTTGGACCTTAGATTGCTAGGCACCCACTTGGGGTAGGGCGTGCTAGGGTTTTTTTGAATGCAGTGTAGTGTTCACACGTAGAGTATTGTATACATAGAGTGTGTGTGTGTGTGTGTGTGTGAGGTGTATGCTGAAGGAAAGGAGGGGGGGGGGGCATAACAACTGTTATCTTCCCAATCAATGATACCCATCCAATTATGCTAGTCTTGAATCTGTGCTCATATTCGGCCATATATTCCCTGATATGCTTGAGTTATCATTTAATCAAATGTCAACCCCCCCCCCCCCCAACACAGTCCTGTAAAGAAAGCTGTGGTTGACCAGTAGATGACCCTCGGACTGCAAGCATTTTTAATGCTTGACGACATATATTGACATGAGATATATTGAGCGGGGGTGCTTACACCTGTGGGGAATGATCAGATTACATGCTGTAGGTAAATGTCTTTATGGTGGGAGTGCACCTGACTTTTACAGTTTGACGGCTTTGGCAGATACCACAAGTGTGATTTCACGTTGGGCTTACAATGTATGTGACTGGCCAGCGCAAAACAAAAACCACGAGTTGGCGGATGAATCTTACATGTACAGGAGGGAGAGCCCGGAAGAGATGACATCATGAATATTTTCGGCAGGAAATCATGTATTCCGCCGTCGGTTTGATCAGCCTTTTCGCTCGATGTGTCTACCATCTGGGTGGAGAACAATATGGATAGTTAGTAGTGGGTTTGTTTGTTTTTGTTTTTTAACAAGTGGCTTTGTATGCCTGGATTAAAACCTCTGCCTTGTGTGTATATTATGCACATGTGTACATTTGTGTGAATGTGTGTTTGTATGTATGCGTGTGTGTTTTTTTTTTCTCTCTGTGCATGTATCAATGTTTTTGTTTTTCTCTTATGTGTGTGTGTATATGTTTTTCTGTGTATGTGTTTGTGTGTGTATGTGTTTGTGTGTGTATGTATGTATGGATGGATGGATGTATGTATGTGCTGAGTCTGCATTGTGTGTGTGTGTGTCACATACATGCACATTGTGTGCATGTATGTGTGTGTGAACATTTATCTCTGCTTGACTTATGAGTCTGATGCTTTTGCAAATTCATTTCTGAAAATGGAAATATGAATATGTGCCTGTTGTGAAATATATTACAGTTGAACCTCTATTATCCGGCCTCCTTTCATCCGGATCTCTCTATTATCTGGACGCAATCTCGCCGTGATTTTTTTTAATAATTACGGGAAGAAAGGGGAATTCCCAACTCCTTGAGAACTCCTACCCAAACACACATGAATTACATATTACTTCCAATATGATTAACATACATTGCATCAAATTTCCTTCCAAATTGCTTACCTTCAGACATTTCAACATCCCGAAACATCCCCAAATGTAACAATGAAAAGGTTGCAGTATACACATTACTACATGTGGTACTACAATGAGCTACATCAGTACATGTGTATTATGTATAAAGCATTGAGTCTCCCGTATCCGGCCAAATCCCTTATCCGGATGAGCCCCGGTCCCGACTTGTCCGGATACGAGAGGTTCAACTGTACTTGATTTGCAAAATCTGTGTGTCTGGTAGTAAGCTGTGTATGTTACCACCGATTTTTCTCTACATAGGATTTCTTCAGTTGTTTTGCTGTCATCATGATTAGTATGAATGTTATGATTTTCATCAACGTGATCAAGGAATTGAAATTTTAGCTGAGTAATGTATTTTTTTTTTGTTACTCACAAAGTCTCAGAAAACACTCTATAGTAGTTTTATTCTTTCTGTTTTATCATTGTTGTTAATGTTGATGTTTCATTCAAAGTAGAATAAAAAAAAAAAAGATCTTCCATTGCGCCTTTAGTCTCAGTTGCATAGTTCTCGTCATTACTAAATTTATAACTGAATCTGAAATTGGCAACATATTTTAGAAGCTTGCGCTTCTTGTTTCCCTCCCAAATCAACACATTTTTTTTTTGGTCAATTTATGTGTGATTTTATGCAAATCTTCTGAATTTGACCAGTTCTATCTGATCTTTACCAATATGCAAGGTTATTCTGAATGGCTTTCAAGTGGATATTATTGCTTTGAATAATTACTGTCAATATAAGTTCATGTTATATCTTCTGTAATATTTTACCATTCAGAAACTGAAGATACATAAATTCAAAAAAAACCTTCACTACCCCCCCCCCCACCCTCCAACCTAGAATAGGAGGTGAAATGCAGTTATAATAAATACAATAATTAATGTAAAATTCACTTTGCATCAGAGAAATGAATGATTGCATTCCTACCAGTCCAATCTCATCATGTTATTTTTCTCTTTGTTGATATTTCTCACATGCACAGCCTGTGGATGCTGCAGCGACGGAGAACAACGGGAGGTTCACACCTCGCCAGGGAGAAGCGAACAGCGCCCTCCAGTGACGAACCTGGGCTCTTCGGTATCGAACTTGACAGAGAAAATCAACGGACCGAGCTTGTGAGTCAAGAGAGAGCTGGGGACTGGAGTATCAGTATTAAAAATGTATTGGAAAGAGATTCAGCAAATTGATTGGTCCGCTGGTCCCGCACCCGTATGTCAAGAAGAAAAGGAGGGCAGCGAGTGAACTCTGGTCCTTTTGAAGGCAATCAATAATCCATAGCAAATATATATTTGTCTGTATCTGCAATGTACCTGCATCTGTTTCCTTTTCGGTCTACTAAAACGTAGCCCATCCCCACACTAGCATTTTTATATGCGCATATATGTTTGGTGAATTCCAGCAAAGGCCTGATTGAGTAACTAGACATCAGTTTTTCCGAGTTTGGTATCGTTAGAATTTCCCAGATGACAAGTTTTCCACTGACAGGGACTGTTTTTACCCTGTAAGAACTTTGAATTTTTAAGCATTCTCAGAAGAATTAACACCAGAGTTTGTTCTGTGAATATCTTCTTCTTTTTTCAATTCAAGTGCAATTTTCTAATTCTTACATCAGAAAGTCTCATTTTCAGGATAGTGTGGTGGTGCATCACAAATGTATTATACATAAATTCAGATTAATAATTAATATTTTTATAGAAAACCACTACATTCATGATTTCTGATTTGCTGGTCTTTGTGGAGAGAGGAGGATAGGGTAGGGTAGAGGCTTTGTCTGAAAGACACTTCTTTGCTGCATGATTATTGTTTCTTTTTCTTTGTATAGATCTGTAGGGGACTTGAATTCCCCCTCTTGAATAACAATGCAGACTTGCTACTCGCCCCACCGACTCCTACAGATGGAAAAGAGAGCGTGTGCTTTAATAAACCTGGTTGATGCTGGTGTGATATTACCTTTCGACGTGCGCCCAGAGAGGGAAGTGACTGTCTTAATTGATTGCTTGAAGACGTTTAATGGCCTAATCAGTGGGCTGTGCAGTCAATTTTGAGGCCAGGTAATAATTATGATCACATTTTGATAACTCCCAAGGTCGAGGCTAGACCCCGAAAATTAGTTCCTGAGGGGCTCTTTCTATCTTGGATGCTCCTCCCTGTATAGGGAGAGCAAACAAGACTTTCAGTAGAGAAAGACTGTACCTCTTCTAGCAAGTTCATAAACTTCAAAATAATCTTCATCATTTCATTGTTGCCATTGTGAAAATTGCATGTTTGGTTTTATTGCAATGGCTGACAGAAAACGTTGACAGACAACAATGGCCCGTGTAGAGGTTACATCTCAATTATGGTTATTCACTTTGCTCTTTCCATTTCCTAACATGGAAAGGGTGTCGTCCACGGGCCATTGTGATTTAGAAAAACCTGTATGGCTGAGCTGAATACCATACAACTTGTTTGTCAGTTTCAATGATTGACTAGTACCGGTAAAATTTCAAAGGAGAGAACAAATTGTCCCCGCATGAATGTGGAGATCTGATAATGGCAGCTATTCAGTGGTGTCCACAGAGGTCGCTCTTTTTGAATGACTCACAGTCACAGTTCCCAAAACGTCCTTGATTTCGTTTTGAACAATCTTGTGGGGTTTGTTTACTGATGTATCAATCATACTGGTTGCAGTGCTGTCATCAGGCCGAGTACTGTAAAAGTGGAGATTTTGCATGGCGTGGAAAATTTTGCGCAACCAGAAACTTGCGCGAAAATTTTAAAGCACGCAGATATTTTTGCTTGCCATTTGTCCCAGTGATTGATGTCTTGATTCGGCAGAATTAAAAAACATCTGTAACTCATCTTACCTGGCCATGTGCAAGATTTTACTTACAAAAAAAAATATCCACTTTTACAGTACTCATCCTCCTTTGATAAGTATCTTCACATAGCTCTGTCTTTCAGTCGGCTTCATTTGATAAAAGTGTTCAATTCTGCACCATCATCTGTTTTACAGGTAACTCCCCTCCGCGTGACCTAGCTGGTTCTCTGGTCTAGAAGTTTGCAAAGATGGTGGCTGCAGTCAACTCTCAGTGGGTTGCCGTGACGACCACTATCCTCCATCAAGCTGCTCTGTGATGCGGTCCTGTTTTCCACACTACCTAGCCCCCCACCAACAACTCTAGCACCGGAAGTTGCCGTCTAACTAGATTTTCTGGTAACTGTCACTGGTCATCAAGCTCTACCGGACACCAAGGTCTGCCGGCCAGCAGGAGGGAGTGTTAGGTAAGAAGGGGGCAGGGCCATGATGCCGGGAATCTTCACCACTTGAAGTTCGCCTCCTCAGTTATTGGTCCTTTGGCTCCTGTACCTGGCGAGAAGGCGTGTAAGTCATCCGAAGTTAAAAGTTTATGTGAATCTTTAAAATAGCTAATACCAAAAAGGGGAGAACTGGAAGAGAGGGATTAATGGAAGAGGAAGGATGCAAGTGACCGGTAGTGATGCGACACCTTGCTGTTTCCATTTTACCTCTGCCGCCATATGCCACCATCAAGATTCGCATTACATGCATGCTTCCCAAATTAGAAGATGCATATAATTTGTCCTTGGGAATTACAAGGCCCAAGTGGTGATTTATATCTGCAGTGATGTGCATTAAACTATTCATTTGATGCATATAGAGAAGAGGGTTTAACATACAACAAGTCAACAGGCTGGTTCTCCGGCCGTTCCTTGGGGGAGGGCACGTCCATGAAGGCTATTTATAGATTGGGTTAGGTAACTGGCATTGACAGCAAGTGTTCTTGAAGTCTGAATGATAACAGACTTTAGGGATTCCATCATTGGCATCCAAAGTTCATATAACCCTTTGGAGGCATCTATGGACATTTATAATCATACCTGCTCATATTTGGCTACCTCTCTTGTTAGCAAAGAAAAGAAGGGGGGGGGGGAAGACAAGAAAAAACGGGCGAGGGAACAAATCTATCTGCAAGGGAGTGCATGTTCATTGTTGCTGGCGTGAATTGAACATCTCTTTGCCAGTCAAAACAGAGGGGAGGATGCTCCCTTTGAGTGGCACGTCTGCGTGACAGCGACAAAAGCTTCTTTCATTAATCGACCGTCGCTGCAGCCGCTGCCGTCGCGCACCGGTGAACTTCGGTTTGGGCCAAACAGCGACAGCGCTGAATTGATAAGCAGGTGAAATCTGTCTGTTCGTCAAGTCTAATCTGACAAGAAAATGGTAAAGGGGATTAGGGTCATGAGAGTTTGGGGGAGGGGGAGGGGTTTCTGCGGATAGATGCAGTCGTGAGCCAAGAAGAAAAAGCAGAGACTTATCCTCCAGTTGAAATCTAGAAGATATGATAGTGGTGCTTCTTGCAATGGAACTGATGCCAAGTCCACACTGTTCACACCTGTTCAGTCGGCTTGTATCCAACAGTTCGGAGTATTGGGTGTTTTGTTTGGTTGTTTTTTTTTCTCCCAAATTGTGTATTTGATAGGGTTAAACTTTTCATGTTGGGTCTCGGGGTGAATATAGTCTCTTTCTAGACGTTGGAGGCTTGTTTTGACGTTTGTCTCGATGAAGGCTGGGATAGACGGCACCGCTGTCTTGGAGCAAGACTATTATTGTTGGAGAGGGGTACACAAATGCCCTTGAGATAAATTGTAGGACTTCTGTTCCCCCCCCCCCCTCCTTTTTTTTTTTTTTTTTTTTTTTTGTGAGAGAGAGGTCGGTCATACCAGCAGGTTGAGTTTGATGGTCCTGTGTACTTTTGTGACTATGGATGACTCACCACTAACTGTTAGAAGGATGTCCCTCCCTCCCCCCCCCCCCCCCAAAAAAAAAAAACCCATAAACAAAACAAAACAAAACAAAACAAAAACAGGGGGGGGGGGAGGCCACTCACCCTGTAGTTCACTCTTGTTCTGAATAGTGTTTTCTGAGATTGATCAGATCTGTGCTCGTTCATGTGTACTGGTAATTATTTCTGCTGTCCTCAAAACAATCAAGTGGTGGTGGCGTTGAATGTAGGTCGTTGTTTTGTAAAAAGATACGGCACACACAAACATGCTTCTTTGTTTTGCTTAGTTTTGTGTTGCTTTTTATCTCTTCAGTTGAATCGTCTTGTCTTAGTTTTGTGTTCTGTGTTGTGGGGTTATGTCTACACTCCTTATATGGCAGAGGCACTTTTGTTTAATTGATTAAACCAAAAAAAGAAAGTTGTTTGGTAGTAAATCCTTGTGAAGATAGTGAAGATTAAAAAAAAAAAAATAAAATAAAAAAAATCATAGTGAGTGTTGAATTGTTCGGTTGTGTGGCAATAAGTGGCAAGCACATTTTTTTTTTATTCAATTTAGTTCACTTCAGCTTTTATTTCCATCCAGCAGAAAGTAGCAAAAAAACCAAATTTGAATGCTTTGTACCACAGATACTACAGTGTTATCCTTGCCTTTGGTAATAGTAATAATTTGATAAGAATGATGATAATGGTAAGCACAATAAAATTGTCATAAATAAGTGAGAAATGTCAGCTACAAGGGTTCTTTTATGGTGGAACACATGGTATGAAGACTCTTGGTGAATTCTGTTTTCTCCCAGTCAAAATAAACTTTTAACGACACTTTAGTAGACATCGTAAAACTATGGGCTTAGAACAATGCGCAGCCAAATCTTTGCTGTGCGCTCATAAGTCTGTGCCACATGTATGATGCCAATGCCTGTTATTGAGGAGCACTTTGCTTTTTATGGCTCTCTTGCTTTGTATCCAGCCATATCTTTTTGCACAGTCCTCAAGGATTGCGCATGAAGGCATATGTGCAAGAACAGTTTCAGTTGATTGTTGATAAACAAAATTATAGCCAAAGATAATGGCTATGATACACCGAGGGCAATGATTTTTAACTTCAGTTTGACTAGTCAAGTGTAAATTTGTATGTATCACAAGGTTTGAGAGGTGCAATGCCCCGGATTTGTTTATCAGTGCATGGCTCTGGTAAGCCGTTGCCACTATCACAAAATGTGTGCATGTACAATTTGTATTTTGTAACCCTCTGTCTTTGAGCAAGCATGCAAGAAAGAGACAGACAGACAGACAGACAAACAGACAGGCAGACGAACAGACAGAGGTCGAGAGATAGTCTCCTCGTAGGTGAGAAATTGCGTTCTTGGCAAAGGTCGGCGGCGGTGACAGCGATGGTGCTGAATGGGCGTCGGGCGTAGCCGCGGAGAGGACCGGCCGACCATTCCTGGGCAAGGATCGTCCGTGGCAGGCTGGGTCGGGATGGAAGAATGGAAGGTGTTGGCAGCTAACTCCACACATCTGTGCTCTGGACAGAGGCCAAAGTTATGTTTTGTGCATGATGTGTTTCATTTGGGCCGTGCCTGCTGCAAGGAAGGTGGATCGGCTTGCATCGCTCTGGATGCGACTAAACAAGAGCACGAGGCGGCAGCTAGGGATGTTTGGATGCTGGATGTTCTGCAGCTTCGAAGGGTAGGCCAATTTCCTTACATACTAACATAGCAGCGAATTATTTGTAAAATTTAGTAATTATTACCAATTTCAGTATGTGTGGCTACTGCTTTTGCCATGTAATATTCTGCTTATTAGTACTTTTCTGTGATAGATGTAATGTGTGCCTGTATGCAAAACAACCCACTACTGGTAATTTTGTTAGGAATGATGAGTAATTTGTACACAGACATGTTAGCCGCTATGCACTGACACATTGAGAACATTGTTTTGTCTTTTTGATTCATTGGTTTTATCCCACAACCTGATAATTGAGAAATTGAGCTTACTTTCTCCAACTGAATTAACTTCATTGCTTGTTGTCCGGTATACTTTGTATTACTTCTAGCTATATTGTCAAATCCATTTGCGGTATATAGAAATATGTCTGTCAACTAGGATGTTTTTGACATGTTCCTTGTATTGGCATTACACAACGAAGGCTGGAGAGATATATCCATACATTTGATTACAGTAAAAACAATGGATCTGATTAAAGATATCCCATAATTTTCTTACTGTTTTCTTTGATTTTTAGCATGTTCACTCACACGTACAATGTATCTCAAAGTGACAAGAAAAGAGTAAACTCTCGTTGTGATAAACTCTTCATATATTGGATACTGATCTACACAGTGTCATCTTAGCCGATGTAATGTCGGTCCCCTTCATCTGTGACAGATTTTGGTTCTGTCTACTTTGTCAGCCCGAGGCATGCAGATGAGCGATCTTTTAGAAGGCAAAGAAGACCAAGGTCGAAGTCGGTGGGCGGCTGTCGCCATGGCAACAGACAGGGGCCTGATTTTTGCGCCGTGCTGCAGACAAGCACCCGACCCACATCCGTGCCGGGGCCCCTACTCCAGCACCGAGTTTTTCGCATTTTCAGGATCGTCAACCCCACTTGGCCAGAAGAATATCAAAATGACTTCCAATTTGTGCTGGTATGTAATGTTGCGGACGTCTGCTGTGTTGTGCTCTGCCTTTTCTTTCTCCTGTCTCCTTTTGTTTTTTTCTCTTTTTTTTTGCGTTTTTACTGACAGTATCAAATTTCCTCAGCCGTCGACTCGTGAAGTTTTATCTCCTGTTCAATCCTAATGAGAGGTAAGAACAAAAACCTTGATACGCAGTTTTATGTTCTTCTAATTTTTCTTCTCTCTCCTTCCCGGTCATTGTCAGACACTTTCTGGCCGCTTTTAGCTACTGTAATAAAAGCAGTATGTGAGTGCTCTATTCTTAGATGAATAATGACTTTGGCCTTTGGTAATGTTCTGGACACTTCAGGCCGGCTTGGTAATCTGGCCGAGCCGGATACTTGCGAAATTTGTTATGAATGGGGGCAGCACTTGGGAGGGCTGGTCACTACCGCCTTGAGAACATCTGAGAAGTCGTAAATATCGGTCTTTTACCTGCACATGGAACAACTCACTGTGTAGTCCCTGCAATCCTTGAGCTCATTGGCACTGGTGTATTTATAGATGCAGATTCCTGATTGGGCATTTGAGAGGATGCTATTAATAGCAGCAGTGGCATGTCAGTTATGATGGTCAGAATTATTATGGATGCGTTATGAAACTGATTTCAATGTGAAAGTAAAGGGGAAATGAATGTAAGTATAGATATTTTTTTTCTTTCTTTATTGATTCATATTTATTGTGCATTATGAAACTGATTCCAATGCGAAAGTAAGGGGGAAATGAATGCGGAGAATGTGTTTTTTCTTTCTTAATTCTTACTTAGTGTGCCATAATTATTTGCGAGGCCTCACACGCAAAGATCACTTCATGGTGATCATGGTTAAATAGCAAATGGGGACTAAGAGTGATACTGTCTGTGCCTTGCTATCTAATTCCTCTTCTTTTGTTTTGTAGGTTTGATGGGAAGACAAATCTCTTATAATGCCAGCTGCACGAGATCAATATCTTTCTTGATCTATGATATCGCATTCTTTGCTGTTTCCTATTTCTATTAACAGTGAGCTTTAGATCTGTGAAGCAAACGCTAAGACAATGCAACTTAGGCCAAAAATGGTGTCCTGCACATGCGCAAGACAGCTGTTTCTCATTGTCCAACCCAGGAGGTTGCATTGTCTTAGCGCTTGCGTTGCAGATGTTTTGTTAACTTGACTGAATTCTCATTTGCATATATCAAAGGGGATGCAAAAGAGAGAGAGAGAGAGAGAGAGAGAGAGAGAGAGAGAATGCAAACTTTCTGTACACTGAAAGAAGGTAATTGCATACTGTGTAGCTCAGCTTTGTGTTAGAACTGTGGTATGGAACTGCAGTTTGGAGCGGGGACACATATTTTGCAGCTTACCTCATCCATTTGTTCACGTTGTGTCTGCCTGGTTCTCCCACTTGTTTTCCGGCAGCTGTGACGAGTCGACACTACAGTGGTCACTCGACGCAGAATTGATTTCCAGGGCACTGTCCAGTCCAGACGAAAGGGGGGGGGGGGGGGAAAGGGGGGGGGGAATCGCCAAGACAACGACAGGACAGACTGACCGCCCACTCCAAAGGACACACCTTCTGGAAACGGCCGGCCGGGGACAGATGGTTGCGTTATCGCGGCGACATCTCAAAGTGAGGAAGTCGTCCGTTTGGTTGACGGATAAAACACAATAGGGGCAAAGGGTGTCCACTCTCTTACATAATGATATCTGAAATGACACTGTAAAGAATCATTGTCACAGCAATTGCTTTTCTCACTGAGACTCTCTCTATCTTGTTAAGAAGTTTCTCTTCTAGTCTTCTCTTGCCAAAGCAGAATTTTGATAGCAGAATAAAAAGTTGAAGGGGGAATGATAAACGAAACCAAACAGCTGGGTGCTATTATGTGAATTTGAAACATTTGTGACCAGTATAATGGCAGCAAGTCATAGGGCCCTGCAGTAGTCCCTTCTTAAAATAGCCGTTCACCAACACTGTAGTGGTGTTGCATGCCAAGTGCTTGTCACATGTTTTGTACAGGAAACGTTCCATATTTTGCTTTCAGAAAGAAAGTATTTTCCTTTCGACATGGCTGACGCGATGTATCTAGGCCATTATCACCCTTGCACATCCCACAAAGGGAAGTAGGTGGTGTCATGCGAATTCTATACGTTTAAAAATAAAAAAGAAAAGTGTTTGATTGACATTTGCACAAAACAATCCAAGACTGCCAGCCAAGTTGGATTGCAGTCATGTGACCTCCACGACCACATCGCATGATCCAAGGGGCACAATGGCAGCTGGATTACTACTGAGAAACTTACCGTCACAACATGATGTTTGTTGCAATTAAGTGTAGTGTAGCGTGTGTTTACTAATCTGCATACAGATGTGACAGCTTTTCATTCTTTTCAAGTCAGATTTTTGTCATCGTGTACAATTGCCTCTGTGAGCTACGAAAGTTTTTGGAGCTTAAATGTTGTTTCTTGTTTTCGAGGAAAGCATCAAAAGGTCCTCTGTGGTTTTGCAACTTGCCCGAGAGCTAAAACTTCCCATTTGGCACATGTTGGTGATCGGCTCAAGTAATGAATTTAGAACATAATGCCGGGTTGTCATGGTGTGAGGTCACTGACCCTTCACCTGATTATACAATCCAGCCTTGCCTTTATAAAGACCATGCAAGAGTGTTTTGTTCGTTTATTTGTTTTGTTTGCCTGTCTTTCCTTGTGTCTTCATTTCAGTATGATTGTCATCATATTCCAGGGGCCTGTGTTATGAAGAGTTATAATTGCTTATATTGTTGATATCTATTATAAGTCTATGACAGCCTGTGTGGAAAGGAAATTTATGATTGATTGTATCTTTTGATAAAACGGGGCCCTGGTCTTCTTTTACTTTTTTCTTATTGTTTATTGTCCTGACTTGGCACATTTTGAAATGCTGGATTGTCAGTAGGACTTTGCATTATAAATTTATAAAAACTGACAAGTGTTTCCTATGCTGAAGGAATCGTCCTGATTTGTGTTTCTTTTCAGGAGGGAAGAGACATTACCAAATGCTCTGTGTATTTATTTTACAGACCATCTGCTCAAGTGATGTATGAGGAGTTTAATAGATGAAAATTCCTAATATTGCAAAGTTTACCCCCATTCATTCTTAGTCAAAGAGCTGCAGGTTAGCAGGTACAATGTATGTGTAAGTGACATCCGAAAGTGCTTGCTAGTCCGTATGTTCAGACTTTTATCTTGATTGTGTGTACCCGGTTACCATGGTGAAGCCTTGGTTTAAATCCATGCTTTGTCTTTTACTTTATTTACTTCATCATGTAAAAAAAAAATGATAATAATAAATAAAAAAAAAATCAGCAGGAAATCATTGAATATGGCTCTAAATGAGCAGTTTGCACTAAATTTCAATTGAAATGATCAGTTGCTGTAGTAATGTTATATTTGTAAATGTATCTCAAATGGTCATAAAGTTTTTCTCAACTCACGCTCGTCCAGATTTTATTGATATATTTTGATTGAGAACCTCTCCTAGCATCGTTGTACCTCCATAGATACATGGGGCATGATGTTTATCATAGAATATCAATTACGCCCACATATCCATCATACCTAATAATGACAGTTTTCCCTTAAAACTTTACTCTCCTTCCCCTTCTCCCCCTCCCCCCCCCAAAAAAAAAACAAACAAACAAACAAACAAACAAACAAACAAAAAACAGAGGAGAGGAAAACAATTCTTTTTATTGCTCCACAGTAACTTTATAATTTCCCTTTTTTTTTTTTTCACGCTGACCTCACCTTGAACCCTGCAGATATTTTAACTTCTTTTGAGCAAGGGGTTTCCGAAACACGTGCATCGGATGCCGCCGCCGCGGGGCCTTCATAGAGTCTAGTGGAGTTATCTGTAATAAAAAGACCCAAACAAAAAAAAAAGAAAAAAAGATGGGAGTCTCGTTGCCATGGTGATGTAATTGATTATGTCCGAGGGAGACCTCCCCCTGCGCCCCAAGTGGGAGTGCACACCTCCCCGGCCCGCATCCGATTGGTTCTGAAACAACATCCTCCCCGGAGGGAGCGCGGGGAGGGCGAGACGTTGCCCTCCTCCCAGGAGTGCAATTCCCCTCCTCTCTACATCCTTCCCCTCCAAACTCCCTCCCCTCCAGTGGCCAACCTACCGGTCTTCTCTTGGGATCTGCCCCCCCTCCCCTCTTTCCTACTCCACATCCTCCCCCTCCTTAATCCTGCTAATTTTTTCTTTTTTTCCCTCGAGCTAATTTGTAGCAACCTCTTTCCCTTACATCTCCCAACCCCCCAAAAAGGGGGAAACAAATTATAAGTGTATTTCTATGTCGCATCCTATGAACCAGCTGCGCTATTCCCCTCCCCTCCCCTGCCCCCCTTCGCCACCATCTTTCTGTTGTTATGTTTTATTTTGTAGTTATTGTTTTCTGTTTTTGTTTTTTCAGAAAGCCTCATAAGACATTCCCATGGCTTATCAAGATCATTCACATGCAAGAGGGCTTTGTGTGTCGGGACAGCGCCGGTGCTTCTCCCGAATCGTGATGGATGATACGGCTAAACAGCCTCTTATCGCAGACAACAGGTGGCCGCAGGAATCTCTCTTGACATTTAGGACGTCACTGGAGGGCGCTGTACGTTGTCCATTCTCCGCTGCCCGTCCGCGCTTTTTTCTTCATCTGCCGGCAGTCTGCCATATAAAGCCCTTTGGATATGTGCCATTTTCAGTATCTTGAAATATCAAGTAGTATGGCTTTTGTGAAAGAATTCACATCTGGTAGTTGTCTTAGTGTACACACCAGTACATCCGTGAATGTGTGATGAATGCCCATGGTAGATATATTCAAATACTAGTGGGCAATTTGTCTGTATGAATGCTAGTGTCCAATAAGATGCAAATATTTTTTTTATATAAGGCCCTTCATCACCTACCAGAATTTATATTCTGATTTGATACTTTGATTGGTATGCTTCAATTAATATATCCAACGGAACTTTTGCTTCTGTTTAACGAAATAAGTTAAGACATATGATTTGTAAGTATATGTGTGTATAGTAAGCACTGTTGGGGAGTTGGACATGCATTATGTGCACTCGTGTATGTTGTCAAGTCAGAACTGAACTTGGCAATCATTTTACCCCGGTCAAGCTGAATGATTGGCCACTGTCCACACGGATGTCCAGTGGGATGCACCCTGCCAAGGAAATCTGAATCAGCGGTCACCCGATCCTGCTGACCGGTCGTCCGTCCAATGCATGGTCTTCAAGTGAGGTAGTAGGTTATATAGTTAAGAGATACACCACATGGCGATAGCTATACAGCCTGCTAGCTTTCCCTGGGACATGCACAAGTCTTCGTGACGTCGCGTGGTGGCAGGGCGCCTACCCCATCGCCTGTGGATTGTGTGGAAATCGCTCTTCACCGAGTCAACGGATGGACAATTCTGCCCTTCCTACAATGTACTTACTCTCCTCATTACCATGGTACTCTGTCCCTGTTACTTCTTTCATTCTTTCTTCTACCACTTCCGACACCAGACTATCTCTGGATTGCTTTGCTTTGAGGTCGAGTGTTTTTGGATTTGTTTTTTGTTTTACTTTTGTCAACACCCTATCACTTTCGCTTTTGACAGTGAACTTTTCCCAAAAGAAGTTTAACTTTCACTTTTGCTGTTTATTCCATTCAAAGTCTGATAAAGGAGGGAAAAGAATGTTGCACGGCTGGTTTTAGAGTGAAAGGCTATACACTGTTGGCCTGCTACCCACACTGATGTTGAAATTGGACTTAGAAAAACTAGATGTTTAATCATGGTGTGTAAACTGTCTAATATCTTGGCTTTAGTACTTGCACTGGATCCTTGATATGAATTACACTCTTTTGACCACTGTTTGAAATCGCACCATCTTATCGATATATTCGTATAGTAGACATGGAACAAATGAGACCAGGGAAATAATTGAAGAAATTATGTATACTTTCTCTTATTTTGGGGTGTAATAATATAATTCTGTCCTCTTTATCACAATCCATATTATCTCCAACATCATTTCAATCCCTCAAGTGAACACTACTCAAAATATCTTCCTCTACATCAATCTATTTCTGCCCTTTCTGTGACATCACAGTCTGAATTCCTGTCCTTTCTGTGACATCACGATCAGTTTTCTTGTCCTTTCCATGACGTCATAATGTTTTCCTGTCCTTTCTGTGACATCACAATATGTTGTCCTGCCCTCATGCAAGAGCTGTCCTACTGTAGTTTCTCTCCTTCAGTTCATTTCCAGTCTGTCTGAGCACATCACATTAACATAGCCACTCCCTCTAACCCACCCCTTTACTTTGCATTGCCCCTCCCCCTCGATCTCATGACTCCCCCTCTTCTCCTGGCTCCTCCCATCTCCCAATTCCCCAGCTGGCATTGGAATCGATAGGAATGATTGAGAAAGAGACTGCTACCCCGAGTCCCTGAGACCCTAACTTGTGATTGGTATATCGTGAAGTCACACAGGTTAGTATCTCAGGAATTTGGTGGGCATGTCTTGTCGCCGGACAACACGAGGAATACATGACAGGTAGCATGAATATTCATTGGGGGTGTGGTGGAAAAATGCCTAATATGGCCCTATGATGTAGCCCCTTGTACAGTATAGTGCACTCCTGTTGTAACGAACACGGTTATAATGAAATTCTGGTTACAACGAAATGAAAATTCAGGCCGCAACGTTTACCACTCTATGTATTTTTATTGTTTATTTTGTTCGGTTGTAACCAAATTTCAATACAACGAAAGAAAACTTTGGGTCCCGAGGACTTTGTTATAACAGGAGTCCACTGTATTTCTATGCACCAGATATAGAAACATTACATGTTCTGATGATTGAATGGTACCACTGTTGTTCTGTCTTTAGCAAAAATGTGTTTCAAGGTAATTTTATTTTCTTCAATGCACGTACTGCCACGTACTGAACCTGTATGAATAAGACACTTGAAATCATCAGAATGAATTCTAGCAGAAATTTAATGTGCTGGACTTACTTGTGCGTAACATTGCTTGCTTGATATTCAAATGTGGTGCATCATCACATTACCCATGTTAAGGCAGAGATCATAAGAAGACCCCCCCCCCCAAAAAAAAAAAAAAAAAAAAATCCACTTAGGTACCAACTTTGGCATTTTAACCTTTACAGTTTTCTGACTTTTTAACTCATTTCAAAGATATTGTCCTTTTAAGAAAGCATGGGAAATAATATCTTCCCAAACCAAAAAATAATTTTTCTGACATTATATGACTTTCGTGATGACACATCACAAATGAGGAGTTTGAGTGTAAACTGAGTTAACTCCATTCTTGTTGAAATATTTGTTATTAAAGCTGCAAAGAAAAAAAAAGTAAAAATAATTAAATATAATTATGATATAAAAACTTCAACAATAATTCATTATTTCTTGTTATGTTACAGGTGAGGTATCTCTGAAGCAGTTATATTTTGCTCTATCTGGCATACTTGCCAACTAGTAAGATTTTATCAGATTCAGTAAGATTTTTTACGTTAAAAATAGCAAAATCAGATTTTCTGTCAGAGAAATCAGATTTTTAAAAAATATTTAGATATACCATCATGTGTATTTTCTGAAGATTTGACCAAAAGTAAGATTTTTAACTTCAGTTTGCATATAAAATAAGATTTTTGCAATCCACAAGTAAGATATTTCGTCTTGAAATGTTGGCAGGTATGATCTGATGATGGACATAAAATGTACATTCAGTCCCAAAATTCTTCCCTACCTGAAGACAGAAATTCAGTATCGAATTTGTAGCCAGAGAAATATTGACCCTTTTGTAATGAAGTGATGGTATGTAATGTTCAAAGTGTACATCTTCAGAAATATTGCCTTATCATGTATGTGATACAGTGTTGGCATGAGATGTGTACCCCCCATAAACATATTGTGTATTTTGTAACACTCGATGTTGACTTGAAGTGTGTAACCTAGAAAAATCAGTTTGATTGTGGTTAAAATAAAATTTTCAGGAGTGATAATCTGTCATTGTTTATATTTCTAACTCTTTATGCACCACGTTTGCATGTCCAACTCTGTCGATGGTGTGCCAACGTACTAACAAGTCCAAACCAATTGATAAAATCGCAAAATGCCACAGTGCCATGAAAGAGTGTCTCCCAATCCGTTCCTGTCACTTGTGGCTTGCATTTTATGTGGTGATTTACTATCAAGCTGTGTTTCCTACTGACTTTTTTGAATAGATTCTTACAATGTAGTGTCTGTCATTGTTTTGTGTGCAAAAGTCATGCCTCTTTAATAATGCAGCTACTGGTCATTTGAAAGAAACACAATCCTAGATTTGTCATACAGTTAAAGGGATGGTACAGTATTGGTGGAGATGAGAATTGGGCTTTTATCTTTTTGCGAGATACCAAGAAAACACTTTTGATATAGTACAGAGCAAACTATTTTAAGAGGAATTCAAAGTTTACTTGATGAAAATCGGGTTTGGAATGACTGAAACATCCAAAAACAAAGTAAAACAAAGGGGTCGTAATAAAGTGTGGGTCCCACACTTTATGAGAATGGTTCTTTTTTGGGTATCTCAGTCATTTCAAAAACCAATTTTCATCAAATAACATTGAATTCCGCATAGAATTACATGCTCTTTCATATTTCATGAGAGGTTTCTCATTATCTGATACAAAAATGTTAGAAATCTGAAATTAGGTCTCAACCAAAGCTGTACGATCCCTTTAATATCACAGCAAAGCTTGGCATTTTCTCCACAACTTTGCTCATGGCATGTCAAGGGTAACAAATACAGTGCACTCCCATTATAACGAACACGGTTATAACGAAATTCCGGTTACAACGAAATAAAATTTAGGGCCGCAACATTATCAACTCTATGTATTTTTATTGTTTATTCATTCGGTTATAACGAAATTTCGTTATAACGAAAGAAAACTGCCGGTCCCGAGGACTTCGTTATAATGGGAGTCCACTGTATGTATAAAAGTTAGATTGATTTAAGTAACAGAATGTATTCCAAATCATGACTATGTTGCATTCTCAGAATAATGTGGCACACAGAGAGTTTACACCGTGGCACATAAGGAGTTAAAGGGACTGTACAGTACTGGTTGAGGCGAGGATTCAGATTTATAACATTTTTTGGTGAGATAATGAGAAACCTCTTATGAAATATGAAAGAGCATGTCATTTCAAGAAGGATTCAATGTTTATTTGTAGAAAATTGGCCGTGAAATGGCTGAGATATCAAAAAAAGCGACCCTAATAAAATTGACACGCGCCACAACTTTTATTACATGTAGGATCTCTTTGTTTTTCCTTGTTTTTACATATCTCAATCATTTAAAAACCGAATTTTCATCAAATAAGCTTTTGATTCCCCTTAGAATTGTATGCACTTTAACATTTCATAGAATAGTTTCTAAATATCTCACAAAATGTTACAAGCTGAATCCTCACCTCAACCAGTACTGTACAGTCCCTCTAACCTGCAATATGCTTTGTTAGTTGACTGGAACACACACTCCAGTACCTATTTCTGCCCACTGTCACAGGTGTCTGGGTAAACTGCATTCATTGTAAATCAATAGAGATTACCTAATCCCTTAATCTCTTTTGTGTTGGGCTGATGCACATTGTTAATCTTGTGGGGGCTTGCTAATCTTCAGCTATATCTAGGTCAAGTTTAAATAGATTACTGATCAAGCCAATGAAGGGAGACTTGACAAGTCAGCCAACAATATGTGAGCGGCGACAACGGTTTCAGGCAAAAGTCAGGAATTTTGAAAATTTATTTTTTCACTGAATCTCATTGCCCATTTCCTAAGCTTTGCATTGATGTAAAGCACTTGTATTCTTCGGCACCATAAGTGGGCAGAGAAAGAGAAATGAAATGCACTTTTTAAGTTGTTAGCCTGACAGAATTGCGAGAAAACAGGCTTTGAAGATTCACCTCTTTCTCAAAGACAATGTCTGAGCGGTGATGTGAGGTGAGAATCACCCATCCGTACGATGGTGCCAATTGATGTTAAGCTCCGCCTCTAGCAACCACATCGCCTTCTGATTGGCTCACTGGGAGAGTGAAATTTCCCGGCACCTTCCTCCGTCTTCGAAAGCTGAATTATGTAAATGTATGCGACGCACCAGCCAATCACATGCGAGACCCTGCGCCGTAGCAACACTGGGGATATTGGCGTGGCGTTCGAAAGAAGCTCGAAACTGACGAGTGCGATCCAACATAGGGTGCTTAAAATTCCATTTTTGATAGGAAAAACTTAGTCTTATGCTATAAAAATTTAGTGTAGATGTAGAAAACATATCACAGATTCGATTTCTGCAAAAAACCTAAATCGACAAAAATAATGGTCAAAATCTTTCTACCCCGCCTAGGAGGGAATTTGCTCTTGCGACTTTTGCCTGAAACCGTTGTCGCGGGTCACATATGCTTTGTTCATTGACTGGAACGCACACTTGAGTGCCTATTTCTGCCCATTGATACAGGTGTCTGGTAAACTACCTTCATTGTAAATCTATAGAGATTACCTAATCCCCTTTAATCTCTTTTGTGTTGGGCTGATGCACATTGTTACTCCTGAGTACGCGGGCAAATCTACAAGTAGATCAAGTTTGTATGGATTACTGAATACACATTAGCTCATAGAAGAATGTCACTAGTTCCCCCCCCCCCCCAATACTTGGGCAAGATGTTTATGGGATATGTGTGTTGTAGCAAAATCAGCCCATCCTCAATGATTAATTTAACCCTATTCTAACTGGGCTATTTGAGACCAAGTTTTTACTGAGGGGGGGTCAATTTGACCCCCCCTTCAGATCTCGGCCGCCGATCGTGCAATCGCCGCGAAATTTTGCCTGAAGATAGAGCTGGATGTAAACTACAAGATAACATGGTCATACAATAGAAAAATATTGCCTTTCTATTTTTTATAAATTAATTATGCAAATTTGTGCCTGAAATCATATTATCACCTATAACTCCATTAAAAAGACCGGAGGATTGCTAAATTTTCGTGTCAGAATTCCTCAAGACACATGAAACAATTTTCTTGAAAAAAATTAGCACAATCAAAATCAATTTCTTTTGTTTTTTATTGTGTTGTTAATTTCTTATGTATTTTATTGTTTTTTCGACCTTTTGTTTTCTACTGTTTTTTTGCCAAAATTTGTTGCAGGCACTTTTTCAGGCTTATCTACACTAGAATTGATTAATTTCAATGGTTAAAAGTTGAAATAATCTAATTTATATCAATTTAACCAAAAAACACAATTTGCATTGGATTTGCACACGACATCATGAATTTGAGCTGTTTTTTGGTTGACATGCATATGCAAAACATTACGTAACTTCAAAACGGTGTACCCGGACGTCGCAAATTTGGTCTCAAAATATGCGGGAGACTTCAATGAAAAAAGTCGTGAAACGACGCGGCAAAATCTTTGCGCGTTGTGAAATCGTGGCGCGAAACGTCGAGGGGGGGGGTCAATTTGACCCCCCCCCCCCCAGTTAGAATAGGGTTAATAGCAATGGAAATAGAAGTAGTACTAGCAGTGGAAATAGTATTGCTAGCAGTAGTAGTACAGGAGTAAAAGTAGTAGTGGTAAAAGTAGAAGGTGTGAAGTAGTATAAAATAAGTAAGAAATAGTACACCTACATGTAGTAAAGAAAGCTGAAGTAGTACAAGTACATTTTAGCAGTAGTAGTGGTTGTAGAAGTAGTAACAGCTGAAGTAGTTGTAGTAAAAGTTGTAGAATTAGTGTGGTAACAGTAGTGTAGAATATGGCAGTACATTCTGTACTAGGAGGTAGTGATTTCTATTTAAATTCTTATCAATATGCTGCTGTAGGCAGGTTTCAGCTACAAATAATTCAAGCTTGTCTTCCAATGTGTCGCATTGATATCTGTTACCAAATGTATGTAACCAGGACACCAAATCTTACCTTTTAGATTGCTTGAAACACTGCAAAAAAACAAACAAAACAAAACAAAAAGCAAAAACAAAAGCAAAAAAAAAGAGAAAAAAATAGCAAACAAACAAAACAAAGCAAAAATACTTTTGGGATTGTGTATGCAATAACAATAAGAAAGGTATATCACCGAATGCTAACTGAAATATCACACTGTCTATAATAGACAGTGTGATATTTCAGTTAGCATTCGGTGATATACCTTGCTTATTGTTATTGTTTTTTATTTTTTTTTTTTGGGGGGGGGGCAGCCCTATGGCCACAGTAGACAGACACATTTGATATGAAATAGTTGCTGCAAAGTCAAAACAGACTTGGAGGAGGTCACGCAAACTGTGACAGCGGTTCAAGCGAAAGAAGGGCAGGCACTTTTTATTATGTCCTCGAACTCCTTGTTTATTCCTCCGCCCAGACATTTCTTTCATTTTATTCCTCGTCCCTCTTTTCTTTTTATTACGGTGATGATAATGGCCGAGAATCCGCAGCACTGAGCTTTCTTGTCAGTGTTGCCTTTCCCTACGACCACTCCACATGTGGTTTTGTAGCCATAACATTTTATCTCTGTCCTGCCTTTCCTTTCTTTTTCGTTTTTTTAATTGCAGAATGAAAGTAGTAAACTCAGCTTGATGGGGTTGATATCCGTGTGATGGGGATTTTTTTTTCCATGAGAATGACATCATTGGAGTGCTAGTGATCAGCTGGTTGTCTCGTTTTTTAAAAGTTCATACAACCTTATATCCCTTGTGCAAACATTACAAAAGTTTCCATGTTTGAAGAATAATGTCTCCCGATACCATGTATGAAATCTTATGGAAATACATCTCAGAGTTTTTAAAACAGAAAGGAAAAAACTAATGCCGTATCTCTTGAAAATATGCTCCCCTTTTTGTACAGAGAATGACAGAATTTGTTCAGGATTGGAATATATTCACTGAAAATATAGTATTTATTCATTCATTTACATTGTATTTAATTCCTCTTCATAAAGAAGTTTCAAGTTTTATCATTCTGAATAAAGGCCTAAGTTCTCTACCTGTGCAATATGCCAGAATATGTGAAAGGAATCTAATTTTCAGGGTTGCAAAAGGGACACCCAAACTTTAAACAGCAAAAGAGAAAGTGACTCGGAAATCACTGGACTTTAAACCCTTCTGTACCAGGGACTGTGGACGGTGTGTGCAACGCCATGGGGTTTTTTGTGCCAAACGGCACTCAAAGCGCTCAGAGGCTTGAGAGAGGAAGGCTCGTCTTTGCATCCAGCAAGACCGGCGGAATTTGGCCGTTGCACGCCAAGTTCAGCTCGGTCTCCTGGTCTAGTTTTGTGGTCGGCAGAAAAGAAATAAGGTTTCATAAGCAGCTGATGCAATGCCATGGTTGTGTGACCAAAACTGTGTCAGGGTTCTCACAGAATGCCACATTTTTGTTTGCTTTCAAAAAATACATACTGTGAAACCAGAAAATATTGCGTGCATTTTGATTTTGCATATTTCACATGATCCAGGATTTGTTAAATTAAGATGCACACTTAAGCTTTTGTTTTCACTATATGCATTGAATGTCGGTGGCAATTCACGAAAATTTCATGGTGCGAAAATGTCTTGCTTTATGGTAGAATGAAAGAAGATAACATGTATAAATTCTTCACCGGTGAAGCTGTTAAGCAAGTGATATTGTAATTGAATTTCATTGCTACATATTAAACTGGAATATGTGAGCCTCCTATGTCATCATCCTTGTTCAGAGTACTGTCGATATATTTGGGTTTTTCAGAGAGTATTGGTTTATCTGTTCTAGGACCACAATAACTGCCACAAGTCTCTATGCATGGCAGTATCGATTTATGTACTACATGACGTGAAATTATAGATATCGTCTGAAGTGTCCCTATGAATAGAATGGCACAAGGTCATCAAATGTAAAGAAGGTATGAATATCACTTTACTCGTTTTGTATTCATTTGTTTTTTTCCAGCCTGTATAGGAAAGAAAAAAGAAATATTGTGGACTTGTCAAGTTTTTTGTAGGAATTTATAAGATATGTGTAAATGTCATGCAACAGACTAGGTGTACAGACAGGGGACCTGGGGGTGCTTCATGAACTTAAAAGTTCTGATCGACTTAGAAATATGGTATGCTGCTGGTTTCTCTCTTCAGTCATCTAACATTTTTAGAATCCACTTCAAATTGTTATCAAAATTTACAGGAATAAAAGCCTTTGTCCCTTACTGTAAAAGTGGATATTTTCGCGCGACTTATTTTTCGCGCTTGGCCATGTAAGAAGACTTTCGCGTGTTTTTAATTCCGCGGAATCAAGACATCAAGTACTGGAACATATGGCACACAAAAATATTTGCGTGCTTTTATTTTCGCGCTAGCTTCTGGTTGCGCGAAATGCGCAAAAATTTCAACACCGCAAAAATTTCCACTTTTACAGTATTTTGTGAATTATTACCTGTATTAAAAAGTCTTCAAAATGTTATTTCTTATTTGAAAGTTAGAATGTTACTGAAGTCACACACAGCCTACCATAATTTTAAGTTGATCTTAAAATATAAGTTCGACTTAAATTCTTTGTGAAACACCACCCTGATTGTGTGTGAACAGTCCTTTGTCATGAGATCATAATGGAAAGGACTGCCATAGTATGTTTGGTCATTTGCCAGTAAGAACCCACTTCCTGTTCGTAGTGAAGTTATATCTTTCCAACAATAAAATAGAGTATGTGTTCGAAGAAACAAAGAATTACAAAGGTTTAATTTGTGTGTGTTTGTGTGCATATATATGTGTGTGGGTGTATGTGTGTCACTGTAATTGTTTTTAATGAAGGGTGAAGTCTGTTTATACCGCACCTACAAAACTCAGGCAGGGTGTTAGAAATTTACCATAATGTATTTTATGAACCATTTTGTATCTGACATTACGTAGGTTGTGTCATCTTATTTCAAGGTATACTACGATTATCATGAACTTTTTCATTCCAATACTACACTGATTTTTATGACACGTACACTCACACACACACACACACACACACATACACACACAGATTGTAGTATATATATATATATATATATATATATATATATACACAGTAAAATACGTATATATTACAATGTATCAACAATATGAACAGAACTTCGGAAATGGGCATGTATCGTCTGTCAATACCAACAGTTTATTTTAAAAACTTTTAGTATTCCAGCATGATACATGCTCATTACTGGAGTTCTGTTCTTTTCTTGATGATCTTATGTGACCAAAACGTGGACTACAAATTATGAAATATGTATGTTTATATGTATGTATGTATATATATATATATATATATATATATATATATATATATATATATATATATTAATTGGACAGATGGAGAAATACTACCTACTCAATATCTTTATTCGCACATGATTATAGCCAACCATACCAATCCACTTGAAATCCAGTCCAAAAATAAGTTAGTCTGATAAAAAAGAGTAAAATCTACGACCTCAATGGTAAAAAATTGACTGAAATCGGATAAAAATAGGGAAGTTATGAAATTTTGAAATTACTACTAATTTCTGCAAAACAGTGATTGTACAGTGGATATGAATGTGCAATAATGAGCTGACCATGTCATAACCACAATTTTCCATTGATAGTGCAAAAAAAAATGACAAAAATGTAATGTTTCTATCATTCAAACCTGAAAAATGATGTTATTCCTTGTTGAATAACTTCAGAATACTAAGTAGTGATCAGTTCCGATATATGTTCTAGGATTTGAACCTCGGGCATAATTGCATCTGAATGAAAAACTGAAAATTCCAAAATTTTATGTACAAACTATATGGCAAGTTGTGAGGGGATGACATGCTCACTTTGCTATTTGCATATACATGTATTTATATTGACCGTTCAAGAACTGTTTCTTGAAAAACTAGCGAAACTTCAAAATGTCATAACTTCCTTTAATATTTCTCACGCGATTTTGATCAAAATTTTACTATTGAACTCTTAATATTTTACTCTTTCTTATCAAAGTAACTTATATTTGGACCGGATTTAATATATGATTTACTACTTGGCTATATTGAAGCTCTGTGAGGATCCTGTGAGTTTTTATGCTGCTGCCACGAAGTGTCGCCAAAGGCTTAATGCATTCAGGTTGTCCGTCTATCCTTCAAGCTGTAATATATTTTGTGATCGATGTAACTTTTGTAGTAGAATCATTTGAAGCCTGCATTTGAAGTATCTAAATGAAATTTGTCATGTGAATGTATGAGTGGACGAGCTGCTGGGCTATAAATGATAACTTTAGGTGCAAATGCCCAAGGTCAGAGGTCAAGGTCAAATTATACAATTTTCCTATTCCCCCCCCCCCCCATGATAAATTAATATTAAAGAGCCCCTGCGAAGGGTTTGGGGTCAAAGGGTCAAAGGTCACATGTCATGTGAAAATGCTAAAATGTCACTTCATCCGCCATTTCTCGGAAATGGTTCAAGGCATCTCTATGAAACTTTGTGGGCTCTACTATATAAAATTGCCTGACAATTCCCGTAGGAAGTCTTGGGTCAAAGGCCAAGGGTTAAAGTTCAGTTAGATATGCTAAAATAGGAGTATTCTCTGCACACCTTCAAAATGGCTCGGGTATGCACTTGATCATTTAGTACAATGCATTACTGGATAATGATTCTGTAGGGAAAGAATCGGGTCATGGGTCAAAGGTCAAGTGAAAATGCTATAATCAACTTGTTACCCATATTTAACGAAAAGCTGGAAGTATTATGGGAATATGTGTATGTGGTATAATTTTTATGTACCATACAAAAAGTGATCAATTGCCAATCACCTGTGAAGCATATCCACGTGTAGGCAAGCTGTATGGGAGAAACGTGACATGGCGGTCAGTCGCCAGAGTGACATTCCAAGGCTGTTGTTGTTTTCTCTCTTTTTTCCTTTCAATTCAATTCAAAGGTTTTATTTTCACTTCTTTCAACAGAATGTACAAAAAATATAGATTCGACATGCGTTTGATAAGGAATGATACATAGATAGCAAAGAATAACATTTGTCAATAATCATTACAAAGTTAGGTATTTTTCATACAGACATACATTCTGCGAAAAAAAGTGGAGGTACCCACTCAAAAGACTATGCTTGTACAACGTGGGCACCTCACAGGAGGAAAAAAAAAGTGAAAACTTAACTACAAGTGTGCGGGATGAAAAATAAAAGTGGAAAAGGGGAAAGGGAAGAAGCAGAAATACAAATAAAGAGACGAGACAACTAAAAACAAAAAGCCTAAATCAATCGATACATTCAAGATCAAACCAACAGAGACTATTAGCCATATTAGAAGTGTAGAGCGTTGAAAGCGACGAGAAAATGATATACTTAGTATACAATTTGTGGAATTGCTGATAGCAGAACATATTATCTGCTCTGTGAAGGCACATGTAATAATGTACAAGTTTGCAGTAAGAAAAACAGGGGATGCGATGTGGAATTCCGCGAAAGACGCGACCTATAACAAGCCTATGAAAAATCAATGAGCATCCTGGTGCTTTCCTTCATTCTTTTGTGTCTATTGCGTGTGAGTGTGTCGCATTAGTATTTTTATGGAGAGGCAAGTAATGTACTTGTAGAATCATTTTCTTTTTATGGCTACTAGTACTTGTTCCACAAAAAATAGGTCCGGCTTTTTATGCACCGAGATGGATAAATGCCACGGAGTATTAAGCACTGTGAGATAATGGTTAAAAAAAAAAAAAAAATTGTTTCACGGCAGGAGATAAAAGTGAAATATGAAAGCTGCTGAGCAACGGAGATGGTTGGATAGTGTTGTTTGATGAGAGAGAGAGAGAGTGTGTGTGTGTGTGTGTGTGTGTGTGCTATCAGTGTGCAATACTTTTTTATGTATGTGTGCATGTTCGTTACATGTGCACACACAATCAGTAATAATAATAATAATAATAATAATAATAATAATAATAATAAGGTCTTATTTACCCAGGGTAGCCTCTTCAGTGTTGCCACTGCTCTACCAGAGGGCCCTGCTATTATTATTACCCTAGCGTTGCCAGGTACCCATTTATACACCTGGGTCGAGAGGGACATTGTGGGTAACAACATCTTGTCCAAGGATGTAAGCACTGGGCGGGATTCGAACTCGAGGTCCTCCGTTCGGGAGTCGGGAGTCTTATCCACTATGCCACAGCGCCCCCACAGAGTAAGAGAGGCTGAACTAATGTTCAGTGGTTGACATACAGTATACAGGGCCTTGGTTTTCAATAATAGTTCAATTCAATTATACTTCATTTTCATCCAACATAAGGTATAAGGTAACTACATAATACATTGTGTACACACACACACACACACACACACACACACACATGTATATATATATATATATATATATATATATATATATATATATATATATATATATATATATATATATATTAGAGAGAGAGAGAGAGAGTTTTATCACAAATTTATCACAATACTCCATTCTTGTTGAGATATTTGTGATAAAAAAGAACAAGAAAATAGAGATCTTTTTTTTTTAAATCATAACTTCTAGAATATTCGTTATATATCATGAGTGAGGTATTTACTCTATTATGATGGACTTACTTTAAAATGTTTAAAAACATAATAGCTCATTTTGCAATAACGTCATATATATATATATATATATATATATATATATATATATTTATATATATATATTGTATATATTCAGTGCCCTGGAAGAAGTAGGGAAAACATAATCATAAGATCAATCGATAAAGCAGAATAAAACTGTAAATATGAAAAAGGGCTTCAAATGCTACCTACTGTGACAAAGTTTATAAAGTCCGACATATTCATCATTGAAATTGTTTTTGTTTTTTGTTTGTTTGTTTTTTTTTTGTAAATAAGGACGCCTTATATAAATAACTGTTTTGGCAGAAGGGAACACCTGGTCCTATCTCTGTTATTTATTTTGATGTATTTCGTCGTGAGAGAGAGTTGGAGAGAAAAGAGATAATGCAGCCGAATTGGCCGACAAGCGAAATAATCTGGCAACGCTGGTATTGTAGCGGCAACTTGCTGAAGTTGTCAAGCAGTGAGTAACTGCATGGGCCGGGAGCTGATATATTCTCTATTCTGGATGAGAGGGAAAAAAAGACACCTTCAAAACTATGTACGCACTCACAGAACATATAAATTCATTTCTGAAAATGTGGTGGCCCAATATATATTTCTGGTGGCCCCGGGCCCTTCTGGTCCACCATGAATGTCGAGCCTTGCATGTAACGATGTACATCGTGGAGGCATACAAGTACACCGTGTGTGTGTCGTGGTACATAACTGTGCTGTTCTGCAGGGGTCTCCCGAGACCTGTCTTCTTTAATTCTACCATACATTGATAGGCCTACTATACTTCGAATAGGTCTTTGAACAGGACCATCCCGCAGTTCAGTCCACGCTGGGGTCAAACTCGGGTCACCGCATGGTTCCACAAAGGGCAATGACCCTATAGGTGCTAGACTCATCAACAGGACACGCCAGCGATATTCACAACAAACCTGCGGGTTTGTCGGACCATCGCGTAATAGCCGCGAAGTACTTGCCTAAGTTTGTCGAGGATGCTCGTAAATTATTTCCTTTCTCTGTTTCCTGGACAAATGATACGTGGACGGCGATTACCATATAACTGTGCTGGCCAAATTAACCGGCTAGACATGGGATAATGAAATTACGTAATGCCAGACAGCACACGTGTTTCATCCGATGCGATTGCGTAAACCGAATTCTAACGCACACTCTGTGATAGCAATAATCTGTCCAGGGAGGTGGATTTCCACCTCCCTGGTCTGTCCCTTTCTTGTCGGACCATAAAGGGGCATAACCAGGAATTCCGTCCGGAGAGGCGCCTTTACAAAATTAAAAGAGGCGCCCGTTCCCCCCCC
Organism: Diadema setosum; assembly: GCF_964275005.1. Classification (NCBI taxonomy): domain Eukaryota; kingdom Metazoa; phylum Echinodermata; class Echinoidea; order Diadematoida; family Diadematidae; genus Diadema; species Diadema setosum. Next base: position 23,138,198 of record NC_092690.1, on the reverse strand, counting down.
CCCCCCATTTTTTCTTTTTATGTCTTTTGTTTTTAGAAATGATATTAAAGGGGGGGGGGGGCGTCTCCGTCTGGATCCGCCACTACAATGACGTAAAGACCAATCGTCTGTATAATACTTATAGCAATGTCTAAACAGATAGGCAAATTAGAACAAACTTTAAACGGGGAAGATTTAATCGTTTTCTTTCTATTTTTTCCCCTTCACTTGAATTTCAAAGGAGTGATACTATATATTTATTATGATTTATATTGACCAAACTCACCGTTTGTTTTACTTCACTGTTAGTTTATACATCATCCCCATTTCTCCTTAAGAGCTACAAACCGGACTCGTATCAAGGCACGTTTTTCATCCACATGGTGTCGAATGGTGGTCACTTTGAAAGCCGTGTAGGGAAATTATTTAATGACAATAATTATTATGTTTTAGCTTCCGATGGCATGCCCTAGAATTTGCTCCAAAATCGTACTTTTCCGCACCTCTGAACACAACGAGAGATTCAAATAAGAGTGAGTAGTCAAACAATTATTTGAGCTGGGTTTGTGATTTTCCTTTTCATACTGATATTATTTAATGTCAAACCTTTTAAATGCCGAAGAATGAGAGAGAAAGAAGAAGAAGAAGAGAGAGAGGAATAACAATATGCAATGTGTTACGTTCAAATTTGCTGAAGTAAAACAGAGCCAAGGGGGAAAATGTTTTGAGAAAAAAAAAGAAAATAAAAGGAAATTGACCTACTGATAAACCTTTTATGATTTATATGAAAGAGCATGTAATTCTATTAAGGATTCAACGTTTATTTGATGAAAATTGGTCTTCAAATGGCTGAGATATCAAAAAAAAGTGATAATAATAAAAGACTACAGGCCACGTCTTTTATTAGGATCTCTTTGTTTCGCGTCGTTTTTTGATATCTCGGCCATGTCAAAACCGATTTTCATGAAATAAACTTTTGATACCCCTCAGAATTGCATGCTCTTTGATATCTCGTAGAGTGGTTTGTGAATATCTCGCAAAACGTTAAAAGCTAAATTCTCACCTCGACAAGAACTGTACACACCCTTTAATCTTCACTGAATAGACGAGGCGAGTGTATAAGATCCTTTGTGGAATATCATCATAGAATTTCTGTGGTCCCTTTTTTTTAACCTACAACGATGGGGAAAGGACTGCGGGCCGAGATATCCGGCGAAGAACTTCTTCTTTTGTTTCTATACTTAAAAGAAAAAAAAAGAAGAAGAGAAATGACGATACAGTGGACTCCCTATAAACGAAGTCCTCGGGACCGGCAGATTTCTTTCGTTGTGTTGAAATTTCGTTTTAACCGAACACTTTTAATAAACAACACAAACACCATAGAGCCGATAAATTTGCGACCTGGATTTTTACTTCGTTGTAACCAGAATTTCGTTACAACCACCGTGTTCGTTATAATGGGAGTGCACTGTATTCTATAGTACTGATCAATGAGAGAGTGGGGATGGGGTGACGTCATCTCCAAGTTTGTCTACATGGTTTCGACCAATATCGCTTCTTGCAAAATTTGACACATTCCACCTTTCTTTTATGTAAAAAAAAAAAAAAAAAAAAAAAAAATGATGGAACTTCTATCACGCTCTTCGGTTGACGTCACTCTATTAATTCAAGCCCATCTTCAACGTGGCGTGGAATCGTACCTGAAACAAGTCCGACAATATTGTTCTACAATTAATATAAGCCGCCGCATTCTGTTCTTATCGCGCGTGTGAAACACAAGTATGAGCACTGTTTGGGAGATCCCGGGGTAAAAGGTCGTTCCTTAATTAATATGACATTCCATCCCATCGTCAAGATTAGTATAACGTGTTGAGAGGTGCCGCGCCGAAGCAGAAAAGTTGTCGCGGGACACGGCTTCTGGAATGCAGTCAGTATTTACACCTGCCTGCTCTCCGTCCTATGGCGAGAACACATAAGCACGTCACAGTGTCAAAAGGAAAATATAAAATACGCCTGCATTCTTTTTGTTTGTGCAATAATTTGTAGCTGTTTTGGGAGGTGCATGTTTATTGTTTTGCCAGATGGCTGGCAGTTTGGTAAATTAAGATTTTAAAAACAATTCGTAATAAGTAGTAATTAACAACGTGGCACAGCTGCAACCATATGGAAGTTTGCATCTTTCACCAAACGAATTGCCCTCGTACTAATTATTAGTTATCATTGCTTGTATGAGTACGTGGACTACGTACTTGTTCTATCATTGTTAGTTTATCTTCCCCCCCCCCCCCCCGTCGTTTTGCATGTTTTGAATGATGAAATGATAGCAGCCGCTATTCTCAATTTCAGAATGGACTATAACACCTGGCATTGTAAGTTATAGGCCCTACTATGCGCTGCAGTCGGACCCTCCTTATAATCTGTTTGGTAGTGTACGCCAATAGATGGCGCTACAGCACTTCAAAACATGAAGAATCGTTTTGCATGCGTTCCTTTTTCGATCACCTCACAGCGGCTGAGCTACAGGGAAGTTACAAGTACTAGTATATTGCCGATATTACCGGTTAATTGTCCGGCGTCGCGTTCGGCGTCCATCGTCCATCATGCCTAAGCTTTTTAGATTTTCAGATTCTTCTTGAAACTCCCAAGACGGATTTTCACCAAATTTGGTAGAGAGCATACCTGGGATCATAGGATCTCAATTTGTTCAAATGGGCACCATGCCAAAGTGGGGCCCCAAATTGTCCATTTTCATCTTCTTAAAGGGATCGTACAGTTCTGGTTGAGACCTAATTTCAGGTTTCTAATATTTTAAGGTGAGATAATGAGAAATGTCATATAAAATATGAAAGAGCATGCAATTCATTGAGGAATTCAACGGTTTATTTGATAAAAATTGGTTTTGAAATAGCTGAGATATCCAAAAAGATCGATTCTAATAAAGTGTGGGACCCACACTTTGTAACGATCGCTTTGTTTTACTTTGTTTTTGAATGTTTCAGTTACTCAAAACCCGATTTTCATCAAGTAAACGTTGAATTCCTATTAAAATGGTATCCTTTGTAGTATGTTATAAGAGTTTTCTTGGTATCTTGCAAAAAATTAAAAGCCCAATTCTCATCTCAACCAATACTGTACTATCCCTTTAAAAATCCATTTTCAGGTTTTTACCAAACGTGCCAGGTGTTACAGCTAAGGTGATAAAGTAGGCATAGATATCTGTAGGCTCATAAATAGGCAACATACTCCCCCACTTGCCTTGAAATGAATATTTATTTTTATTTTATTTTATTACTATTTTTTCTTTAATCAAATCGTCTTCTCTAGAACCAGAAGTGATAAGGCCTAAGCAAAGTAAATAGTGCTACGTACAGTACATGAGTAAGTACAGATTAATATTAGTGACTGTCATTCCAAGTTATGGCAGATCTAGGGTTGGCCTAGGATGGGGGGGGGGGGGGGGGCGACCAAGGTAGGGCGAAATATATTTACATTTTCATCTTGAGAGCGCAGTCTGATTTTCACATTTTCATATTCTTCTTTTAGACACATTTGATATGATTTTGCTTTATTTCAACATTCCTTTTTCATACAAAGAATATAACAGGAAGCAAATTGAACAAAGTCATTCCGAGGCACCTAATATTTTGAACAGTAAATTACATGGAAAATAGTGATGGTGATTGACTTAAATGTACAGCACTTTATTTTCTTAATAATACAAAATGATTACGGGCATGTGTCTTTTACACATTAGATAAAAATAAGATTTAACGTACCTGCTGTTTAAACAAATCTAGCTGTACATGTAATAGAAATGCAGGAGACCATTGTCATGTAAGCAGATACTTGATAAAGATAATGACCTCAAGTATACCTGCATGGGTACACTTCATATGATACAATCAAAATATTCTGCCGCCCTTGATAGTTAAGTATTGAAACTGACTTTAGCTTTCACAACCCATTACGGGTCACGTGTCAAATTTCGGGTGTGTCAGGATGTGCTATGCTGAAGTACCTCTGAAGTGTTTACACTGTAGTTCTGTAATTAAACAGGTTCTGTATGCCATTCATTGTTGTGTGTGCTGTATTATCTGAGAAGAAGGAGGGGAAAGGTATTGAAAAAGCGATTTAAAGTTGAGATATAGCACCACATGGCTAGTTCTCAGGAAGGTATAACACCTTATTACGCCCTGGTCACCGAGTGTGTTGTAAAGTTTACATGCTGTTTTTGTTGTGTGTGTGTGTGTGTGTGTGTGTGTGTGTGTGTGTGTGTGTGTGTGTGTGTGTGTGTGTGTGTGTGTGTGTGTGTGTGTGTGCATACCTTTTTTTTGGGGGGGGAGGGTGGGTAGGATTTGATACAGATCTGGATTAAAGAAAAAACATACGGGCAGTACTACATCTTGAGTATACTTGATATCTTTAAAAAAATAATAGTATTAAAATAATAATTCAGTGTACTGTTGTACCACAATTTCACTTGTGCAAGAATATCATTTGGGAATATTATAATGAAAAAGTGTGTTGCAGTGTGTCCAACAGAATTTTAGAAATGTTTTCTTAACATTATTTTGTGATAATAATTATGCCAGTTTACTAACCTTCAAATTTCATGCATATAGACTGATATATATATATATATATATATATATATATATATATATATATATATATATATATATATGTATATATATATATATATATATATATATATATATATATATATATATATATATATATATATATATATATATATATTTATATATATATATATATTTATATATTTATATATATATATATATATATATATATATAAACACAAAGATTGTTCCTGACAACCAGAATGCTTTCCAGAGGCTTGCCTGACAGAGTACAACTTATGTAGTCAGGGTAGATTCCAAGTTCATGAATTTTATTCATCAGGAACACAAATTGAAAGCTTGTTACTATTTGTATCCCATCCCCCCCCCCCCCAAAAAAAAAAAAATATAAAAATAAAAACATGACTACATTGGTAATCGGTCTATTTGTTTTGTGACACGGGCATGTCATTTTGTTTAATAGTGTCCCATTTCATTTTGTTGAGATATGAAACAAAAGTGATACAGTACATGTACTACAAACTCATGTTTTGAATAATATTGAATTTGTGACGAAGAATATAAAATACATATATCTCTGTGGAAGGGGAAAAACATGTAAGTTTGAATGTCATTTAAAAAAAAAAACTATCCCCCCCCAAAAAAAAAAAAAAAAAAAAAAAAATCCCTAATGAATCAGAAATAATGATATGTATTTCAGGAACATTGATTTTTCATTTGAAACAAAAATATATGACTGATAATATAATATTGTAGAAGATGGAAACTCTTTTTTTTTTTCAGATGAATGTGATTGGATGCTTTGAAAGCAGGAGGCGGGGTATTGACATCAAGCAAACTACTGACAGTACAATGCATTCCTGTTTTACAATAGGTGTCATATTTCACGCTACTTGGACAGCAAACACAAAAAGACAACATTCTTTCCTGTTTTTTATAACTTTTTTTAAAACAATACACTTTATATGTTACACTTGCCACATACATACCAATTCCTAACTGGCATGACAAACTGACAATGTAGATATAACTTGTAATTGTGCTTTGAAGCAGAAGGGTGCCCCAGCACACTCATTGTAGTAACTTCAAAGTCAAATGTCAGATAGTATGTCTATGCTTATCAAGATATGGTGCCACTAAAGGTTTCACGAAGACATTCGGGCCAGTTAAGGTTTCACGAAGACATCTAATATTCAGCTACCTGGAGATTAGCTGATGAATGAACCATTGGCATCGAGAAAGAGCGATTTGCAGATTATCTCTTGTCAAACAAGACAGTGATTGAAGAGAGTTGATAAGGAAAGTCTGGGTCAGATAACTCTTAATAAAACAGTCACAATTGGGGTCATATATGGAGCTACACCTGTACATGGACAAGGAACACATGAAGACAAAACTCTCATTCTTTTCCTTTATTCTCCTTTTCTTTTCTTTTTTTGAATCACTTTTATAACAATACAGTTTAGATGTTAAACTTGCAACATGCAGTGCAGATGGTAAAGGGTATTGCCATCTAACAGTTCCTGAATGGTGCAATGGATTGACAATGCAGATATAACTTGAAGCTTTGAAGTTCAACAGAGGGAGCAGGGTGCCCAGTGTGGTTTCAAAATTACTAAGGGAAATGGAACCCAAATAAATGTGTGGATTGAGTGAATGCAGCATTACTAGAAGAACACATCAGCGAAGTATGAGGAAAATCAGATAATTGTGTTTAAAACCAATGATTTTGTTTTTTGGTATAGCCACTACTAGATGAGAAGACAATGAATGCCGACATCATATAAGGAACAACCGTGATAGAAAATTAGAATTTACTTGGGGAGGAAAAAAAAACCAACCTTACAGAACACCACTACTTAACTCTTTATGTGCCACATTCGCACGTTCTACTCAGTCGACGGCGTGCCAACTTCGCATTTTCTGCTCAAACACACTAATCCGCCTAATCCGATCGATAAATCGCCAAATGCCGCGGTACAATGAAAGTGTTTCTCGCGCTTCCGTTACTCTCACATATAGCTTGCATTTCATGTAGTGATTGACTATCAAGAGGTGTTCTCTACTGGATTTGAGAGTAATTTCTAAGTTTTTGTCACTGTTTTGTGAGCAAAAGTCGTGCCTTTGCAGTAATGTAGCTACTGGTAATGTGAAAGAAAAACAATCATAAATTTGTCATACAATAATACATCAAAGCAAAGCTTTGCTTTTTCTCTACAACTTTACTCATGATTTGCCCCAACTTAACAGAAATCTAATAAAGTTACATAGACTTTAAAAACAAAATGTTTTCTCAAAGCATGAAACCGTTAGTGTGGCACAAAGGGGGTTTCCACCATGGCACATGAAGAAATAATCACCGCACAACACAAGCTATCTGTTTGAAGAATGGAATTGCGGGTGTTTGGTGATTTATCTATCAGTTTTGGCAGGGTGGTGCGTTTGAGCAAAATATGCCAACTTGGCAAGCCATCGACCGAGTCAGGCGTGCAAATGTTGCACATAAAGTAACTGTTATGCCAAGTGCCCTCAAGCAATTCAAAATGTGTGTAATAACTGTTGAATATCCTACAACATGTGATTGTCTAACTATCAGCACTGTGGAGAAGGTTGCATTTCTACAGAGGCAAACATGTGGAAATTTTTATCTGGCAGATATTACTGTTGTGCAAATGATTTTCCAAAATTGCCACAGGAAAATAATACCTGCTAATCTTGTTCACCGTTTGATCAACAATGTGAGCAATGTTATAAGGAACCTTGTTGTTGAGTATGCAAACACAACAAAAATAAATATAAAAACTATGGATCTAATACAGTCACTAAAAACAATGATTATGAAGAGTTATCATAAAGATGGTTAATAATTTTATACAACTCATTGCACTAAAATCATGTTACAACAAAGCTGCCAACTAGATTATTTCTTTTCTCTATATTCAGTTTATTTCCCTACATCAAAGCAAGAAACTGAAAATCATAAACGTTTCTTCTTCAACTTCATTTAGCCATGTGCAATTTTCCCTTTTTGTAAACAAAAACGTGGTTTACCACATGTTTTGATTTGCTGATCAAACATATTCATCAGAATAGAGTCATATGAAGGAGCATGTCTATAAATTCCTTGACACACATGAAAGCTGGCTGAAGTGGTTTTGCAAAAGCAGTGGGAACTTTAAAATGTATACAGTGCACTCCCGTTATAACGAACACGGTTATAACGAAATTCCGGTTACAACGAAATAAAATTTAGGACCGCAACATTATCAACTCTATGTATTTTTATTGTTTATTCATTTGGTTATAACGAAATTTCGTTATAACGAAAGAAAACTGCCGGTCCCGAGGACTTCGTTATAACGGGAGTCCACTGTACATATAAATATTCTTCACTTCTGCCACTTATATCAGAAGTGTAATCACTTTCACAAAGTGTAAATTCTCACGTCACACTCAAAATGAAATATACAAATAAATAAAAGAAATTTGCAGAAACCGCTCATTGAATAATCACTCATAGATAATACAAAGTGAGGGAAATAAGATTTAATACAGTACATGTATTTCAAACAGATTGTTCCATCCTCCAACACAAATGGCATACCCTCAGTTTCACAAACCTTATTCAAAAAGTGTCTGCTTGCCAAGCACGAAGCAAACATTTCAACATGCCGCCAAAGTCTGCACGATGGAGATCTGGTCGCAAAGATGGGTGCACACCCCGACACACTGCACTTGCACTTATCTACACACATACACACATGCACACACACACATACACACACACACACACACACATATACACACTCACACACACACACATAAACACACATTTTTACTGTTCAAAAAAATCTAAATAAAAACAAACAAACATACAAACAAAAATCACAACAAAACCCCCAAACTTTCCAAATGTTCCATCTGGACATTTGCCCAGTTGAAGCAGTGATCTTTGACCCATCCCCCCCCCCAAAAAAAAAGAAGTTCTGTGGCCTCTGCACACACACACACACACACACACATACATAATTATACATCAACACATGACAGGTGACTAGCTGAGGAAACATCAATCTTCACTAAGATGACACTGTGATATGGTATTTCAATATACTTCAATGCTACCATATGTACGTACATCTCTTTCATAGGACTCGATAGCACTATAAAGCAGCAAAGATATCTCATTATCAATTTGAAACAATTCATAGTTCACATTCACAGATCAAGAGTCTTCATATACATGTTTATAAAATGGGTTCAAGAATGTAGCCGATTGGAAGCGCTGAAATGAGTCACGTGTGCGTGCATTAATTTCTTAGTAAATGCACTAAGAAGAGTCTGTCTTCCACCTCCCTGGCCTGACGTACGTCACAATGTTTACACTAGCAGTGCGCACTCAATCAGTTGTTACAAGTGCGTCACGCGCTACTATACACGCTGTCAATCCTGTAAACAACTTCTAGTTCGGGCCGCGGGCTGCCACAACAGCCGGCGGCCTTTCTTGTGCATAACACATGGCGTACGTATACTCTTATACGTACGTACAGTACTTATGTGCGGGATTTCCGAGTGCGATGTGCGTAAATGTTTGGGACGAACATCTTCGGACATCTTGACTTTTGAGCGAGTGCTACATGTAGCTGACTGGTATTGACTCACAAAGGTACGTGAATAATGCTGTTAGTTTTCGACCCATTTTATAAAACAAATGATGCACAGGATTATTTCGTGGCGTTAGTGAAGGTGCGGCGCACTCTCGAGTATTGACGGTTGCAAACATGCACTCGGCTGCGCCTCGTGCATGTCGCACCATTGTCAATACTCTCGAGCGCGCTGCACCTTCACTAACACACTCTATCCTGTGCATCATTTGTATAATGTGACTGCATCACAAAAGCAACAAAAAATTCATATTCACTGATTTTGTGTGGTGACTCCAAATGGGTGAAATGGGTCAAAACCTAGTCAATCTTGAATTTTTCACATTATCTGCAAGAGTAGTACTACTTCCACATTATTGTTAAGTTTGAGCTCATAAAAACGAATGGGGAAATGTGTTTTCTGCAATTTTTCTAGAGCACTCTTTTGGTAGAATAGTGTGATTATGTGTGTCTTAGAGTCCCCTTTCCATTTCTTAAAAACCCTTTAAACACTCTTCAAGTTCTGAAAGGATGATGCTACTACTTTGAAAGTTTGTATCACTCATGGCTAGAATGTGGTAATAGAGCATGCTTAATTTCAGCTTAATCTGATAATCCCTTCATTGTTGTTGCTATGAGGTTATACATCCTGTTTTCTTTTGTCCCATTCAAGGTAGGGAGCACGGCTTAGTGAAGATTAAGCACTTGAATAGACCTTGAACTTCAGAGCCTCTTTTCTCAAGACACACTTTTCCAGGGTGTGTGCCTTCTTTCTAATATTTAGATAGGTTAGGAGAGTCCATTTGACTTGAGTTATATATGATTTTAAAGCTTAAAGTCAGCTCTTAACTAGAAAGCCGTGACTGGCGACTTTTTGTTGGTTTTGCGTTGCAGGATCACATACATAGAGGAATAATAATGTCCACAGTGACACATTCTGCTGAATAGATTCTCATTGTACAAACGTATATCCTTTTTGTCTGATACAGTATTTTCAGTGACTTGTCATTTTGCAAAATTGACCATTACAATTGTGCATGCTGAAAACTTGAAATTGAATGTATAAGCATGGTTCTTGACATTGATTAACATTAACATTAACATTAACATTAACATTCTTGACATTGATTTGCCAACACCAATAAAAAATTTATCAAAATTGTGTTTACATGTAGCATGCTAAATTCACTTGATACAGTTCATCAAAAGCAACAGTTGTTATCTACGTCTAAAAAGATGCAGACACTGCAAAAAACCAAACATGTGGAATAATGAGTTGCACATCTACCACCTTGCAGCTAGTAGTAGACAATAATATGATGCCACACCGATGAGGTCAGAATTCAGAATTATAAACGTACATTATCACACTCCGTTATTCTTATTCCGTCCTTCAGATTAGGCAGATGTGTGTTAACCTGCAGGGAATTTGAATACAATGGCATGGGGAGAATTGGGGGTTTCCCCATCTCCCTCCAACCTAACACAAGAAAAAAAAAAAAAAAAAGCTGGGACTCTTCAGGTACATTGTACATAGACATGCATGGGATTACAGCTTGAGCTGGATCATTTGTAAGATTTACCGAATGACGAAAAAAGAAGATGTAATGCGCACTTTAATACCTAGTGCATATCGCTAAAATTATCATTGGCAGATCCATGGCTTTTAACATTTGCAGATAATGCTCAGTACGTCCTTAGCGATTACTAGGGGATGATGGTACCACATCCTACTATTAATCACTTCCTCTCAGAGAAATGTATCTGCCCTTTTTCCATGGACAAGGAAAGTATCAAAAAAGAATTTATATTGTGGCAGGAGCATTTACACAAGATGAATTATGGCAAATATAAAACAAGCCATGCCTTCCTCCACCATCAAAGGCCTGCTTCTTTTTTTTATCTTACAAAACTTAAGTTACCTTTTAACAGAATTTCTTCTTTTTTTTTTTTTTCCTGGTATTAAAGCAAATGGCAGAATCATAATAACCTGAGTCTTTAGTTCCTAGCAGAGTTTCTCCCCCCCCCCCCCCCCAGGCAAATCATTTTCTAGGAAACAGGCACCTGGAGTACACTGCATAGGTATACCCATCAAAAGCTTTTCCAACTGAGATATTTCTTAATATTTCTTCCTCCTTTTCTTTAAAAAACTAGAAATATCGCTTTGGCGACTGGTATGCCTCCGCCATAATGCATGATTTTCCCAATAGGTCCAGATAGTACATGTGGACAATCTGCGATTACATTTTCACAAAATTGGCAAAATATTGAAATGACAAGTTTGTCACAAATGTGTTGAATGTTCACCTTCCTTGACCTAGGTTTAATTGGATGAATAGGAGAGCATGTATCTAGGGATTTAAGGACTTTAACTCGACTTTGACCCATTCATACATTTAGGCATTGAGTAATTTTCAAGGTACAGGTGTGGAGAAAAAGTGCAATTTCTGAATTGAATAGTAAATTGTTACCATTTTCAACTGGCCCTTGACCCTAAAATTCATAAGATAATCACTTTCAAGTAGAACATGCATAATATGTACTAAGTTTCAAGATAACTTGAGCCACTTCCGAGATATGGAGGAAAAAGTTAGTTCAGCACTTTCACTTGATCTTTGACCTTTTGACCTTTGAGGCAAAAAAAGAAGAAAAAAAAACTTTCCAGAGAATTTCTATTAGGTTACACATGTATGCATACACCAAGTGTAAAAAAAAATAACCCTGTTGGCATAGCATGATAGGAGGGAAATAGTAAAATTTTGAAGTGTTGCACTTGACCTTTGACCCCTGACCTTTGACCCCATGAACCCTACATTCTCTAGATAATCACTTCCAGTCAGTATATGTATATACTATGTTCCATGAAGATACCTTGAACAATTTTCCAAGGTATGGAGAAAAAAAAAGTTTTAATATTTTTACTTGACCTTTTGACCTTTGACCTTTGACCTCATGACCCAAACTTTCACCAGAGAATCTTAATTGGGTAATACATGTATACACTAAGTTTCAAGAAAATATCTTCAGGCATTCAATAGATATGGTGGAAATAGTGAAATTTTATGTATTTGACCTTGACCTTTTGACCTTTGACCTTGAGCATGTGCACCCAAAAGTTGATAGGCACAACTTCACCCCCTAATACACATACATGCCAAGTTTCATTAGGATACCTCAACAGGTTTTGATAGTTACCTTGTCCACAAAATTCATTACGGACGGACGGAAGGACGGACGGACGGACGGACGGACAACCCGAAAACATAATGCCTCCGGCACCACTTCGTGGCGGAGGCATAAAAAGTGAAGGACAAACAAATGAGCCAGAATGTCAAATGTCATAACAAGTGCTGTTGAATCGAACCTGGAGACTTAAATCTATCACAATATAATATATAAAAACAAAACAAAAACAGGGTCAGCATAACCATATTAGTGGTGTTGTGGTACCGTAGACTTGTAATTCCTGATCAGCCATACGATGCTTTAGTCCCTGCCCTTGACATTTTTGTTGCAGCCATTGTCTGAAAACCATTTTGTGGAAATTCTGTTGCTGTATGTACAATGTAAAAAAGCAAGTTGCCCATAATTCAAACATAATGCCGTCCAAAATTCATCTGACGGCCATATGAGTAACCTATTGTCGCTGAGGTGACAAGACCTTGTATCTGCAATTTGGGTGAAAATGACTTTTTTCAATTAATGGTCAAATAATGGATTGAGTGATGTCCTGTCCAAATCCCAACGATCTTACTCCAAAAATGAAGCCACCACGGCATGTCAAAGGAAAGGCTATCCCATTTGCCACAGTGCTTTGGCCGCCATGTTTTTTGGCTCTCCTGAACATTTGACATTTTGTAGATACGAGGTCTTGTTGCCCCAGCGACGCTATGCTTTTGAGCACAGCTGAATTTCGGCACGGGAGGTTGGAACTTGGTGCGGGTGTCTCACTTCACAAACCTCTGTGCATTCCAAATATGATGTGCTATCAAACAAACAAACAAACAAACAAACAACAACAACAACAACAACAACAACATTTGGACATGTTCCATGTATGAAACACTTCTGTACACAGCAAACTATTTCAAGCAGGTGAAAATATTGCTTTCCGCAAGAGCTTTAGACCTGTGCAATATGCACTAACATTCTAAAGGGGCATCCCAGATGATTTACATAATTTCTCATCATGCACTACATGAATCGATAATGCCATGTATAGATATGAGGAATTCATTGTTGTCCTTGGACAGATAAACCAATGCTCTGAAAAACCCAAAACATAATACACTGAACAAGGATAACATAGGAGGCTCTCATATTCTAGTAATTCGCCAATGTAATTCCATTACTATACTACTTGCTCAACAAGTTCACCCGTGCAGAATTTATGCATACTTTCTTCTTTTTTTTTCTGTTTCCTTGGGCACCCAATCATGCATTCTCACGTACTGCAGCTATACTGTAAAATGAGGAATGTTCGCGTGCGTTTTAATTTTGCGAATTTTGCGAGCGCCAAGATTGGCAAAATTAAAATGCACGCAAAGGTTCTTGTCTACACCATATGCATTGAATGCCAGTGAATTGCAGTTCGCGAAACTTTCATTCTGCAAAAAAGGCTGTCGACTCCAATTCGCGAAAATTTCACGCCGCGAACATATTATGTTTTACAGTATGATATCATCCTTGTCCACTGTGATTTGTTATGAATTTTGAAAACATCCTCATTCCTCATCCCAATCACTATAAATCCTGAAACTTTGCAACCAGTATAACCAATGTCTAAATGTTCAAATGCAAACATCTATATAAAAATCACTGGGAAGTGTCCATTAACAACAGCAGCAACATGACGACATGACGTAAAAAGAACGACAATAGAGAGGAAGGAAATTCTTCGCGACCACATGCGTGCGGTCGTCAAGACCCCGAAACACTCTTCTCGGGTGCCTGCTTGTGGGCGAGGTAGAGGAAAGCGATGCTGGAGAGGGCGCTGATCAGGAACATGTTGTCGAACCAGCGGTGGTAGAAGTTGAACTGCAGGTCGCCCAGCACCTGAGTGATGATCATGCGGTACTGCGGCGGCACGTTCATGCGCATCAGGAGGACCGACGACACAAAGTACATACCCTGTATGGATTGAGCGAGGGGAAGATGCCTACGCATGTAAACAAGCCTTTTCTCAAAAGTATAGGCCATGAGCTTTGGTAGAACAGTGTATATAATTTTCAGTGTCATTTACAGGTTGTTGGATAAGACATTCAATCACAAACAAAAAGAAAAAAAGACCACACACACATAATAAAGAATAAAACACCATAAAAGTTTACATGTAAATTCAAAATTACTCAGCCAGATATTTGTTTGTTTGTTTGTTTGGTTTCGTTTTTTGTGTGTATCCTGACAAGATATGGTTGTGAGCCAACAAAGAATGACCAAATGGAACAGGATTCTGGCAGATCTATTCTACAACTTTGCTGCAATTTTCAGGGAGAAAGGGTGCACAGTACAGTGAGAGAGGAACTTACCATGATCTGTGCAAGACCCAAAACGATAATATTGGAAGACTTGGAGCTTGCCATTGTGTAGAAGAACTGTAAATGGAAGTTTAATAAAGGAGCAAGATAATATTGTTTCAAGATTGACAAAAGCTGTATATTTATATTCTAGAAATTAACATTTTCTGGTTTATTTTGGTTTCTAGCATGAGACATGCATAGTATAGAAGAACTGCACGAGAAAATTTCAGCCCAATATGGAAATTGAAACTGTAATATCAGCTGCAAATTCTGTCAGGGGAGTAAAATTGAATAAGCCAGTAAACTTGCTTTTCAAATTGGTCAATACCTGCTTATCAAAATATGTGGGTAATATTGTCATGCAATATATTAACACCTTGAAGACTAGTCCCGAGTATACCCTGGCTGATGTCAACAGGAAATATTTGTTATAGTAAAATCAGCTCGTCCTCAACAGGACAAAGTCCATCATGCACTGCTGAGTGAGGGGAAAACAAGAATTGGATACTCATCCATGTGAAGGAATGTTCCTACCTTTGTGAGTTTGATGAGTAATCCTCTGATTTGTGTCACAATAATGATTCCAACCACAATGAAAGAAATTTGTTGAGACCAGAATTTTACCTGCAGAGAAAAGAAGAAAGAAAGAAAAAGAAGAAAAAAATCACAGCACAAAAAATAAAAGGTAAAAGCAAACAATATGGACTTTGCATGACCCTTATGGCCACACTACCTTTCTCCTTTTGTTTTCTATGTAACATACAATATGTCGCTAGCATGTCCACCAGTTGACTAGTGTACCAAAATTTTCATTCACTGTAAACATATTACATGTCACTGTGGTTTTAACTCAGTGAGTTCTAGGAGTTGCTTGATATTTGCCAAATTAGGAATACATCAAAGTATAACACCTATACATGAATGCACATTATCTACTTCGGTGTTGCCTATTATAATGCAATAGACAATCAATATTCAATACCCGAAAACATTCACACAAACTGAACAAATCCAGAATTTTCATGCAAGTCCCAGTTTGTGATAAAGCATTCTTATTCAGAGATACATTGTAGCCTCATTTTCAAACAAAAGCTCAAATTATTGCTACTCAAAGACTATACACTGCCCGACTAGAATTGTTATTATGAATGCATTGACTAGTAATATTTATACAACGTCCAAGTAGATCCTTGTAATTTGATTGGAGGATTGTTGGTGACGTGATATTCAATAAGTACTCCATTCAACGCGCCGTGCAATTTTGGTTCTATTTTTGCGTGCAACTTGGTTCGATTTTTTCGTTCTATTCCACGGTTCGAGAAATTGTACGGTACTGCATGTACTGTGTGTTGCATATTGAGGATCACATGCAGCTATAGCGCAGTGTACGCGTGCGGTACATGCATGCGCGTATGTAGGCCTACGTAGTGCTAGTGTACGTGTATGAGTAGCTGTGACCTGTATCTACACTGATTGCACAAGCCAGAAAGAGAATCGCAGTGGATCCACATGTAAGTATGGCTATATTTTTCATACATATATAGACTTCTAGGCCTACTTAGACCTACCCAACAATCCTCCAACCAAATAACAAAGATCTACTTGGACATTGTATAAAACAAATAGTGTATGGTCTTTACTCGTGCAATGGAACGAGATTTCGCACTCGTGATCATTCACTATTTGTATACTAATATATAGATGCTCTTCTAAAACAACATTACGTGTTACAGATTTACTTGAAATGTACATCTGGTTGCATCTGGTCTCAAAGTTTTACTTTCACAGTCTTTTTGAATCAGAATTTGCTACGAAAGTGACTATATTTAGGTGTGTATACTTTTCTTACTTTTCTTCATCATCCTCTTCTCATTCCTTTTTTCCTTTCAGTACTTTTTGCCCTGTTTTTTTCCCCCTCTTGGCAATATTTGTTCCAAGTTATGTGTTTAATATTAAATCTGTGTCCTATCTCCACTGCAAAACACATTCACACTGTTATTTCTTCCCTGGAATGCACATATACAAGCTCTGCTTTTGTTGTTCCCCCATATTTCACTTGATATCAAAGATAAGTCTCTTATATAGACCCCTTTTTCTAATTATAATCTACTGTATATTTTGTCTATATTTTGTATTTGTATGTAAATATAAGTGCTAGAACTGTCCACCGAATCTCAAGTGTAGGTCCAGCACAGGTTCAGTAATCAAATCAAATCAAATCAAATCAAAATCCCAGATACTGTAATTCTTGCAGCATTATTGCACAAGTCCTGTTTCCATATGTAAGGAATTAGCTGTATGGATGAAATCATCTTATCTGTATGAAATTAAGAAACTAGAAATGTCGCTATGGCGACTGATGCCTCCGCCATAATGCATGATTCTCCCAATAGGCGTATAGTACAATGTCTTCACAATGTGTAATCCATGACAGTTTCACATAACTGGCAAAATATTGAAATGACAGGTCTGTCAGAAATGTCTTGATCTGGGTTTGCTATAATTTTTTTAAGAGTGCAGGTACACATATTTGGGAAATTGAGAATTTTTACTTGAATTCTGATGGACCTTTTTATTAGTTTATGCATTGAGTAATTTCCAAGGTATGAAGAAAGAGTGTAATGATGGTACAATATATATATATATATATATATATATATATATATATATATTTTTTTTTTTTTTTTTTGGGGGGGGGGATTGAAACCTGGCCTTTGACCCTAAACCTCTGACCTTTGACCTTCTGGCTGGAAATTTCCCGGAGAATCTCCATTAGGTAATGCATGTATTAAGTTTTGAAACTAATAATGCAAGCATTGCATAGAAGTATACTAGTATATGAGGGACACAATAAAATTTTGAGGAGTTGACCTTGACCTTTGACCCCCTGACTATTGACCCATGACCCCTAAATTCCCTAGATAATCCCTGCCAGTCAGTACATGCATATTTACCAAGTTCCATGAAGATACATTGAACCATTTGCGAGAAAAGTGATATTGCAACATTTTCACCTCACCTTTGACCTTTTGACCTTTGACCTTATGACATGAAACTCTCTCTGGAGAATCTTTATGCAGTAGTACATGTCCACACCAAGTTTCAAGAAAATACCTTTGGGGCATTGCATAGATATGGGGGAAATTGCAACATTTGTAGCATTTGACCTTGACCTTTTGACCTTTGACCTCTTGCCAATGTCACTAAAATCTACTCAACTAATTGTCCCATCATACATCATCCTTGGACCAAGTTTGGTGAAAGCCGCTTCATCCAGTTTTGAGTTATCACGTAAACAGATAAATTTTAGGATTTGACCTTGATCTTTGACCTTTGACCTCTGTCCGATTTCACTGAAAAACTAATCAAGTAATTGTTTTATCATACATCATCCTCCAACAAAGTGGTGAAATTTGCTTGATGCAGTCTTGAGTTATCGCGTAAACGGATACAATTTCATGATTTGACCTTGACCTTTGACCTTTGACCTTTAGCTGATTTCACCCAAAATCTAATCAAATAATTGCCCCATCATATTTCATACTTGGACCAAGTTTGGTAAAATTCCAGTAAATATTACTCAAGTTATCGCGTAAACGAAAGCAGACAGACGTACGGACGTACGTACGGACGTACGTACGGACGGACGGACAACCCGAAAACATAATGCCTGCGGCACCACTTCGTGGCGGATGCATAAAAAGGAGAGAATAGAACATGTGATTTGAAATAGGGCCTCTTGCAAAACTACTAGCAAAGCTGGGGATTAGAGATGTGCAAACTTAAAATTGTAAAACCAGAAACACTCATGGCATGAAACTTTCGCAAATTGGAGCCGAATGGGCTTTCGTGGCGAGAAACTTTCATGAAATGCCACTGGCATTCAATGCATTGTGTAGACAAACACTTACGCACGTATTCTACTCTTGCGAATCTTGGCTCCTCGTGAAATTCACAAAAGTTTCATGCACGTGAAAATTTCTGGTTTTACAGTGAGCTACTAAACACAAGAATGCTTACATCAAAGTCAAACCCCAGCCAGTTGATGGATATCTCGAAGAATTTGGAGATGGGGTCGGTCTTGCCGACGCGGTCGAAGATGATGTTGATGGTGCAGATGGTGATCTTCCAGAGGCAGTAGAGGGAGAAGAAGTACCCAGAGAGATTGAAGAACTGGCCCTTGAGGGTCTTGGAGTACTCTATCCGCTCCTGAAGAGCAAAAGATATGGAAGAAGTACAGATAAGTACAGAAAAAGGATTTAAAGGGATGGTATAGTATTGGCTGAGGTGAGGATTCAGCTTTTAACATTTTGTAAGATACTTAGAAACCACTCTATGTAATGGTAAAGAGCATACACTCTAACAGAAATTCCAAGTTTAATTGATGAAAATCGGTTTTGAAATGGCTGAGATATCCAAAAACATAGTAAAACAAAGCCATCCTAATAAAAGTTGGGTCCCACGAGCATCACTTTGTTTTGCTATCTTGGCCATTTCAAAAACAATTTTCATCAAATAAACTTTGAATTCTTCTTAGAATTATATGCCCTTTCACATTTAATAAAAGATTATTCGTTATCTCAAAATATCATAATCGAAAAACAAATTGGAATCCTGAAGCACCATCTCAACAAAAAAATGTACCATCCCTTTAACGGACAGCTTCAAAAACCTGGTTAGTGCAGGAAATCACGGGTGGTCTAAGTAACTCGCTCTTCATTCACTGCCCATCGGAACTGCATTCAAAACCATGAATATCACTTGTCTGCAAATATGTGCATCGAAGCATATGTTCATTGGTAACTGTTAACTCCAGTTAAGAATCTTCGGCTGTGCGTGTTCTTACATTGAGATCAGTGATAAAGCTATGCATAATTTGTTACGGGATTCTCAAAGTGAGTTGAACCAGCCTCCCCACTCCATGGATCCCCATGCTATTGGGTCTTCAAAGAGTGTTCAAAGCATTGATACGCTCTCAAAGGGTCAATGATATAGGGATATGGAGGAAGTACCCATCAATTGTATTATCTAGCTGTAGATTATTTTTGGGTATTCTATGTGTGTGATCCTGAAGGGTGAAATAATGACTAGGTTACCTTCAAGGGTTGAAAAGGATTTCAAACAGTTTTATTTAAGACTTGTCAAAGATGTCATTATCTATAAAATCCTCGCGGAATTGTAAGGGGAAGAATCACCCTGACAGGTTGAAGAACTGGTCTTTGAGAGTACTCTACGGTATCCTACGGAGCAAGTGAGTTAAAGGCCCGGTCCCACTGGCCGACGGACACAAAGCGTATGCAGAAAGGACACAGCGGACGAGCAAAATTTCGGGGATGGCTTCATCCGCTTTCATCCGCTCCAGAAATTGACAAAATTGGCGAAAATTGGCGGTAATAGAATGGAAATAGAACGGACGTGGGTAGTATGTAGCGGGGATGTTAAACGGATGTTCATCGGAAGCCTAGCGGATGAAAGCGGATGGAAGGGGATGACAGCTCCGAAGGGGTTACCGGAGATAATTGCGAAACGGACGCATAGCAGAAAAAGCGGATGCAGAGTGGATGCAGAGCGGATGCAGAGCGGATGCAGAGGGGATGCTTTCGAAATGCTTTATATACGAGATGCATACGCTTACATCCTTTCTATTAACGTGCTATTAACGATGTAAAGACGTTCCACGTACCATATCTTTCCTCCCTCTTTCCGTTTTTAGCTGCAGCGGATGTGAGTTGCGAGGATGCCCAGAGGATGCAGAGAGGATGCAGCGGACGTTTAAGGGATGCCGCACGAACATACAACGTTTGTTGCTCGTATGTCGCGGATTTACATCGTACACAACGGAAAGTTCATCCGTTCTAAAAGTTTTAAGCAGCTTAAAACTTTTTGCGCGGATGAAATCACAGTGGACGGATGCTCGATGGATAGAGCGGATGAAACACGTATGCGATGGGTACACAGCGGATTCGTAGCGTTTTCCAACGGATGGCAAGATTTTTTGTACGCTTTACATCCTCTTTGCATCCGTAAGTGCAGTGGGACCGGGCCTTTAGAGAAGAGGTACTAAAACTTTAAAGGGACTGTACAGTACTGGTTGAGGTGGGGATTCATGTTTTGAATATTCCTAAGTGAGATAATGAGAAACCTCTCATGAAATATGAAAGAGCATGTAATTTTAAGAAGGATTCAAAGTTTATTTGATGAAAATTGGTTTTCAAATGGCTGAGATATCCAAAAAAGTGATAATGATAAAAGGCGACAGGCCACGCCTTTTATTAGGATCTCGTTTCACCTTGTTTTTGGATATCTCAGAGATTTCAAAACCGATTTTCATCAAGTAAACTTTTGATACCCCTTAGAATTGCATGCTCTGTGACATCTCATAGAGTGGTTTCTGAATATCTCGCAAAATGTTAAAAGCTAAATCCTCACCTCGACCAGAACTGTACACACCCTTTAATGCTAATTACAGGGGAGATAGAGTACAAACAAAAGTTGAAGATGACGCCTTTGTGAGATTTAGCAGACTCTACATACTCAACAAGAACCAATCAACAAGAAGCAATCAAAGAATTGAAAGTCTCCTCTGAGGAGGGTTGTATCTATCCTACACACTCAAACAGGTGCTAGGAAAGAGAGGCAAGAAATCTTCATTGGCAAACGAAAGAAGAGTTTGTGTACCATTGTGCTGTTGAGATCCACCAGCTCAATGTAGAGTTGCCGTGACAACTCCTCATAGCCTTTTATCTCCTGCTGGAGTTGGCTGGTATCTGAGGCATGCTGTTAAGGTCATTGATGCTTTCTTTCTAATTTTTGAAAAAAAAATGGTAAAACAAAACAGCAACAACAAAACAGAACACAATGATTATGTTGTAAAGAAGCAATAATTGTGACAATACCATAACATCTCCACAGCAAACTTTGGACAACAATAGTCAGCCTCATACTATATAATTTGCTGTATATTCAAATACACAGACTAGACTTTCAATTCATTTGGGGTTCAATGACCTGGAGTTGGGAATTTAAGATGTTCATGAAACAGGTGCACAAGCAAAGGCAATCTTATGTTCCTTGATCATTAGCCAATCCAATGGAAAAACAAATGTAATTTTTAACCCTTACTGTACTGGGCTATTTGGCTCCATGAAAATACTTGGGGGGGGGGGGGGGGGGCTGGGAGGCCCCCCATTGATCTCGGAAACGCAATGTCCGATGAACTTGAAAATTTGCATGCTGATAGATCTTTGCGTGCTGAATCTGATGGTGTAATTTATTTTAATCAATTATGCAATTTTTTTTTCATAATTAGCTAATTAATTATTCATAATGCGTATTTTATGCATTTGGGGGATATTTTCATAATTTCAGCATAAGGATAAGACTTATTTGAATCATCTATGTGGATAAAAACTCAATTTCCCCCTCAGAGAGAGAGAAAAAAAAACGAGAAAAAAAAAAAACAACTTTTTTGTTATGTTTTGTATTGTTTTTATTTCTTATGTTTTCTATTCCTTATGTATATCATTGTTTCTAAGCTTTGCCCAATTTATTTCAGAACAATTTAGAAGCATGAACCAAGTGGAAAACCAATTCCTGAGCAAAATTTATAAAGTAATGCAAGCCATGGTCTATTGACAGTATGTAACTGTACACAAATATATGCAGCGATTAGCCGTTTTAATGACATGCACACACTAATTGGCCCATAACACCCCCTAGGTAGGTCCGATATGGACAAATGTGGTATCAAAATGTGTGCAAGACTTCAGGGGAAAAAGTCATGAAGCAAGAATCCGAAATTCCCAGCGGTCACGATGCAATCGCCAAAAGTATGGAGGGGGGGGGGGGGGCCTGGGAGCCCCCCCCCCCCAGTGCAGTTAGGGTTAAAGGACCTATGCAACTGCATGAATGTACACATATGCAATATACAGTATATCATCAATGGAATAGAAATATAGTAAAAAAGGATACTGGCATTGTTTCCTGTGTTGGTCACACTTTTTATCATCCCCCAAATTCCGCTGGCCCGCGGTGTTGTCGATGCCCTCTGGAGCTGGTCACGCTGTGCAAGGGCCAACCTGGATGAGGATGAATGAATGAATGAATGAATGAATGAATGGATGAATAAATGAATGAATGAATGAATGAATGAATGAATGAATGAATGAATGAATAGATAAATAAATTAATGTTTTGAAATGACTAAGATATCAACAAACAAAAGAAAACAAAGTGGTCCTCATAAAAGGTGGGCACCATCTTTTAACCCGTTGAGGACGGACAGATTTTGCTACAACACGCATTTCCCATAGACACCTGCCTGAGTATACTCCGGACTTGTCTTCAACAGGTTAATGAGACCTCTTTTTGGATATCTCAGCCATTTTGTAAACAATTTTCATCAAAAAAAACTTTGAATTCCTCTTAGAATTGTATGCTCCTTCATATTTCATAAGAGGTTTCTTATTATCTTACATAAAAGCTGGAAACCTGAAGCCCAATCTCAACCAAAACTACACCATACCTTTTACTTAAGACAGAATCTGAAATGAAGTGAAATACCTTTTCTTCTTGGTTAGAATCATATCCATGACCTGCATAAACTTTCGTTCATGATTGTGGACATCGCTTTCTGACACTGGCCTGGATAAGAAGCGACACACAAAAAGAACACAAACTGTCAAAGGATGCATGCACAATGCATACATGTAACAATACAATCTGGGACCGGCTGCATAAAAAGATGCAATTACACATTCCTTTAGTCAGAAAATTAAACTCCAGTCAATCGTCAGCCAATCAGAACTGAGTATTCAGAGACTCATATTTGATATTTCCTACTTATGTTTGATGCAACAGGGCCCTGATAAAAACAACAACAACAAGAAAACACACATATACAAAAATGAAAATGTTATTGTTGTTGTCATAAAAGGTATTTGTTGTTGTTGTTGCTGATAATTTGAGAGGCACGTCATTCATATTTGAATATTTGGACCTTATCTTCATAAAATCAATACTTCACAAAAAACAAAAACAAACTAAAAAATCAATGAATTACTGAACAATTAAATTATGCGCAGGGAGCAGTCTGCTCTCATATGGCTGGGCAGATAAAACCTAGTGCATGATGGTGATAAAATCTGGTCAGCCCTGCTAGGTAACTTCTAGGTCGATTAGTCTTGTTCAAGTCTCTGTGACTCCTTACCCATGCATTAAAATGTTGTGTATACCTATTGCAAGATGGGTTGTTCCTGAGAAACAGACAGTCCTTCCACTGCTTGCCTTGCAGACAGACCATCAATACATGAATTAATGCACATGCACACCACATACAGTACACTGTGAGTGCACTGGTGGATGGAATAGCAAATTACCATGTCCTTACAGAGATCATATGTCCACAAATTGAAATACACTGGCAAGCTTGCCCATTTCTAAACCTTGTCAAAGCATTAGGAATGATTCCTATTGCAGGGCTGCACACTAACCCATTTCCTCTACTGGTGTATCGTAATGAAATGATAACATCAGCATGGAACTTTTAAGAAGTGTGTGTCAAAAGACATAGTGTGCCATGGACTCCTATTCCATCCAATAAACAGGTTCATAACATAGATGACAATCTTCTCTTTCACAACAGTAAAAGAACAATTTACTCTACTGTGGGACACACAGACTTATACTACATACCCTTCATCATGTTACAAATATTAGTTCAAATTCTATCGCTTCCTTTCATCAGATTTACTTGTTGGCACCTTGAGTTAGAAAATTTCTCACCCACCTGGTAAAGTATGCCATGTATGTGTATGGACAGTTGACGGCACCAAAGCCAGACAGGATGGCTGCCAGTGTCACCCCGATCACGCCAACTCGGCTAATGACCTGCTCAATGGACAGAATGCCTGAAAACAAAATTAGACAGCAGCAGATCCGAAATGATTAGCCAAAATGTCAAGTCCATCAGTTTTAAAAAGTATTTTTTCTTAATGTACATCGCATGTTCACAATCACTCGACACAGCAAGACATAAACGATAAAAAAATTAAGATGTGTCAGAAAAATATGAAAAAGCCTGGTTTTAAGTTAAGTGTTGAATGGCTCAAGGTATACAGAGATGCAAAATTACTGTGACATACATGTATATTGCTCCTTGCAGCCCTGGAAATAAATTGAAGGTACTACTGGGTTTGGATGTTTCAGTTGATTACACTGTCTCTTTTGTTATATTCTGAGTGTGTTTTAGTATACAAATAGTGAATGGTCATGAGTGCAATGGTACGAGATTTCGCACCAGGTGAAAGATGGAGGCGCTCTATTCAACGAGGCGAAGCCGAGTTGAAAAGTGCGCCTCATCCTTCACCTAGTGCGACATCTTGTTCCATTGCACGAGTAAAGACCATACACTATTTGTTTTATACAACACCTCGAACGTCAACGAATTTGGTACTCACAGATTCTTGAATTTAGCACAGAAATGGCAACCATTTTCCGTGAAAGACGAAGGAGTAGCCTCACAGTCGCAGTCACTGTGTATGCACATATTAACGTGTACGTACGTATGCGACACGAAGTTGTTTACAAAAAATAGTGACAAAAGTACGCGCTTGTAGTTGTTGAGTGCGCGTGGCACATGTTTGTTTATTTTGACATCAGAGCGCGTGCAATAGAACATTTTGATCGAACCAAAATTGCACGCTGAGACAGCCAGAGCGTGTAAGAGAACCTTTCACTAAATGTCACGTGATGGGCAATCGACCTATCGGATAGCTATATTCTAAATAGGTGTTGTATAAAATTATCTAGTTTAATAGAAATGCCAATCCAAAAATATTACATTTTAAAACTGACAGTCCAAACATAAACTTGATTTGCAAGACAGTGCAACTGCTGAACATACATGTACATCGTTATTGTTAAAGCAGATGCAACAAATTTGTGGGAAGAGGAGAGCACTCACCATGTTTGGGACTGAGGATGGGGAACGGATCGCCCAGCTTCCAGAAGAAGTAGATGAAGACAAACCACGCCCCAAACGTCAGGATCAGAGTCATCCGCCGCTGGGCGACTGAGGGCGAAGGAAGTGAAGTGAAATCAAACTATTTCAGACACTGCAGGCACCAAGAGTCTGGTCAAGGCTATATTTCTTATGGATTTCTAGCAAACCTATTACAGGATAAATATGTAGTGAGAAAGTTAGTACGGTTCATCTGAATACAAAGTATTTTTGTTTTTTTGAAAACTGGCATTTAAGCTAAACACTTTTGGTAATTCAGCCAGCATCTGTAACAACCTGCTTTTGCTCAATATCTTTTCACTGCAAGTTTTCTCAATAGAATTCTTTATAACGACTTTAAAAAGACTTCTTATAAAGACTTCTTAATATACAAAGACTTTTCTACAATGCACGAAACCAAACACAAACACCACTAGAAAAACATTTCAGTCCTTCAGAAGGTAAGGTCCCATTTATTACATCAATGTACAGTGTACCAGTAAGTCTTTCATTTCAAGAACTGTGTGATGTTCCTTTTTAATAAATCATCAATTATTACCTTTTATACAACATTAGGATGGGGCTATTTGTTTTTCCTTCAAATGCCACACTACCTTTTTCAGAATTTTTTCTCTCTCCAATGGAGTACGTTTCCCATGAAACCACTGATTGCTTGACAGCAAGTATATATTGCAATTAAAAAAAAGTAGAAATTGCATTACAATTGGTTTGATTTCTTATCACCGATCAATGACATACAGGTACAGCCTATTTGAACACGTCACTGGCTTTTACTGAATCATATCTGTTACACTTTGTAAACATTGTATACTGCATTTCCAAAATGATTTTAGTGTGAATTGAAGTGGATTGGGTTTGGTTGGGATGAGTTGAATTGAAATGAATGGAACTGAATTGTTTTTCTTACCAAAAGGGATGCCACTAACGAGGAAATATGCTATGTACAAAGGAAGAACCACGATGAGAGTGAACAGAATGGCGTACAGGTCGATCCTCCAGTGAAAGAAACGTGAACTGTAGTGGGTGGGATAAAATACACACAAGTAGTCATTAGTATTCAAAAGAAGAGGTACTGTAGGTACTGAAAACCAGAAACAATTGGCGGGCATGAAACTTTTGTGAATTAGAGCTGTCAATGGTCTTTATTGTGGCACAAAACTTTTGTGAATTGACACTGGCATTCAATGGTTAATGTAGAAAAAAAAAATGTGTGCATTTTACCTTTGCAAATCTTGGCTCCTTGCCAAATTTGCATAAGTTTCATACATTAAAAAATGTCTGGTTTTACTGATCTACTTCCTTACACCACATCTAAATCAGAGGTCCTATGCTATACTAAGTAATGTAAATTATTGTAGAGTTTGTAGTTATGTTGAATGATATGTAAGATTATGTTTCGATATGATTATGATATGTGTAAGGTGCTTAGAAACCATGTATTAAGCGCGGTAAAAATGCTAATTATTATTATTATTATTATTATTATTATTATTATTATTATTATTATTATTATTATTATTATTATTATTATTATTATTATTATTATTATGCTTCTATTCATACAAAGATAGGAACAGAATCACTTCCACACTGATCTAGGCTGAAAATCCAAGACATACAGTTGAAACACTTTAAATGAAACTCACTAAACACAGTACATGTATGTTCTTGTGACCTTCATAAATAGAATGCAAATTTTTGAGGTTGTGAGAAACATGCTTTCTGTTGGACCTCAAAAGATTTGAAATTATCACGATCAATGCCTTCTACAGAGTTACTTTGTGTGTTCTGTATAAACACAAGATGTATACTCCTTTGTTTATACACCTACATGTATCAGGAACCAATCAGATATGCCTCTGTACAGTTTGGTCTTACACAAGCAAATCATTCAACCCCCAGGACAGTTACTTGCACATGTTTACAAGTGTTAAACTGCTCAAGCTCCAACCATTAAATTAAACCATCTGTCCCTTAAGGTCGTGTCACACCATCCCAAGCAAACTACACGGGCTTGTGGCGAGAAGGTAGTTTCCAGCACGTAGAAGATTTTCAGCGGGCGAACAAGAATGTTTGCAATTTTCATTCATGCCTTGTCATACCATACGGGGGAAGTTCTGCGGCTTGACTTGCGGGGAAACAAATTTACTCCCCGGAGCTCTCCGCAGTTGGTCCGCACCTGACAGTATCTAGCGCGTAGTTGCCCGGAGGTGCTCACGCAAGTCCGATTTAACTGCAGCCAAGTTTTGAGCATGACCAAAACTTTTTCCGGGTGAGTCGTGGGAATGCCCGTAGAGGTCCACACAGAACGCCAGTAGGAGGTCCTTAGCGGCAGCACTTCCCAGGCAACTCCCATGCAGGTACTTCGCAGTCCCGTATGCAGCCAAGATAATGAAATTCCGTGGGATTTCAGCCATTCCATTAGAGGAATTCCTTCACTGAGTTGTCAGCCCCCACGCGACTGGTACAAAGGTCACACAGTATACTTGCAAGTATAATTTAAAGGCAGCCGGTCGTCGCAGGCGATTCGCAGCTCAGTAGAAAAGCACGACAAGCTGCTCCTCCCGTTATTGTACCCCCGTACGTACCGAATGCCGAACACGACGCTACGCAGCGCACCAGCGAAAACCTGATGGGGCACGAGCGCCGCGCGAGCTGTCCACTGTAATTTCAACATGGACGCCCGAATACCTACCGAATGGGGCCGAATGGGTGCATGCACAAAACCGCACAACAGCCATGCGCATGAAAATCTCTCCCGGTCCGCGACACAAGTAGTGAGAGCTGTAGGGTGTACGTACGTACGTATCTGGCTCCAGTCTCTGTTTATATGCACTATGGTGCCAATTTCAGCAATCTAGGCAATAATATTTAAAAATGTCTGAAAATATTATATAACAATATCATGAATTATTTATATATTACGTTGTTTAATATTTGGTATTTATAAATATGCTTTGATGAAGAAATATTAAAACTCTAAGCTTCATGTATAGCAAGTTGCAATGCATATGGCCATATGGCAGGTTGTTATGATCTCATCGTGCAATGTTGTCTGCTGCGTCAACTGCATGTGTTATACGTACAGCTTACAGTACGTTGGGCCGGATCGTAACATAACAAAGTTGATAGAAAGTCGTCGGTACCGGTATGTCAGTATCAATATTGTGTGTGGTATGCGAGTACTGTTTGCAATAAAAAGTGCTGTACTGTTTCGGCTTAGCCTTGGCTTTGGTTTAGTAATGAAACCTCATAATGGAGATCAAACAGCCGTCCAACTCGAGGCAACGTATCTACTTGTTTGACGCTATCGACGAGTGGAGAACGCAGAGAGACGTGTTCTTAGCTGGAGGACAAGTAAGAGACCAGAGGGGGAGGCTTCAGCGTCAGCGTGCCGATGAAAATTTTGCTTTCCACTTGCTGGAGTTGCATGAACAGTTTTGCAGGAATTTTTATTTAGAATGTGCAAATTTGTGTTACGACATGCACGGTGGAATTGTGTTGCCACGGCTTACGCCAATCAAGCAACCCCAGCTGGCCAAGTCAACAACTTCAAGGATTCCAGATCCAGATGATGTGTAAGTAGAAGTCTACACATGAATCAGTGATTGAAGTGGAATGACTCTTTCTAATCTAGTATCAGTAACTTTAGGGCATTTGCGTTTGATCGACAAGTAGGCCTATTTTTCTATGTATAATTCCGCGTTCTCATTTATGTCAAATTATGATAATGCCGTAATTGAAATGACATTTGCTGGGTCAGTTTAATGTCATTAGTCCCATTAAATGAGAAGTTTTTCATATCAATCATGTTATGCAAATTCCCCAAGAATATGATTTAGGATTTGCAAATAAATAAAAAAAAAAATGAATAGATCTATCGCAAGCTCCATCATACATGTAGTCTAACCCAATAGATCTGGTAGAACTCTAACGTTTAAACAGGGGAACTAAAGGTTCAAAGATGATAGATCTAACAATAATAGATTCTAGTTTAGGCCCTACTTCGACTTGAAGGTATGTCGGTTGGTGCACGGCCCCCTTCTATCACGGCCATAGCCCGACCAGACACTGTTACGCTATGCGAAAACTCGACGTACCATGTACAGCGACTGGGCTGTGTATAGTTATCACGGCCACAGTTACACTGTGCAGTGCAACTGTGGCCGTTGGCCCTGCACGGGCACAGTCGCTTCCGGTCCCCGTCCTGAATTTACACACGCCAGGGCAAGTATGGTTGGACCTACTAATAATCAACCGCCTAATGTTTATCTGCTTGATAAGAATATTTAACACTGAAATTCACGTAAAAAAACTTGACCTACGTGATTGAGAAAATCCAGCTCTATCAAATGCCGTTGTTCCGTTTTCGATTCGAAGTTTCAGTGCAAAAATATCGCCGACGAACTAGCGTGACCTCGTTTCAGCTCCCCGCGGTAAATCGCGTTAATAGGATCGACCGCTGTTTTTGCATTGACAATGCACGCAAACCGAGTTGTATTGAACACCGTGTTGTACGAAACTTTTTAGAAGCCTTTTAGAAACTTCCATAGACGTTACATTGTGCTGTCATTACGATTCGGTGAAAATATTCATTCGAAATTTTGTCCTTGATTAAAACCATTAATGAACAATGAATTATCGCGTTTTCCCACACCATCCTCATCTACATTCAAAGCCAATCCATTTTTATGTGCTTTGCGTGCAGAGAAGTGCGTACTAAGTGTTCAGTGCGCGAATTATACGTGGTCGGTTTCAATAAGGGTGGTCGATATGTAGTAGGGCTACACAAGACACAGGGTCTCCGACCCAATCGTCCGCGTTCAGAATGGACAACTCGGCGGTAATATCCGCTACCCATGACGATGTGTCATCGTCCATGATGGCCACCCTACCTATGATATAATCTGATCTGACGATTACAGTGTAGTTAACGACTGACGACGATCGACGGTGCGATGAAGAGAAGGCGTACACTGTAGTCGTACAAGTATAGGCAGCTAGCTACTATAGCTCATGCGAACATTGCATCACACAGTACCGTACCATACATTCAATTCACATTACACAAAACGTACTCCCCGCGCTCAGATCAATCAAGCGAGCAAACGAGATACTATAGCGCGATACATTGCTTTAGGGATGTCTTGCGCACACACACATTTCGCTTCGTAGCAACTTCGGAAGCGAGTTTACGTGCTGCCGCCCGCGGCTGAAATATGTCCATGTATCCTCGCGACTGGGTGTCTTTAAGTAGAACGCGTCCAGCAAGTAAGACACATGCGCTGACTCGCTCAAATCCTTTTCCGCCCTCAGGAATGTCCGGTATGCTAGAAAATCCCTACACGTAACAAGCCCGAGTAGCTTGCCCGGAAAGGTGTGACAGGGCCTAAACACAGTTGCGGGTAAAAATATATGCGTGCGCACCTCCGGGCGACTACGGCTGAGATACATGCTAGGTACTGTCATGTGCGGATCATCTACGGGTACCTCCGGGTAGTCAAAAATGCTCTTTGCAAGTCGCACGCAAGGCTTGCCCGGAAAGGTGTGACACGGCCTTGCATAATTATCATATAATCTGAGCTTGGTTCCTTCCATTTTGCCCTTCTCAATGTCCTTTGAAGATCACTGTGATGCATCATCAGGTTACCCACATAAAGAACAGTTGAAAGTCATAAAAGGAAGAGAAATGCGCTCAACGCCGACTTCATACCGTTCAGAAATATTGTCATTGTAATGAAATAGGGCAATCAATTTAAGCTACATTGTATCATCTAATGAATTCATATCTGCCCAAAACCAAAAAAAAAAAAAACAAAACCCCAAAACCAACAACAAAAAAACCAACCAACAAACAAAAACAAACGAAAACATGGTTTACCCGACATTATATGTGACCCTGCATCACAAAACCAACAAAAAAATCGCCAGACGTGGATTTTTAGTTAAGGGCAGATTCTGAAAGAGCAGACTCTGAGCTTTAAAATGATGTATAACTCAATTCATATGGACTCCCCTAACCTATCTAAATACTGGATAGAAAGCACACACTCTGGAAAAGTGTGAATTGATAAAAGAGGTTCTGAAGCACAGAGTCTATTCAAGCACTTAATCTTTACCAAGCCGTGCTAGCTGGGTGATGAAAGGGACAAAACACAGGATGTAAACCACTGGAGCAACAACAATGAAGGGATTATCAGATTAAGCTGAAATTGAGCATGCTCTATTAACACATTCTGTAAGTTATTAGACTTGAAAGTGAAGAGTTTGCAAAGGATTTCAAGAAATAAAAAGGGGGCTCTGAGACATACTTGATCATTCTACTCTCCCCCAAAAATGGGCTGTAGAAAAACTGCTGAAAACACACTTTCCCATTCATGCTATGATCCCAAACTAAAGAATATTTTAGAAGGATAGCTCTTTCAGAAAGTATGAAAAACTCAAGATTGACTCAGTTGACCCATTTCACCTTTTTTGAGTCCTCACATAAAATCAAGGGGTGCGACTTTTTGTTCATTTTGTGATGCATGGTCACATATGGTTTTTGTGACGATGCATCACATAACGGTATAATGTAGATGTTACCTTGAGTACATTTGGCCATTTCTGTGGAATGATTTCCAATACTGAATAACGCCCTTCACCACATATGCCCTATTCTAATAGGTAACTGGAATTATTGTTGCGTCAACATCATCAGTCCGAATTTCCCATCTTTGCAGTCTATCTGTATCAAGTTTCTTTTCCTCCAGAACTCTGAAACTCGTTTGGTCTTTGTACTGTTATCAGTACGCTACACCATGCATCACAGCGGGGTTTGTTGTGGAGCAGAACGAGAAGACAAATGCCCTTACTCTGAATGAAGGATGCCAAGGATCTCGAAGATGATGAGTTCAAATAAGGTGCAGGAGAGGGCAAAGGTCACTGAAAAGGTCAACTGTACACTGCCATGGTGGACCTGATTGAGAACAAAAGGAAAGGGAAATCAGTGTGAATCGCATTCAGCTATACTTTTTGTAGCATCGTGGTATAATTTTCTCTATTCCTCTTGCAAGATCAAATTACGTGTACTTCAATAATGATACCCGCTCGCAAGATATCACAACTAAATCTGAAGGAGCCGAGTTCAAGATGGTTACAGCATGAATAAATGAAGGGAATTGTTTTCTGATTTTTTCAAATTCATCTATGTACTTTTTTTTTAAGAGAAAATTAGTCATAGATGATTTCTCTTCACTGTTACTCTCCAGCCACGGTCTCATTTGCTTATTACTTATTTATCTTATTTACGGTGAGTATCAGTAAAAAGGAAACACCCATAACTTACTAGTTCAGGGTGGTCCACAACTTGAAATTTGAGCATGTTGCAAGCTAAGAATCTGAGAATATTGCAGAAATTGTATGTGCACAGAGCGCACATCATGAGCATGTAGGAAGCAATATTTTGCAGCTTATCTCTTTGCGCTGCTTACATTCAATGAGTACATTCTCTCTCATGTTTTGCACACAAACATCTAAGTACCAGGTAGTTTGATGTTTCTTATGCTTTGCACCTGTTTGAATACATTTTATTTTGAGCTTGTTGCAAATTCTTGAGGACTTTGCACAACATGTTGCTGGCTTTTGAAGATGTTGCCCAAGATTTGAGGATGTTGCACTAGAATTTGAGCATGTTGCAGCGACATGCTGAAACCCCTCGTGGACCACCCTGTAGTCATAAAAAACAACAACAACAACTAATGACGATTTCCTTCTCATAACATGCCTTTCTGGAGAATAAAGAATTATGGACACGACCAGCAAAGAATGACAGAGAGGCGACACATTGGGTATCCATTCAAACTCCATCATGTCACTGCCATGAACTGGCTGCAGCTTTAACAGCTGGTAGTGCTGCTGCCCAGTAAGCAGCAGGGGACACAGGTTCAAATCCCAGGCTGGCTCCTTCTTTCTTGCAGTTTTACTTGGTCTTCACAGTATTATAGATCAGTCTTGAAACAATAACTCCACATAGCACTCAAACAAGAGAAAAAACAAAGCCATAAACAAAATCTTAGCAAATACTGTAAAGGGTAATGGCAATCAACAAATAATGTAGGAATGCACCTACCTCATAATTTTTGAAGAGCTTGCGCATGAAAAATATCCAGCCACCCAGAAAGAAGAGGATCTTTGAAAAGGGTAAAAAAATAAGAGAAGTAAAAACAAACATAAAATAAGATAGTTAAGATTTAACAATGTTAATATGACAGTGAATGTACATAAAATTAATACGCTGTTGTGTTCTGTGAAACTTTATCAGTACCCATCAAATACCAAAATGCGATAACATGTATAATGGATTGGATTGGTTTCTATTCTACATGTAGCCGGCAGTCAAATTTTGGACGGCTCACACTGACTTGATCCTCCCAAATTTACAATTTACAAATTTACATTTCAAAGCAGCAATCCTTCATAACATACATCCAAGAGCAAAGCAACTACTAGACCCTAAACTTCTCTCTTTGCGCAATTAACAAGAACACACCCCATCTGGTTGGCCCCTACTTCTAGGGGTGTTTGACAGTATCACAGAAGAAGAAGAAGAAGAAGAAGAAGAAGAAGAAGAAGAAGAAGAAGAAGAAGAAGAAGAAGAAATGTGTGAATGTGTGAATTTGTGATGTACATGTAGCTCCCTTAACGAACATAGGGTCTAGACTATAAATTGTCAATTCACATGATGGGTATCCAATGCCACAAAATTCTAGACCTTGTTATAGAACTAAACCAAATGCAGATCTACAATGTACACGTAACTCTGTTATTGACTTGTCCTGCTTCTAGTTGTTAGACAGTCTACAATCTTGACTTTATAGAAACCACAAATTTCAGAATGCATGCTCTATCTTAATGCAAACATTTTCTGTAGACCACTTTTTTATGTAACTTTTTATTTGAATTCTGTTCAATTTCATATCACAAAAAATTCACGTTCAATATACTAGAAACAAAAACAGGCAAAAACAAAACATTATAGAAAGACAAAACATTTTAGCTTATACACAACCATTGTACAAAATGTCAATCCTACATTATACAAAGACACATTATACAAATCAATACCACACATATAAATTTTACACATCAAACACAGACACACATCGAACACACATTGAACACACACACATAATTTTACATTGTTTTGTACATACAAAAATGGATACCCTGTCTGTGTTGACTTGATCAGAACACAGTGTAACGTCACTGATCTACAAATTGAGAGGCAAGACTCCCTACATACATGTACATGTAGCCTACATGTGCATACATTTCGGTCAGGGCCGGGCTATAGGAGGTTGGTGGGACGTGGAAACAGCTCACACTTCACAGTAGTACACCAGCCGGCCGACGACGCACGCCCGGCCCGGGCCCAGCGCCTAGCGCGCTGCCAGCGGCAGCAGCGGAGCCAGCCAGCCAGCCAGCCAGGCGTACACCTACATGCACACAAGCAGACAAGCAAGGAGAACTCGATGCTCCTGCTCAATGTTAGCGAAAATAGGAATAGGGGAAATTCGGTTGGTTATAAATGCCATTTACCTGAGTGCTGAACATTACAAATGAATCGAGAAAGAAGGCCATCGTGTCTAGCACTTCACCGCTGTGTCAATTCAAATCGCTAAACCTCATTCATCACTCAACAATCAATGCCACGGTGCACATCACACTTTGTTGACCTACACGGGGGCTGCCATTTTGGTTCACATCTAGTCCTTCTCGATCTAGACCCTTTGTCATTCTCAAAGGGCTTCGATGTTATTTGAGGGTCCTCCTTTGGATTGATTAGGTAAAAAACACACAAAATTAAGCATAAGAAAAATTAAGATTAATTTCAATTACAAGATAGCCAGTCTCAGGACTTTAGAACTTGGTAAAATCAACATGTTCATCAGGCAGAATTAGAAAAGTAGAACCTAATTAAGACTAGCTGAAACGTATTTTTCAGTGTTCCTGTTATCAGGCAATGAAATTGTAGTTTCATGTATTTTAGACAATGATATTGAGTTTTGTGTGTATCTGACCATTTCTTCTTCTGAATACCTGTAAAAAATTGATATTGCTGAAATGGTTGTGACCAAAATCTGTAATGGACTTGTGAATTCAAGGAGAATCTACATAAAGTTGATGATGCTTGGGAGTAAGTCTTGTAAACAACACAGCTTCTCCGCTCCCCTATCATTCATTCAGCTACCAGATCAGATCACACACAATTCACAAACGGACGAAACCATCGCAGTGTGTAGTGTGTACGTACGTCACAAGCGCAGTGCATGCATGCATGCAGTGTGCTGTATTTTGTACACGAAAATATGTAAAACCCGGTGGAAGAATGCGTGCTTATGAATGTCTCTGCTACTGCGAAAGAAGTCGTAGCTTATCCTGTCGCAGATTCCATAATTCTGATGGCAAATACTGATACTGAAGAGACGCTAATTCTGAGTAACTCTTAAAGAAAATGACGGTAGAACAAAATGTACTTCGTACCCACAGACCTTCAAAGGTAAGGCACTAAGAGATGTAATGGGCATTTGACGCTTTAGATATGTGCATAGTCCCAAACATTGCAACTTGTGTTATTACGTGTGTGTACGTGAGTAGCAGTTGTCTTGCGCTGCTTCATTTCATGTGTTGCTGTGAGCTGTGGTGTGGAAAGGTGTCAAAAGTAAACATGCATGACAAAACCTAGCCCGACCAGACGCTGTTAATACGCTACGCGAATACAGCGTCTGACCAGCGAGCGGGCACCTTCAAAGTGGGGAACCACAACACAACTACAAAACTTATGAAAATTTATACGTTCTTTATAAACATTAAAGTTTACTCACGTTAAGTGCATGCTTGTATTACAGAAGGTTCGTAAGTCCATTGAGAGCCCTCGTGATAAGTCCGTGGAACCAAAAAATGATACTTTCTGGCGGATTCCCTAACACCGTCGGGTTCATCGTTGCAGAATTCAAAATGGCGCCTTGATCTCTGCCGAAATCTTTTGCGTGCGTGCGATGCGCTGCTTGAGTGTTGGTGTAAAGCAGCAGCACGGTCGACAGCGCGACCTTTTGACAGGGCATTCAGATCATGTGACCTCCCGGATATTGGAAATGGCCTGGAGTGAAAGACGATGTACCGTTCGTGAAACGTTCACACATGCTGCATATAACCATCATTTTAGGTAAGTTATTAAATCTAAATTTCAATATTCATAGCATAGATATGAAGTCTCATTATCATTTTGTTTGTCAGATGAGTTTGAAGTGACAAAAAAATGATCTAAAGTATCAAAATTCAATCCGATCGCATGTGATCGTTGGACCCTCTTCGTGTTTGGAGC
This sequence comes from Diadema setosum, assembly GCF_964275005.1. Taxonomy (NCBI): domain Eukaryota; kingdom Metazoa; phylum Echinodermata; class Echinoidea; order Diadematoida; family Diadematidae; genus Diadema; species Diadema setosum. The sequence continues at coordinate 23,101,071 of NC_092690.1, read as the reverse complement.
TTCGCTGGTACAGCCCTGTCGCGCTACGTATGTACAGCGGCGACTGGGCTGTGTATAGTTAGACAAAACCTAAATCTCCACTCCCAGTTTCCCATTCTTCGCCTTTGACGTGCATGTTTATTATCGTTTTTTTTTTTTTTGCGCCTATTTTCCAGGAAATACATGTAAAATTATGTAAAATTTAGAGGTACATAGCATAGGATGTCCTACCGAGTACCGTGGTTATAAATTATACAAATGATGCACAGGATAGAGTGCGTTAGTGTAGGCGTAGCGCACTCGAGGGTATTTACAATTGTGAAACATGCACGAGGCGAAGCTGAGTGCATGTTGCACTACATTGTAAATACCCGAGAGTGAGCTGCATCTCCACTAACGCCACGAAATAATCCTGTGCATCATTTGTTTTATAAAATGGGTCGAAAACTAACAGCATTTTCACGTACCTTTGTGGGTCAATAGTCCAGTCAGCTACATGTAGCACTCGCTCGAGAGAGTCGAGTCAAGCACGTCGCACTCGGAAATCCCGCACATGTAAGTACTGTACGTATCGAGTACTGTATACGTACGCCACATAACATGCTATGCACACAAGAAAGGCCGGCCGGCATACGCAGCCCGAACTAGAAGTTGTTTACAGGTATTGACAGCGCGTATAGTAGCGCGCGACGCACTTGTAACAACTGATTGAGTGCGCACTGGTACTGCAGTGCAATGGTACTAAAGTAATCAAAGCCCACGTGACTCATTTCAGCGCTTCCTATTGGCTACGTTCTTGAACCCATTTTATAATAATGTTTAGTAAACGATTTAGTTGTGTAACATTAAATTTACCTCTTTTTTTTTTTGTATTCCAAATACAAATGAAATACAGAATCTTGTTCAGCAGTCTTCAGGAGCTCCCAAATCTAAATGTTTAAAACCAAGGTCTAAAATGTAACTGTTTACTAACACAGGAGTGCAATTCCAATTAGTTCTAGACCTCTAATTGTTAAAAAATGAGGACATGTCATTTTTCACTTTTGACTCGTCATTGAATTTGTTTTCATCTTTTGTAGGCCTACACATACAATTGTAGGTAGTTTCTACCAGGGGAATTTATTTTACTTCTCAAATTTGATTAGCAGTTTTGATCAATGGGAAAATACTTCGATGTCATGTCAGAGTTGTTGTGTACAGACTACAGTACAGTCCTAATCTCCTATGTGAAAAACCTGCTGCTACACACAAGAAATTTTGTGTAGCAATCATATTATAAAATATGCATAGCAAATTGCAATACCAGGAAAATTATTCTCTGTTCACTATAGATCATTTTCCTCTTCAGAAATTCATGAAGTGTTGAAATGTGTGCATTGACTGGCTACAATTGTACGTTACTGTCTTATTAGTGGTGTTCATCATCAATCATCAGCAATCACTTGTGTGGTACAATATGTGTCTGGCTGATTACTTTGTCTACTACTGACCGCAAGCTGTTTAGATTATGTTAAGCAAACTGCCCACAATTTGACCATAACAATTTGACCACCCGCTATGTAGAACCCATGCATTTGCGCGCGGTCAAACTTTGGCATGGGAGATCGAACCTTGGTGCAGGTTTTTGAACTAACATTTTAACATTCAAGTTCTTGTAGACCAAAGAACACAGACACACACAAAAAAGGTGGAAATGGGTTTAATAAGATATTGATTGCATGAACTACTTCCACCTACAGTGTACTGTACTGGTCGATTTGATTCAAAGCACTGGAAAACAAAATCAGACCTAACATACAATACATGTACTGTATTTTATTCTGCAGTACTTTTAAAGCTTGTTTGTTTGTTTGTTATTACTGTATTCTGGTGTCATTTTGTCTTGCATTTGATATTGCCCAAGCATACAACTGAATGTGCAATGATGAGTGAATGTACATTGTAATTGTATAGTAGCTAGAGATTTTTACCATTGAATATTGATGAACCAACAAATTATAAAAATGAAAGGTTTGGGCTGTTTATCAGTCTGACACTACAATAATTTACCAAAGGTTCCCCCTCCCCCCATTTTGTAATTTTGTCATATTTTTAAGTAAACATGGGCAGCACATGACTGACATTACATTGTTATGTACCAATTTACATCATACTCATGTAAAAAACTTGTGTGGAGGTTGTTGGATTGTTGATTTTTTTTTAGCGTACGATTTGTGCCCCAAAAATTGATGCCATCTATCAAAATGTACGGAGTTCTGTATCTTTTTGGCTTATTTTCGTATTACTTGTTATGAGGGGTCCAAGGTCCAGTATAGTGAAACTTTCCTCCCACCTGATTTTTGCTTCTTCATTTTTTTTTTTTTTTTTCGGGGGGGGGGGGGGGGGGGGGGGAGGGGGAGAGAGATTGTATCTTTTTGACAATCTGGCTCTGTGTGTTAAGCAGATTTCTCAGCCTGAAGAGGCCTGGTCCACTCCGATGCGTGAGAGGTGTTTACAGCACCAGAACTTATTGTTGACTCCTCTTATTCAATATATCGAAAAAATTGATGTGAAGTTAAAGGGAAAAAAAAAAAGAGATCAGGAGCAGTGTGGAGGTGCATCATTGTAATTTTTGTCTTTCTTTTTGATGATGCTGCCCCAGTGTTCCACCGTTGATGGGTAAATGGCCCTATCTACAATGTTGTAGTCGGTCAGTGTCTTGTGTGTGGCCAATGGGCTGCATTTCTGGATTGATTTTATTCAAACTCAGCATGACTTATGATCCATATGTATGGAAATGTGTTCATTTGAACTTCTTACTGCCTGTAACTTTTAGTGGTATCACCATTTGCTTGTGTAGTTTTTACACAAAATTATTTACTTTTTAGTGTCTCATTGTCTGCACTCTACAAACTTTTCTGAAGTTTTGTGTGGAGGTGTATCATCATGTACTTGTTTTGGTTATGCTGCCAACACCAAAAAAAAAAAAAAAAAAAAAAAAGACTGTGAAAACAGAAACAAACAGAATTTCCACTTAAAAAGAAATAAAAAAATCTCTGCATTTAGGCCAAAATATTATGTTTGTATGCACCATATTATCATGTGATTTACAACTTGGAATACCAATGCGCATTACTACTGGGAGGGGGGGGGGGGATGGGTGGGGGAGATGCATAATCTCATGCCTAGGGCTGCCTTTCTCTATTATAATACTGTGCCATCTCTGCTATCAATGTTTTTAGAGGTTGCATGAAATTATTCGTACATTGTACAATTGTACATAACGCATACATTGTACACATATTTTGGGTGTTATTGTTTCTAAGAAGTGTACGTCTTAGAAACAATATCACCCAAAATTTCAATGTACCGGTAACACATCAAGTATACTGAAAACCTGTAAGATTTCCTCCCCCCCCCCCCCCCCCCCCCCCCCGAGAGAGAGAAGAAAACAACAGCAAGTAAAAGAAATCTGAAAAACTATCCCCTCTCAGGAAAAAGGAAAGGAAAAACATGAAATGACAAATACATTATCTGCGATGTTACATACAATGTACCGTACATCTAATGTATAATAAATGAAAGAATGTGACCCAATGCAATGTGTGCTGTTTCAGCACACTGCACAATGTGCACATGTGATGTACAGTGCATAAAATGCTTGCCAGCCAGTAACATGATCAACCAGCATCTTATTACAAGCTCTCAAACACAGTAGTTTCTAATAGGCTATCCTATCACACAAAACTACTTGACTGCTCACTGATACTTTTGACCACTTTTGACCAGTTTCCTGCCACTTGATATGAAACTTTTGACCACTTTTGACCACTCGCCACTTGATATGCAAGTAATCACGGAAGTGAAAAGTGGTTGTTTTGTTTTTTGAAATTAGTAAACTGTATATCTGGGATGAATCTCTAGATTCAAAGACTCAAATTCTCACTCTCATAAATTCTCTGTTTCAAGTATACCGGGGTACATGTACAGCTGTAATTTAAGTCTACATTGTAGTTATTTGAAGCATGTACCATATAATGTTTCCATTTTTGAACAGATATTTTTAACTGAATAGTTACATTGTAGATTTGTTTCAAGTGCCAGGGAAAGATTTGAATGGCAGAGATTGTTGTCAACATCTGAATTCATCACAGAAGCTCTCTACACTGTACATTGACAGGAATGCAGAATGTGCTTAATTGCCTGTTACGTGTACATGTACAATTATGCTGTGCACACATGAAATTTCCCATACTGCAATTTGATTTAAATTGACTCTATTCATTGCTTAGTGTTAAATAGTGTCCAGTTTCAAGGGGAACATTTTGTTATTGATCTGCATCCATGAGTATGAATAAATGGTAGTATGAAAAATTTGTTTAAAAAAAGACATGGAAAAAATAAAATGCAAAACAATGACATACAGTTGTACATGTACTTGGGTTATGGATTCTTGCAAGCTACCTTGATTGATCCATCTAGATACAACTGTACTTGCATGGATGGTACAGAGATGCCAACTGTTACTTAATTTTGTAGTATTTTGTGCAGGTTTCTACCAAAAATTCAGCAGGTTTTATGGAATCTACTGCTTTCCCTAAATTGTATTACAACACACGTGTCTAATTATCTTTCGGACACCGAAAATATGCCTAACAACCCTCAGATTGCTGCAGTGCTGTTTTACAAGGTTCATGGTTGTAGGTGTACAAGAATGGCTTACTGTAAAAGCTGCTAATTTCTCAAAATAAAGATGTTATAGTGAATGAGAGGTCACAGACATTTTCGCTTGATATTGTTTTTCGCGATTGACACAGAGGCTATTGGACAAATACTGTAGTGTCAAGTGAGTGCCCTACTGTCTGTCCATTCACACCACCACTGTACTGCAATAAATATCACTGCATCCTTTTGCAATTTAGGTTTATTGATATATCAAGGAGGGATGCGCGTGACGTGAAGACAGACATGTACTAGCACACATGTGCGTATCCGGCCAGCCATGGGCATGGTTTCGCCTCAAATGCTGCAAAATGAGCATGCCAATATTTTTGTGCCACAAAATGAACACAATCAAGATCAGGTGGCGATATTTTCTGGTAGTAGTGCCGTTCATATTGCCAGTGAAATTTTGTGAAGTTTGGGAGATAGTTGCTAGGCAACTTGACGACATCCCCCCCCCAAAAAAAAAACTTCGCCAGAAGTGCAAAATTTCGCTCTCCGAGCAAAGTTGCTGCTGCGAATTGTATTGCAAACGCTTGTCACGTGACAATAGCGAAGTTTATCATGTGACTTTTGCACACTTCCTGTTCGCTTCATGAGACTCTGCGCGCACAATGTGAATGTGAATGGGAGTGAAGGTTTATGTGGGGTCTTCGCGACGCTACTGTACTAGATATCATAGCGCAAGCGAGCAGTACAGATTGCATGCACAATGTAATGTCTCAGTGTAGGAGGGAAGAATGACACATAACTGCGCATGACTACCAACTGTGTAGGCCACAATATGTACATTATTGTACATCACATCGATACTGTACTTCCATGCACACACATTGTTCTTCTATTCATTGTTGTTACAAATCATTGTTTAGTATGTACCCGGCTTCAGTTCCATTCAATTACAAGTGAAGAGTTTTGCTCGGAGTCGAACCTATGCCAAACCAAACTGCATGTTCTTGAACCTGTTCTATTGTCCCTCGCGCATGCTCAATGTGATGCGATGCGAAGTTTCAGTAATTACTCTTCGGGTTCGTAACTTTGCAAAATTTTGCTGCATTGTGAAAGGACACTCGTAATTTTGTCAAGTTTCATTTTGTGATTTTTCCAAGTAAGAATGGCCCTGTTGTTGAATTTGCGGTCCAAGAGTGATTTGCGAAAATTCAAGAAGATTTAACCCTAATGAAAATAATGGCTTTACAGTACACCTGTGTCATTGGGAATGTATGGAATGCTATTCGAGGAAGCACAAACCTTTACATTGAGGAACACTCCATGTTTTTCCACCTTTTTCTGCCACTCATTATCTATCCACAATGTCTGAAGAGTTTGATTGCAAAATGGCATAAGTGCCATTTTAAAACAAGTAATTCCTTCATCACGATAGAGCCAAATAAATATTGTAAAAGTGGACATTTTAGCAATGTTGAAATTTTTGCACATTTCGCACAACCAGGAACTAGCCCGAAAATAACAGCATGCGAATATTTTTGCTGCCCGTACACACATTGTATGTTCCAGTAGTTAATGTCTTGATTCTGCGGAATCAAAAACACACACAACTCTTCTTGCTTGGCCAAGCACGAAAAGTTAGAGGTTGCGTGAAAATATCCACTTTTATAGTAATCTTTCCAGTTGATACCTCACCTGTTACATTTTAAGCAAGAAGTACTCTTGAAGTATTGAATTGAAATATCCCATATCATGTTATTATTACTTTATATTCTTTATATTTTGGAAGCACGAATGGCAAATGTTTCACATACATGTATTTTACAAGAATTTGTTTTGCAATCAATCTCTTCAAATGTCTCCATGCACTTCTGAATGAAAGACCAGCAGCTTTGATAAAGCACCTCTACACTGCAGTGGAGCATTCACCAATCCTTCACAACACATTTTATTTAAAACCAAACCAAACTGGGACACACCATAGGAGGAACACACGTCCTCTATAGATAGAGTTTTATGGGGAAGGAAATATAATGCAATGTCCCCCCAGACACTACTCAAGTAGTCTATGCAAATTGTGTGCGTATGACCTTCGCAAAGGTTATTCGTGACATGGCTATAAGGGTTGCCCTGACTATGGAGAAAGACATTTGTATGATTAATATACAAGAGTAGTTGCAACTGATGAAATAACAAACCTCAAAGAGAAAAGTATATTAGTATATAATCAATATATCTATATATTTCATCTATTCCCATGCAGAATGAAAATAAGTGCATGAAATGAGTTGATCACTTGGTGCTAGGCTGAGAAGAATGAATGGAATATAAATAAAGATGATGTCACTGAGTGGATGTGCATGATACATGTAGCATGTGCCTGATGTGGCATAGAAAACTGCTGAGAGGGGTCTGCAGCTGAGACTACTCCTCAGCAGCAGATCTTTAAAATGTTCTCTCTGGGATCATTGATAACAGCTGACAAGGAGGGAGCCAGATGCCTGCATTAGGTCGACTCGGATTCCACACATACCACGCCTGGAAGATCTTGGGCTGGGACTACACAGTCCCAGTATCGTATACACACACTCATGTTGGGCTCTTTACCCCGCAGGATGGTGGCGGAGGATGCGGGGTATCCACGGAAACTGCATCCCTCTCATGGATCATCCCTCTTGTCTCGAGGGAAAACCAGTGTATTTTTGGAGACGTGATGGTGCAAATGTGCATTGTTCACATGGTGCGTCAGTGAGCAGGCAGACAAGGGTTGAATGTAAAAATGTTTTCCTCGTTGGTGATTAGAATGACCCCCCCCCCCCCAAAAAAAAAAAAAAAAAAAAAAAAAAGAAAGAAAGAAAGAAAAACCCAACGAAACAAACAAACAAATGTCAGACAGTAGCAGGGATGCTGGTTTTCAGGCAAAGCCTGAATTCAGGTCCTGGCAGTTTCAAAGTTCAGGTTTTTCATGTCCCTGCAGTAGAAAGATGATGAGGGAAATGGTTAACCACAGATACCCAAAGCAAACTAAAATAATATCGATGATGATGATGATGATGATAATTAAGATGATGACGATGATTATGATGCTTATGATGATAATGAATGATAACAATGATGGATATGATGATAACAGTTACAGTGATGCAAAATATGTCAACATTCCTAATGAGAAAGAGAGGAAAAGAAAAAAGAATAGATCAGGAGATGATTTAACGAGGAGGAATGGGCCTAGGAGGAACAAGAGAAGGAGGAGGAGAAGGATGTAGACAAGGAAGAAGATGAAGAAAGGATAATATTGATGGCATTGAATGATTAAAGTAGAAACTGCGAGATACAGACACCAGGGCCCCATTTCATGAAAAGTTAATGTGATACAGTACATGCTGCAACTCTTGCTGGAATGGCAATTGTCATGGTAACAACAAGAATCTGGCTTCCTAATCAGCTGTTGCTATTGGAAGTTGCCACTCCAGCAAGAGTTGCTATCCAACGTCTTTGTTGAAATGAGGCCCAGAAGCTGCAGTGTCACTTTCACAAGGAAGAGGTAATTTGACAAGATGATGAAGGTGAAGATGACGAGGATGTAAAAGATATGTTGTATTGATGATGATTTCACCAATGATAGTGATAAAGAAAAGGAAAAAGAAGAAGAAGAAGGTGATAATGGTGATGGTGGTGATGGTGATGGTGATGGTGATGATGATGATGATGATGATGGTGATGGTGATGGTGATGGTGATGGTGATGGTGATGGTGATGGTGATGGTGATGGTGGTGATGTTGTTGGTGATGATGGTGATGATGATGATGGTGATGGTGATGTTGGTGATGATAATGATGATGACGACGATGATGATGATGATGATGAAATAACTTCATTATGGCAGTGATGATAATGAAAATTAAGTTGATGAAGAGAAAGGCAACAACGGTGGAGATAATGATGGAAATGCGTTGAAGAGGAGTACAGAAGGAGGAGGATTATGATTGTCTTGATCATGATAATGCCAATACTATGAGCTCTTGTTTCTGAGTATATGATGTCGAAATCTGTTCGGGTATCTCCCAACAGGCCTGCTAGTCAATCTCTCTGTAGTCTGTTGCCTAGAGCTCTCATGTGCATGTTTCAACAGGAAGACCCAGCTGTGGTATCTGCTGAGAGTACAAGTGAGGAGGTCAGTAGGGAGGAGGGCACTTTCTCCCCCCCCCCCACCCCCCCCCCCGCCACAAATTGCTGTGACATCTGACTTCATACCCCATCCCACCATACACAAAGTACCCCTAACTCCCTCTCCCTCCTCCTTGCATACACACAAACACACACATTATCTTTGCATGTATGCTTCACACTTTCCATCGTACAGTATGTGCACATATGGGAAAATCTTTAGTGTGTTGTGAAAGTGCAAAGCTACATGTACCATCTACCCAACTCGTCTGTCTCCGTGAGTGCGTAGATCTGGAGCAGGTACAGTTAATCCTTCAATGGTGCGAGTAATTCTGTGACATCCCGGAAGAAAGTGCTGCAGCTGCCAGACATACATATAGGCATAGATCTATTTGGCAGGCAGCGATGAAATCATTTGAAGGAAACATTTTGTTTTGTCTTTCAATGTCCACAAAATTCTCTGATGACCTTAATCTCATCTCATCATCCTTTCCATTGCTTCTCCCACCCTTTGAATATTTTTTTTATTATCAATATCCAATCCCCATAACCCTCTCCCCCCCCCCCCATCCATGTGCCCTGCCCTTCCCCCTTGTAACAGGAGTAAAGATGGGCGAGACGAGAGTTCACCTTCATCCAAGATTCCAGAGAGCTCTCTCATCCATTGTGGTTCCCCGCATCCTCCCATTCACTCTTCACTCACTCACATGGCCCCCATCCTCCCTCTCCATCACACACAAATGATCTCTTTTAAACATGATCTCTTTAGTTTAAAGGGATGGTATAGTATTGGTTGAGGTGAGGATTGGGGTTTTAACTTTTTGTGAGATACCGAGAAACTACTTATGTAATACTATAGAGCGTACCATTTTACGAGGATTTCAATGTTTATTTGATGAAAATTGGTTTTGGAATGGCTGAGACATCTAAAAACAAAGTAAGACAAAGGCATCGTGATAAAAGGCAAGTCTCACCTTTTATTCAGATCACTCTGTTCTGGGTGTCTCAGCCATTTCAGAACCAATTTTCATCAAATAAACCATGAATTCCTCTTGGAATTACAGGCTCTTTCATATTTCATAAGAGATTTCTCACTATCTCACAAAAAAATGTTAGAAACCTGAAGTTACGCCTCAACAAAAACTATACGATCCCTTTGAAACCTACGATGGGACTGGGTCAGAGACGGTGTCACTAGAACTCTGTAAAAAATATGCTGTGAAAGTCCTGTGGCACGAAAGAGCATAAGACACACTAAAAGAGATTGTGTGGATATGGATTTGATATTAAAATTTGGGTTTCTAGTTCTTCTCTCTCTATTTTTCATAACTAGTATCATTATTTCAATGACACTGCTATGAATGTTGTTATATTTCATGGCAAGTTAACACATTTATTTCTGATTTCAGGTGAATGTCATTCTTGCAAACCTGTTAAAGATGTACACATACAGTTTATGACCTTTGCATCCATGAAAAAGGTGGTAATGCACATGGTAACCCCTGGCTGGGATGACAAAATTTTCATCGTTGAAGATTGTGTTTTTAAATAGAATATTGACATACACAGATCAGCATCACTTTATTTGAGGCAGCTTTGCATTATAATACACAAGAGTACACATCAAGCAAGATGGGGTCATCAAGATGGGGAGAGAATCAAGATCAGATCACCATGAAAGCCTCGGCTATTTCCGTCCCTCCCTTGCCTTGCCCTCTCCTCCCACACTCCCCCCCCCCCCCCCCATGCCCCCTTCCACTCCCCATTCCTCGCTCCCCTTCTTCCCCATCCCACCCACCGCACCCCCTTCATCGGTTATCCCCTCATCCACCCCACTGCCTTCCACATCACCAATGGTGACCTTAGAGAATCTATGGAATGTTATCTGGGATAACACATCCCCCTTGGCTTCTATAGCTCCTCGTCTACTCTCAGACAGAAGTCCTGCATGTGCAGAAGACAGTCAGTGAACTATTAGGAAGGAAATGCTCAAAGCCTCCTCATCATTTTTTTTTTCCTCTGCAACATTTGGGCACTGAAGGAGAAGGAGGAGGAGGAGTTGGAGTCGGACGTATGTAAATCCCCGCATCCGCCGAGACGATTAAGGGACCGTTCAACCGGGATGTTGAGGGTCGGATGAGAGTAGGGTTTCCTCTCGGCGTGGTACGCTTACATCACTGTGCAGGAAAGCGGCGGAAGAGTGGTGTGTGTGTACAGCTGTATATGAGCAGAGGATACGAATAGCTGGATCTTACGCATTTATACCTGCATTAAATAGCTCCATCACGTGAGAACATTGAATACCGGCCCCATGGGCACACTGCACTTATATAATGTACTGTATGTATCTGTATGCTTTGGATGAGGAAATGCTGCATGTGCAATGTGTAACATGCGGATCGCCGACATGCAGAACATGACCGCCATCACAGACCGAGTCAATTTTGACTGGATATGAGAGACATGCTGGAATCCGAGCAATTTGTGGAATTCAGACACCTTCTCTTTCTCTCTAGCTATACCTGGCTGCCTCATGGTGTAAGATTCAATGGGAGACTTGTGCTGGCTGGCTGCGTGCATTAGGACACGAACAACTGCCAAAGCATTTATGATTTCGTAATCATTTTTCCTTGTTTTGTTGTTGCTGATGTTGTTTGTGCTCAGCAGTACCTTCACGCAGCTTGGATGTGAGAAGACATTAAACTGTCATGATGAGATACGACCCCCGTCGTAATGCCGTGTGCTGACATTCTGAAGTAAAAAATGAATCAACAACTGCATTTTATAGGTTGGCTTGATTAGATAGCATAGTGTGATGAGCTCAGAGCTATCGAACTGGAAGATGTCAAACTGTCACGAGTAAAGAAAAGGAGGAGAAATTATTGATTTATATTGCAATGTTGCTACTACGTACTTGTACTTAGTACTATTTTGGTATTCAAATGAATGACATTAGATGATATTTTGCTATCCCCCCAAGTCAAGAGATGAGAATATGTTGAGCTGTGATGTGCTTGTGGCACATTGCTATTTTGTTGCATCATTGCTGTTTGTGGTGTCTTAAAGGAGTCACGGTACATAATTTGATATTCTCTGGTTTTGAAAAGCATTTCATGAAGTGGCCAGGGAATTTTTGGCACACGCTGTCTTATCTGCCAAAGATATCAACTGTCAGTGCTAGGGAGAGATGCACATGTCCATGTGGAGAAAAAGTTTAGTGACCTGAACATATTTCTAGTGGAATCATGCCCTCTAGTGATGTCACTGTTGATGTTGCAAAACCAGCTGGTGCCGATGTCGCAATCATGAAATTATTGACAACTTTAGAAATGAAACTGATAGTGCGCTTGCAATGTAGTCCAGTAGTGGGTTCAGTGTTGCTCTGGAATGCAAATTTACAGTAGGTATCATATCAATGACTTTATCCATTGTGCCTTCGACAGCTCTGGTTTCCATACATTGTTAGCCTCCTTTGAACTTTCTCTTTTTCTTTCAAAAACCTTTGTTTATCAGTGGGAGGAAGAGTGTTCATTATCATTGATTTGTATTGAATTTAATAGCATACAGATGTAGACTATTTGAAGTGATGTCATTGTAGTCATGAATGCGGGCAGTGCAGTGTGGAAACCAAGACTGCTTTGATTGATACAATGCGAGATCGCTCGTCATGCTTTCTGGAAGGTCTGGTTGCGATACCTCTGACTGTGATTCATATGCTGAAAACGTTGACTTCCTATCCGTGGATACTGTGCTTTCATTGTGTTGTAATCGCGACAGCACCAAACTTTTATTTTTAACATGCTCCTAGTGTAATCTCCACACCATGTCCTCGCCAACGCAGAGAAAACTTGCTGTGACTCTCGTGTGAGGGTAATAAACTTCTTCAGTTGTTTTTTTCTTTGTGTGTGACAAAAGTTTGCCAAATTTCGGCTCAGCATACAGCAATATTTGAGGATTTATATATCAATCGGGGATTAGAGACAGGCTCGACGATGACCGTGCGAGAAGTTCTGCTCGACAGGAACAAGGAGGAGGAGTCAACGTACACTCTCCGAAGAAAGTTTCACTCCATTCACTTGGTAGGGCTTTCCTGATACCCCTCCCTAGTGTTGTGGTGGTTTTGTGTACTTGTATAGTTAAGTGTCCTGCTTGTACAATTTATAAAGCTTTACATATAAGATACTATGTGTACAGAAGTTGGGATGTTGGTACACTTTTTGTATATATGTTGTTAAAGAGGTTCTTAATGAATGATACATTTTTTTCTTTTCTTGCCTTACATCCCTCTGCCTTGACAGTTGTAATGTCTTCTCCATTTTTATACAAGATCTCTCTCTCTCTTTTATCTGTACATCCTCAGTGTATTCAGTGCATTACAAACAAACAATCAAATAGACAAACAAACAAACAAACTTTGATTTAAAGTTATACAATTTTCATCACAGTACAAAGTATTTAGTTACGTCCAGAATTTTCAGTTGCTTACTCTGCAGCTTTTGTCAGTGGACTGACCAATCTTGACCTTGATCACGCAACAGTCAATTAGTGGGTCATAAACTTTGTGAAGTTTGTCGGGCAGCCGCTGATGAGAGGTGTCAGGTTGACAACTGAAAATTCCAGTCCATTATGTATTTAGATCAAAACCTTAACTTTAAATCATATGATCTTGGTACAAATACAGATGACCTTCTACTCTAAAACCGTAAGATTGTATTTTCCCATTTTCTTTTTTCTTTTCTTCTAAATACTTGTGCTACTTGCCCAACTTGGTATTGGACAAAGGCCCCTCACAAGCAAGTGTTCATTCACTTTAGAAGTATTCACCTATAAAAGTGAGTTTCACCTGCCCCGGGCATGTGGGTTTTGGGCACCCTGTGCTGGAATACATTGTATTTGCCTTTTGATTCTTCATTTTTATGCCTCCGCCAACGAAGTGGCCGGAGACATTATTTTTTTCTATGTTTTGGTGCTCTGTCAGGGGTTTGCTCTGTTTTCTCTATTGCCCCCTTTCCCCCTTTGAACCCCCCCCCCCCCATGTCCTCTTCTTCATTCTTTAATCTGAATCCCTTCATTGTTTTTATATTCTTATTACAGTGTAGCTCTTTCCTTCTCTTTCCCCTATTCTGATGCTTTCCATGTTTGTTTTGTTTTTTCTTCTGTTTTTTATTGTTTCTTTAGCATACTTACAATGTATTTCTCTGTTTAACTTTACATAAGGTATCAGCTTTTATTCTTTCTCTTTAGCATCCATTTCTTCTTTCCTTTAATCTTATCCTCCCTAGGACCCTATGTATGTATTCTTCCTCTACTCTATCTGCTTGCCCAGTTTTCTTTGCTGCCCTCATTGCTGATGTTTGCTGCCCTCAATGCTAAGCTGCTGGATAACTGTCTGCTGCCCTCATTCATTGTTGATTGGCTACAATTCCTTTTATTTTTCTCTCTCTATAATCCCCTATGTGCCCAGAACCAAGAGACTGTTATAAACCAATTGAAGGAGATCACAGGAGTGCAAGACCCCGATACCTTGAAGCACGCCTATGAAGCCAGCAACGGGGATGTAGGCCAGGCCATAGCCTTCCTTACAGAGGGGCATGACCACGACCCCGCCCACCCTTCCCCCTCCTCGTCCCACACCGCTGCCCTGCATGGCGGGGCCCAGCCGGCAGCGCCCGTCAGTCAGCCGGCCAACGCCCCAGCCCTGTGCGGCCCGCGGAATAGGACTCAAGGTAAGTGAAAGTGTAATTGAGCAATCTTACTCAAGAGGACAAACCTCGCTTTACATCTAAATCTACACTGAAGGTTGACCATAGTGAGATCATTAAGATCTTATTTCAAACATGTGTCCAGTATTAATGTTTGGTCTTTGATTTTGTAAAAGGATATTAAATGACCTCTGTCCAGAAGCTATCACAAGCATTCATATAAATATGTATCTTTAAGCATAGCTGGACATTCAAACTGGTAGCCTGGTGGCCCAGGGCCACTAGAAATTGGTGTCGGGCCATCAAATTTATCTTGTGGTGGCCTGATCAGGTAACTAAGATTCAAGTGTTTCTTTTGTTCTTATTTTGGGCAACTACATATCTCTTTTGGGCCACCAAAGTTTCAGATTTAAAGATTTTAGTGACCCGAACAGGCCACCAGTTAAAAAGTTAGTGTCAAGCCCTGTTAAGCATGCTGAAATTAATATTGAGAAAGCAGTCAGCACAGATAATTTAGAAACATTCAATTATGTTTTGTTGTGTATGAAGTTCCTAGGGGATCTTGGTTTAGAGGTATCCATGTTTGTTTTGTTTCAGAAGGGCAAAGTGAGGGAAATGTTCAAGGTCCTGTTTATCTTTGGGAACAGTGATTTAAGAAATTTTCAAGATATGACATTTAATGCATTTGTTTAGGTCTCTCGTACCACAAAACATTCTATCATATAAAATTTTCATGATAAAGCCTAAAATACAATGAGATATCTGTATTTTTCCCAATAAAAAGTAACTGTAGACGGTTTAGTCTAGCAACATTTTTATTATAACTATTGTTCACATTTTGTATATTTAACAATACTTAATATTGATTTTACCGATTCAAATTTTTACAGTGGTTGTTTCTATCCCTAACTCACATTTTAGAATTGTTTTAAAACACTAATGCTTGGTTTTTGTTTTATCTGCAATTGGTAAATTATGCCTTTAACCCTATTCTAACTGGGGGGGGGGGGGGGTCAAATTGACCCCCCCTCGACGTTTCGCGCCATGATTCCGCAACGCGCAAAGATTTTGCCGCGTCGTTTCATGACTTTTTTCATTCGAGTCTCCCGCATATTTTGAGACCAAATTTGCGACGTCCGGGTACACCGTTCTGAAGTTATGCAATGTTTTGCATATGCATGTCAACCCGAAAAACGCTCGAATTCATGATTTCGTGTGCAAATCCAATGCAAACTGTGTTTTTTTGTTTAATTGATATAAATTAGATTATTTCAACTTTTAACCATTGAAATAAATCAATTCTAATGTAGATAAGCTTGAAAAAGTGCCTCCAACAAATTTTGGCAAAAAAACAATAGAAAACAAAAGATCGAAAAAACAATAAAATACATAAGAAATTAACAAAACAATAAAAATCAAAAGAAAATGATTTTGATTGCGCTATTTTTTTACTAGAAAATTGTTTGATGTGTCTTGAGGAACTCTGACACAAAAATTTAATAATCCTCCAGTCTTTTTGATGGAGTTATAGGTGAAAATATGATTTCATGCGTTAATTTGCATAATTAATTTATTAAAAAATATGAAATCAAAATTTTTCTATTGTATGACCATGTAATCTTGCAGTTGACATCCGGCTCTATGTTCAGGCAAAATTTTGCGGCGATCGCGCGATCGGCGGCCGAGATCTGAAGGGGGGGTCAAATTGACCCCCCCCCCCCCCCCAGTAAAAACTTGGTCTCAAATAGCCCAGTTAGAATAGGGCTAAAGTCACTCTAAGATTCAAATCTTGCCCAATGCCACAGGTGATGGGGGTAAATCGTCGGACGTCATCGACCTCACCCAGGATCGGGATGAGAAGGAGGACCTGCAGCGCGCCATCGCCCTGAGTCTACAGGAGACCAACCAGGCCAGCATCGGCGTCTCCGCAGAGGAGCAGGACATCAGCAGGTACCCATGGGCAGACTCAGGGTGCACCATGTGTTAAGTGGGCGGTTTCAGAGGGTACACTAGGCACCTCAGTTGCCACACGGAAGGTGCAGTCCACACTTCACAGGTGTATTTAGACTGTTCAGAGGGTGCAGTCAATGATACAGAATCTGGTGATGTCTTGAGGAAAATAGAGCTTTACAGAATCCAGAAAGTGCAGTAATCAGTTTGGTAAGATTTTAGACTTTCAGTGTCTTGCAACAGGCTCTTGAAAACTTAGTGCTGCAATGCCGAGGCACAACTTGCATAATATGAAAGTAACACAGGTGGCACTGTTAGTAGGAGGTGCAGCGACCACTACAGAAGGTACAGATGTACACTCGATACTTTGATATCTGGATCAGCATGCAATTCAGAAGGTACATTTGGTACTTCAGAGGGTGTGGATGGTAGTACAAATAGTACATGAAGTGTTGACCAATATTTGCCCAAGGCAATCATTTACAGCAGGTCACTATCATGATTACAAATATTTATAGAAATATACCAGAATTTTCATATTTCAACGACTTTCTTGAAACTGAAATTTGTGAAGTTTCATAATTTCAACAACAGAGACAGGTCACAATTATTGAATTTAATTAGCATGCATCAATTTGAGTGTGTGGCATAGCTTATGCATGTATATACAATGTCTCTGCATCAGTTGTATGTATGCATCAGTTGTATAATTGAAAGGGAGGAGCAGTACCAAAAAAAGAGTGCAAATGTTGGGTTTAGACCTGTGTGTGCTCATGCACGTAGCTGTGATTTTCTTGCTTTTTCATCTGCATTCTGTTCATTCCTCAAAACTTGAAACAATTTTCAGATACAAATTGTAGCAAGCCCTTTCAGGTGTATCAGAGTGCCTTAGTCTGACAGGAACTCCATGGTGATGCAATAGATATTCAGAGAATTAGGTAACCTCAATTCATTAGTTGGTCTCCAGACACCTGTGCAAATTGCCAAAGAAAGCACCACAATGGTTAAAGGAGAAATGTGTATTTGCAGGGTGCTGGAGCAGAGCATCCGTGATGCGGGCCAGGGGCGCAACAACAGCTGGTTTGTGGACCCCCTCAACCCCCATGACAGACAGAGGGAGGTGGGCTGGCCCGTGGGGCTCAAGAACGTCGGCAACACGTGCTGGTTCAGCGCCGTCATACAGGTTGGTCTGTCTGTGTGTGTGTGTGTGTGTGTGCGTGTGCCCTCTTCTCTTGAACCAGTTGAAGGTGTGAATCGGGCAATTCTTCAACCCTTTACACTTGTACATTGTATGTGCCGGGGGCTGCAGATTGGTGAGCAGTACTATATTTGTTAAGCTTCTTCTCGTTGGTTGTGAAGCACATGACTTTGTGTGGAAAGGAAATGAAAGATGAAGGCAAAGAAGTAAAACAAAATCCAGGGGAAGATGAAAGTGGGAAAGTATAATCTATATGTAGAGGCCAAAGGATAATGTCATCAGAGGAGATTAAAGGGGAAGTCCATCTTGATATTACACTGTATGTTGCTTTGCATGAAAACATAAAACTCATAGAAATAAATCAATGAAAATTTGAGGACAAAAAATCAGGCACACAAAAATATTGTAAATGTTTATAGAGTAAGATTATTGACACCTCTGTGTGATTTTGGTCTTCAGCAGCTCTCTAAATTGTTTTGTTTTCTCAAATATTTGGACTGAGACAATACTTATTCACTGAGGAGAACATGCAAAAATATATTACTCTTATCACATACCAACAACAGATCTGAGGAAAATCTTTCCTGGGAGAAATATGAAAATTGTGAATTTTGTTTTCAGATGGACAACTGCTGGGCACCTGGGAGGAGGGTGTTTTGTGCTTGCTTTCTAAAAGCTGTACTCTTCTCCTTAGAGGGACTGTACAGTATTGGTTGAGGTGGGGATTCATGTTTTGAACATTCCTAAGTGAGATAATGAAAAGCCTCGAAACATGAAAGAGCATGTAATTTCAAGAAGGATTCAACGTTTATTTGATGAAAATCGGTTTTCAAATGGCTGAGATATCAAAAAAAGTGCTAATAATAAAAGGCGACATGCCACAACTTTATTAGGATCTCTTTGTTTCACCTTGTTTTTGGATATCTCAGCCATTTCAAAACCGATTTTCATCAAATAAACTTTTGAAGCCCCTTAGAACTGCATGCTCTTTGACATCTCATAGAGTGGTTTCTGAATATCTCGCAAAACGTTCAAAGCTAAATCCTCACCTCGACCAGAACTGTACACACCCTTTAAAGCCTGTCTTTGTATCATTCTTTCATTCTTTCTCTCTCTCTCTCTTTGTCCAGTCATTATTCCACCTACCAGCCTTCCGTCACCTCGTTCTCAGCTTTAACAGCCAGCAGCCGGCGGCTGGGACCAGCGGAGATGCGTCCAATGCAGTAAGTTTCGGGCACTGTGGTATAGTGGATGAGACTCTTGACTTTAAAATGAAGCTCCCAAATTGGAGCCTGGCCAAGTGCTTACATCCTTGGACGAGGTGTTTTTACCCACGATGTCCCTCTCGACTCAGGTGTATAAATGGGTATAATGTACCTGGCAGTGCTAGGGTGATGATAATGACAGGGCCCTCTGTAAGAGCTGTGCTAACATTGAAGAGGCTGCCTTGGGTTTAAGACCATTTTATAAGTCAACTCTAAAGCTCTAAATCTTGTCTTGTTGCAAAAAAAAAAGAAAAGAAAGAAGAATTGCAAAAGCTTACAAGAACAAAAACATATATACATAATGTACATCAAAAAAGAAATTGGATTTTTCAAAATCTTCAATTCATTTATGAACTTCTTCTGTCATAGAATCTTAAAGGTAGGGGATACCTTTTACAGACCTCCCAAAATGCAGCAAAACATTAAATATGAACCTCAGGGGAATTGTTTAGGCTACTGCTGAGAAATTTGGAAGTCAACAGTTATCTACAATTTCAATAATGCACAAAACTCAACTACTCAGTAGTTCTGTGTGTCAGCCACACTTAAGTCTTTTTGTTGCAGTCTTCTGTATTTTTTATCTACATTGTATATAAACTCAAATCTTAAAGTATAAAAAGAGCTGATGTAATAACATATAGAGTGTGTGGCAAGAATGTTATGGAAATGTTTGTAAGTTTTGATGAACTTTCTTCACAAAATATACATGATGGACACACATGCAGTGCATGGGTCTGCAAAGGTAGCCTAGTAATGTACTGGAATTTACGGTGAGCCCTGAAAAAAATTCAATTCAAAATCTAACGGTCAATAAAAATGTACTAAATGTTACCTTCCACTTTCAATACTTTATGGGAGTTTCTAAAATGATACTCTCTTCAACATACCACTGTATAAAATACAACTCTTCATTTAAGGCATGCAAATGGGATTCCCTACCTTTAAAGGGAAGAGAAGAGAACTGTACATTTCTGTAGAGCTACTATACGCAAGTCTTCATAATTTAGTAGGAGACTCTCTGGAAACCTATGTATTTATTTATATATTCCTTTATTTTTGTGGGTGTCCAGACAAATGAATATATTCGAAAGCCACCCTGATTTGGGGCTTTTCAGTACCAGTTACCATTTGAAATGTATGTAACAGAGATGACAGATGTTACTACTTTTTTTTCTTTTTTTTTTCTAACAGTGTTCAATACAGCTTTTTTCTTTTTCCAAAATACTACATGTTTTACGGAAAAGATGTTTTCTCCAGTTGTTTTACCGGTATTACACATGTTTATCATGTTTATTGCAGTAAAGGTAAAGATACCGTGTTTCCAATACTTTTAATATTTTTCAAATACTGGTGTGTTTGATACACAGAGACATGTGCATATGAATTACTATCCCCTTGTATGAGCAGAATATTTGGAATTGCTGGATACTGATGCTAGTATTTTCTTTCTGTAGCATTTGTTATGGTAGTCCGCTGTGCAGGGGAACTTTGTTTGATCCAACTCAGCCACACCCCTGTTGTAGGAGTGAACACACCTCACAATTTAAGGCATCGCAGGAAGAGACAGTGACTCCTCCATTGCAAAATGGGTGTTAATCAACCCAATGAGGGACTCTATGGGGAGAGATATTAATGCTGTAACACAATCTAGACAAGTAATCTTGTGACTAAATCTTGATCCTTTGTATGACGATATGAACAGGAGAACAGAAATCCGCTCTTCATGGCCGAACTGAGGGCACTGTTTGCACTGATGCTTGGAACGAAGAGAAAGTATGTTGACCCCACCAAGTCGGTCCAAATCCTGAAGGCCGCTTTCAGCAGTGGTGGAGCCGACAACCAACAGGTCTTACACTTCCCTATTCCCTTATAACTAGTGATTACTATATGAATATGTGAACAACTTCATTTTCTCAGTGAAGTAGAGTGACTGGAGCAATAGCTACACAGTTATGTGTGGACTTTCCAACCAGCCTGCTTTTGTGATATTTTTAGTGTTCTGTCCTTTGTCAAATATACATGTACCTGATCATAAGTAGCATTCTTCCACGGGGAGGATGCCAAAAGAAGCTGATTGTTGATTGGTAAAACATCACATGACATAAACCTGTTGAGAGTGAGTCCCCAGTATACTCGTGGAAGTGTCTATGGGGAATACATATTGTAGCAAAATCAGCCCATCCTCAATGGATTAAAGGGATCGTATAGTTTTGGTTGAGACCTGATTTCAGGTTTTTTAATTTTTTGGTGAGATAATGAGAAACATCGTATTAAATATGAAAGAGCATGCAATTCTATGAGGAATTCAACGTTTATTTGATGAAAATTGGTTTTGAAATGCCTGAGATATCAAAAAAAAAGAGCAACTCCTATAAAGTGTGGGACCCACACTTGATTACGATCGCTTTGTTTTACTTTGTTTTTAGCTGTTTCAGTCATTCTAAATCCAATTTCCATCAAATAAACTTTGAATTCCTCTTAAAATGGTATGCTCTGTACTATATCATAAGTATTTTCTTGGTATCTCGCAAAAAGTTAAAAGCCCAATTCTCATCTCTACCAATACTGTACCATCCCTTTAAATTTCAAGTCCATTTTCTGATTCATAAGAATTTGGAGGCTACATTTTGACTGGATGAATGATAATCCACCAGTTTATACCTGTAAGTAATTTCTATATGAACATACACTTACAAATTGTATGCAAGACTCAAGTTTTCTCAGTTCAGTACAGTGAATAGGACGAAGCCAGTCTGTTGTTTTGATGTTTAGTTTGTTTGTAAGAAAATCAGAATATCAGAATTATGCCTCAATCATCTACCTCCCCTCTTCCCACCCCTCCCCCCACTCCACCTCTCTATCCCTCCCCCCCCCCCTCCCCTCCTTCCCCTCTTCCCCTTTTTCCCATTCTTCATCCAGGATGTCAGTGAGTTCACACACAAACTGCTGGAATGGCTGGAGGATGCATTCAAGACAGAGGCCCCCAGTAAAACTCCACTGGAGGATGGGTAAAAACTGAGATCTTCTTTCCTATTTATCTTCATATGAAATCATATGGGCCCAAATTCATGAAGGTGGTACAGATTTAAACCATGGTTTATGCAAATTTCTTAACCGTAATTACGATTGACAGATTGCGTATGCCAACAGACGTCCAGTAACAAACGAGCATTGATACACACAAAGGTACACATATTTTAAACTAGCCACTAATTTGCACCATGGTCTAGGTTTAAACCAGTTTTAAACCGCCTTTGTAAATTTGGGCCATTTTGTCATACTTTTTTTCTTTTTCTTTTTTTCTTTTTCTTTTTCTTTTTTTTTTTTTTGCTGCTGCTGCATTATTGCTATTTAGTGGTAATAAAGTCCACTCAATCTTCAAGACAAGATGAAAGAGAGGGAAGAAGAAAACACCAAGAAGAAGATGAAGAAAGAGAGAGAGCAAGATAGACAGAAAAGGAAGGATTGCTAATTCAGATTCAGATTCATCCTTTTTTTCATCTATGATAAGACATGGAAGCATTGTTTCCATTGTCAGTTTGATTTGGAACACAAAGCATGTAATGAGTGGAGACTGAGAGACAAAGAAAACACAGGGGCTGTTGTACTGTAGAAAAGATGTGAGTGTGAGTGTGTGTATGTGTGAGTTGAGTGTGTGTAAAAGAGAGACAGGGGAGGAGGGTAGTGGTGAGAGTGAAAGTACTGAAGAGAGTGAGTGAGACAGACAGACAGACAGACAGACAGACAGACTGGGACAGAATGAAAGTGAAAGAAAGTTGAATCAGAAACGAGAGACACATGGAAGAGAATTTCCTGTCCACGGAAATTGTTGCAGCACCATCTGTGGGAGCAATCTGTAATCAACTGATGGTTGATAATAGTGGCTGGTCTTTGTTCTTCGTATTTTCTATCTATATACTTGAAAATATCTGTAATGAAACTGGATTATAATGTAAATAACACTCAAATGCATGTGAATTACAGTGAATGCACACAGTCTGCAAGAATCTTCAGCTAATTGAAGGAGGCTAACTTAACCAGAAGAAGAAGAAGGGGAGGAGGAATAGGATGGAGAGAAAGAAGAAGAAAAAGAAGAAGAAGAAGAAGAAGAGCGAGGGACAGCGTGTCAGAAAAAAAAAAGTGTAGCAAAAAAAAGGCTGCTGAAAACTGCTTATCCAATAGTGGAGAGCCAATGGAGTAAAAAAAAATTATGAAAAAAAGAAGAAATTTATGAAAAATTTATAAGATTTATGAAAAAAAAAAGGAAGAAAGAAATTGGAGAGAGCAAGAAGACAGACACGAAGCTTGTGAGAGAAACTGAAGAAAGAGAGAGAGAGAGAGATAGAATCACAGCAGCAAATACTTTGATGCTCCGTCTCCATCTCAATCTCCATCTGCATTTCACTTTTCCCTCCAGTGCTGAGGGAGGCGAAGGAGAGACCGCATCCACCACCAACCCCATGCTGGATCTCTTCTATGGGCAGTTCAAGGCTGTTGGAATCAATGAAGGTGTGTGGATTCTTACATAAATATGTCTGGCCTCATTACTTACTCACCCCCATTAAGTGACAAATATAATGTTTTATAGACCCACTCAGCTAGTCTGCACTATTGTCTTTTTTTGTGTGTTTTATTATAATTGTTTTTGTTAAAGATAAATTTTATTTTGTGTTCCCTTTTTTTCGTCAAAAGGAGGCAACTAGGCACATACATGTAACTGTTTTGTTATTGGTATAAAAACAAAATGCTGCAAAATAATTTGCATATGGACAAGGTTGATCACAAACTTTCCAACTGTTCCCATGTAGTATGAACATTTCTGTTCTTTATGAAAGAAGAAGGTTCATGCAACCTTGTGTTCCTGTTCTTGTGAACACCTGCTATGCTGTTGGTGTAATGGGAGATAGGTGAAAGTGAAAATTCACTGAATTTTTGGGGTTGACAGATGTGTAATCAGTGTGCTGTATACACCATATATTTAATGGGTCTAATTTTTCTTGATTCAAGTCTTTACCGACAATTTTGTGAGTGGTTAAATTCACATTTGTGAATTACAATACTGAAGAGAGAAATGTACATTATTCATGCGCATTAAGTTCCCGTCAGAATCAGAGTCAATATTTTTATTTGTTTTTAAATTTGCCAATTGATTGCACCAGCACACAAACCTTGCGAAGTTAAAAGCCTTTCGAAATATTCAGCATATACATTGTATAGCATGTTGATGAAGGAAAGATATTGCTCCCTAAAAGCGTGCTACCTTGTTTGATACACATGCAGGCAAAGTCTTTAGCAACAAAGAGACGTTCGGTCAGTACCCGCTTCAGATTAACGGCTACAGTGACCTGCACCAGAGTCTGGAGGCGTCCATGTCCAAGGGCGAGATAGAAACGGTCAACGGGGATGCGACGTATCGGTCAGCCCAAGAGGTAATCAGATATCAAGTTGTCTTTTTATGAAATATGTTTTTTAGATGCTTTCATCCGTAAGTCTTTGAGCTATGTGACATTGCAATATGTCACAGTTTCTTTGCCATATAGATTGATAGTAAGATGCCTAGTTTAATATTTTGTTGGCTGGTTTGTTGGTTTGGTTGGTTGCATGGTTGTTTCTTTGTTTGTTTATTTGTTGGTCAGTTGTTTGGTTTGTGTGCTACTTTGTTGGTTGGTTACTTGTTGTTGCTTTGTTCGTGTTTGCTCTTCTGGACACGTAAAAGGACAAATGTATGAAACCAGTAAATATTTATGGAGCAAATGTTCCTGCTGTATTCAAAATTTAGTTAAAACTTTATCGGCTAATCTGCACATGTGGCAGATTACATTTCTAGCGATGCAGTAAAGACTTTCGTACATGTGTAGGGTAGAGACTGGAATCTGCACCGGCGAAGCTATCAAATTTCCCTGATTCCGCAGGAGGCGCCGCATAAACCTGGAATATCTCCTCTTGATCTGAAAGAAGAATACAAAAGTCTCCCTGGTGTGGGAATCATTTTTGCTCTCTGAAATACGTCTAGTACACAAATTTCTCCGTGATTGTTCAGTGGAACCTCCCTGATTTTGATGATGTGTGAATATTGTCAGCGGTGCAGGTGTTTCACTAAGAATTGAGGACAATCTTAAATTTGAAATCAACTTTACATATAATTGTACTATGCCACAGGTTTTCATGGTCAGTTCTATTTAAATTTTTAGAAGTCTTTTCAAATTAACATGAGAATTTGTAGAAGGATTCCATTGTCCCTTATTTTATTTTGCATTTTTGTATATTAATTGCTCCATGATAAGTCTCCAAAAATTGTAGTTTGGAAGTTGGAATATCATTGACAATACTTTCAGGACAGCCTCATTTTCAAGTTGTTAACTTTCAAATCAACTTACATTGTACAACCTTTGTGAAAAGCTACAAAACTATAAAGCATTCTGTCACTGACATTTTCTGTTGTGTTTTCTTTTCCCACCAGCACTGGTTCACCCGGCTACCCCACGTCCTCATCTTTGAGCTATCAAGATTTCAATTCAACCAGCAGCTGGGGCGGCCAGAGAAGATTCACAACCAGTTTCTGTTCCCGCCCACACTGTACATGGATAGGTGAGTTGGATTTATCCACGACTTTATTCAATATGTCAGAAATGCAGAAGTTGCAATTGCACTCTCTCAATTGCATTGTGCCTCTTATGTCCAGGATGAGGTACCACCTAATCAGGCAAATGTTTCTCGCATTACCTGTTTATTCATATCATTTTAGTTTTAAAATCACTCTTCTGTTTTGACAGATTATTGTTGTGTCTCTACTTTTTATTCGAAAATTCATTTTTGTCTACACTTGAATATTTGATAGCACATACATCCGTTGTGTCTTTTTTTTTTTTTAGGTGGGGGCTGGGTCTGTAAGGTTTAAGGACGCGATGGCATGGGGAAACACAGGTGGCCTGTTGAAGCGATCTTCTTTCACAGGGGTACATTCGAAAACCATAAATAGCGCCTATCAGCATACAAGTGCACTGAAGTGTACGCTCATTGGTAACAGTCAACTTCAGTTGAAATTCTTTGACTGTGTGTGTGTACTTACAGAGAGATTGGTGATGAAGCTGTAAAAATTCATTAATGGGATTCACAAATGTATCCAAGCCAGGCCAGCCTTCCCACTCCATGGTATCCGTGGGCCACCGAGTCTGTATTGATGAAAGGTTGTGTCTCCCTTCTGATTTGTTTCACCTATTTTTTTTTTTGATAGGGAAATGAAAGGCTGTTACAATACCTTTTTTTATAGGAAGTTTGCTTTAAAGGGACTGTACAGTACTGGTTGAGGTGGGGATTCAGGTTTATAACATTCCTACGTGAGATAATAAGAAACTTCTTATGAAATTTAAAAGAGCGTGTAGTTTTAAGAAGGATTCAACGTTTATTTGGTGAAAATTGGTTTTCAAATGGCCGAGATATCCAAAAAAGTGATAATATTAAAAGGCAACAGGCCATGCCTTTTATTAGGATCTCTTTGTTTCACCTTGTTTTTGGATATCTCAGCCATTTCAAAACCGATTTTCATAAAATAAACTTTTGATACCCCTTAGGATCGCATACTCTTTGGCATCTCATAAAGTGGTTTCTCGCAAAACGTTAAAAGCTTAATCCTCACCTTACCCAGAACTGTACAGTCCCTTTAACCATTTTCTGATTTCTTTCCAGATACATGGAGTGCAATCAGGAGGTAGTGAGGAAGAAGCGCGAGGAGGTGGCCATGTTGAGGCAGCAGTACAGCGAACTGCAGACAAGGCTGAATAGGTCAGTGTGGAATCAAAGTCTTACGACAGTAATCCTGCGATGTAAGCTCTCGTAGGCTCAGGAGAGTGGACGAGGGTTTGCACTGCAATTGCATATTGCTGCTGCAGCAACCCTGAATTCTGGCAGCCGATTGGGAGTTGCAAGCTACTGTTGCTGTAACTGAAAATATTTGTTTTTTATGTACCAGGGGTGGATCCAGGAATTCTGTAAAAAAAAAAGGGGGGGGGGTGCATACTCCCCCCTCCATTTTTCTTCTTATTTCTTTTGTTTTAAAGGCCCTGTTTACCTTTGGGAGCAGTGATTTAAAAAAATGTTCAGGGTATCACTTTTGATGCATATGTGTAGGTCAGTTGTATCACAAAACATCCTACCATATAAATTTTTTTGCAATAAAGCCTAAAATACAAACAAAGGAGATATCACTCCTTTTCTTATTAGATCCTTACTGTAGACAGTTTGGTCTTGAAACATTTTAATTCTAACTATTGTTCACATTTTGTATATCTAACAATACTTAACATTGATTAACACTGATTAGCATTTTACCGTGTTTTTTTTTTTTCTATCCCTTACTCACGTTTTAGACCTATTTTGAAGCGCTAATGCTGGGTTTTTGTTTCATCTGCAAATGGTAAATTATGCCTTTAACAAAAGATAGCAGGGGGCGTGCGCCCAGTGCACCCCTACCTGGATCCGTCACTGTATGCATTACACAAATATGGAGTGTAACTGTCAAAAAGATTGCAAACTGGTTCATTCCCCTAAAGAATGGGAATGTGTCTATTCCCCCTCGGCAGTGAAGTCAATCATTATTGATCAAAGTTTGAAGCAAAAACCCCCTATTTTGCATTTACTCCCCATCTTAACAGGCTGAAGGCAACAATATTTCTATTTTGCGTAGACACATTACATTGCACTACACTCCTATGTTTGGGCTACCAAAAGATGTAACCAACGTTTTCACCCGTCCGGCAAAGTGTTGTTATTGTGGTAATATTTTGATATGTGCAGACAGCATTAATATTTACATTGTTTTAATTGTGTGGTTTATTTTGATATGTTTTTTTTTTTTTAATGCCAAATACTGCGAAGGAGAAAAAATTATAGGATCGCAGTTTCTGACACAATCTTTCTGCATACTTTCCAGGTTTCTATGCTACGGGTCGGGTCCAAAGCGCATGCCTCTCTATGACGTCCTGCAATACACGTTGGAGTATGCCAACAGCGGCTGCCCCGAGATGTCCACCTCTCCTCCACCTTCGCTCCACCGGTCCGGTCATCCTGTTGCCGTGGAGACGGGCCAGCCCCAGCCCAGCTGCAATAACAACTCTGCCAATGAGGACGTGGAGATGGCATCCCCTTGTGGGTCGGCCCGGAATAGTCCAAGACCAGGGTGAGACACAGAGTAGACCTTTCATGATGTCCTTCAGGATGTCCTTGTTTATCCAGAAATTTTTTGTGCTTATTAAATTCTGTGAATTTTGCGAAGACCGAAGATTTGTGAAAGTAAGGTGCAGGCTAAAGTTTTTGTCCACATACATGTTGTATTCTCATGGTTTTCTCATGGTCAGCAGGTCATGAAAGTTTTATGCTGCATAAAAGGTAGTGGGCTGCAGTTCGCGAGAGTGTCATGCCACAAATGTTTTGGGTTTTACAGTAATCTTTCTGACATACGATGCATCTTACCAGAGAAATTATGACCTTTTGAATGAGTGAATGAGACCATTGCTCATGTCCAGTTAGTTGACACATCAACAACCCAAGACCGTGTACTCCTGGAATACTTATGGATTCCTGTCATTACGATGGCGGAGCTACTCAAGAATGTACATGAACATAATGAAAATATGGCGCAACGTCATGATGTCATTCCGTACTTGACATTCTAACTTCAGTACAATAGAAATAGATTGATGGCAAATACACGGTGGGGCACATTCTGGAGTCAGAGAGTAGATTAGTGAGAGGAGACATACAACCTTGGCATGGATCTTCACAACGATGTACAGTGTACATGTACATGATAGCCCACTATGTCAACATGGAAATGGATATTTAGCTTGTTACCATGAACCAGAGATAGAGATGACGACCTCAATATATTCTGCAAAGAAATGGTGATGCTAGGTTTGCAAGGTAAGGACATTTTTGACTGAGTGCTTTCAAAATCATATGGCTTTTCCTACTTTTCTGCTCCACTCCTGTTTATTGTTTATAATTGAACTCTTTTACTTTGCAACCCACCAGTTCCTCCCCTGGCCTTCAACCGATGCAGCAGAGTTTCTCCCCACCCAGTCCCTCCAGGGTCACTTTCCCGCGCCCCTCGTCGCCGCAGACGGGCACGTCCTCCGGGGCGACGCCCGCTCCGGCTGCATCACCAACAGTGTCTTCCAAGCCCCGCTACCAGAAGCCGCCGCCCATCAACATCCCGGGCAACGCTCCTCCGACCTCCCCCGGCAGCGGGGGCGCGTTAGGATCGGGCGTGGCAGCGGCGAAAGAGAGCCTGGCCTCGCCCAAGCCCGGCCACATCACGGACACCGAACTGGACATCCTGCAGAGCTGTCTCAAGCGATGGAGGACGGAAGTCATTGGAGAGGTCAAAGGTTAGATGTTGGTCTTATCAGTTTTTAGACACACCACACTATACACGCTTGGTATCTTTATCCCATGATGCCTGGGGAGTACAGCTTGATGGCGTGCTATTTAGTGGCAGTTGATAGAAAGATAATTAATGTATTTATGCACATGAAAATATAATTATTTACATGTATGTTAGTTCTTTCTGTTACATGGTGTCATATTCTTCTTGGCAGTCAACAAAGTTTTACTTCTCAGATATCTAAATAAATGATGAGAATAAATACCAGGTAGTCCTGATAATCTTCATATCTGCTGTTCTTTTCAGATACAGTTCCTGGCATTCTGTTTGACTTGAGGCCCCCATATTTACAACTATCTGTTCATTCTCCCTCCTGAATTTATTAGAGCTTTGTACAGTTTCCAGCACATGCCCATGCACATGCTTTTTCTAAAGAAGAATAGTATACAATGTAAATAGCATGGGCTGGGTTTTATCTTCTTTGTGATAGATTTTAGGACACCATAGGCGATTTGTTTGACTTTTAGCATGTCCTGTCCATTTTCATTCACACAGAGTTGCAGGAGGACATTGCCAGGCTAGACGACAGGATACACATGGCCTATGAAGGGAGCGACCTGAAATATGTGAGTACCATTCCAGACTGGCCACCAGATTGGTCAATTTCATCCATCTTTTGTAGATCTTAACCATTCCAAGTCCCAATTTCATGAAGTTTTTAGCAGTTGCTGCAAGCTACTATAATTGCAATCAACAGAGCGACAGCTGAAATACTTTCAGCAGACAGGTGTTCAACTCTTTGGTTGTTTGCCTACAAATTGTAGCTTCAACTCTCGGTACTGCAAGTAGGGTCTGTTACAATACTGTTATGGCTATAATGTTGTACATTGCATTTATTTTTTTTTTTACTTTGGGCCCTGAGTTATTGATTCTATCTGTTTTAACTGAGTGCAATTCAAGCTGAAATACTAAATGCTTAAAATCCATTGTCACTCGTTATGAATAAAATGTTGCTATATGTACATGTATGTCATACCAGTCTCTGGCAAGCTTTCATTCAGATTCGGAACAACAATTGTTGTGAAGATATGCATAAAATTTTAAAATGATTGTATTTTACTTTACAAGTGTAAAACTCTTCATGAAGTAGAACCTGCCAGACAACTGTTAATACAGTTGTATATTATAGAAGGGGATCTCATTGGTCGAGAGCTATGTGTTGATTCTGTACTGGCTGCATGCTGAGTCACAGTGGTAAACATGTCATCGCGCACTTGTAGCAAGAGTACGCGCACTTGTAACAAAGGTTCGCGCATTAAGCAAGCGTTCGCGCACTCAGTACGAGACGCCTATTGGCTAAAACAATCATGCATCAGTTTTTACTGGATGCATGGTTCTGAAGAGAAACCATGCGTCCATAGTAAAAACTGATGCATGGTTTTGGGGCTCTCGTCTATGGCAAGCCAAAAGGACATGCATCCAGTAAATTTGTCATCGGGTAACATGATAAAAAAATGGGTTTTTGGCAAGAAAATTACCCATTCTATAAAACAGGTGACTCACATGTCTTTTCGTGTGTCAGGCGGAATTAAAGTGTGCATGTGGTAACTATGGAATTTAGCCTAAACCCACTCGGCTTTGCCTCGTGGGTTAAGCATTCCATAGTTACCTTATGCACACAATTCCGACTGACGCACTTGGACCTGTGCGTCATTTGTATATTGTAGGTATCAATGAGTTCATAATGATGATAGTAGAAAATATTGGTGGCTACTTGTATCTCAGACAAGTCCACCAATCTTATATTTTTGGCACTTTAATACAGACAATTAACTACACATGGCATAATACACAGGAACAGAGAGGCAATGTAACAACATTAAGAAATACTTTACATGTATGGCACAGAGAATTAAAGGTTTGATATTATATGTTTTAAGTTTTGATCTAAATTTGTGATTTACAGAAATATGTTGTCACTCTCTAAATTCCAGCAAAAGTACCGTCTGCACGCTGTGTTAGTCCACGAGGGCCAGGCGCTGGCAGGCCACTACTGGGCCTACATCCTGAACCACAAGCGCAACGTCTGGCTGAAGTTCAACGACATCGCGGTCACCGAGGTAACGTGGGAGGAGCTGGAGCGTGTTTCGCTAGGCGGGGACGGCAACGCCAGTGCCTACTGCGTCATGTACGTGGAATCGGGCAACAGAGCGCTGTTTGAAGGTAGGAAACATTTTCTTTTTCTTTTGGTGGGAGCCCACATATTTGGGTCTCATCTGTGCTGTTAAGCTAGTTTGAGAAAACTTACATTTGGAATCAAACAAAGTTATTAGGCCAAGTAAAAAAAGAAACCAGTTTCTCGTCCTCGCGCGCATCGATTTTGGCCGCCGCATCGATTTTTTTACTATTTATTATTTTCAAAATGGCGCTGAAAATACCAAGAAATTCATAATTCTCGTCCCAGCCCGCTCCCTGAACACATCGATTTTCAGTTGCCAAATCGACTTTTTTGATATTTACTATTTCTTCGGCCGCTGAAAAAAGAAATTGACAATAATATTCACCTACCAATGGTGATGTCTCATTTCTAATTACGCCTTGCGTCCTCTACTTAGCTGTAGTACAGCTGTAGCTTCTGTAGTGCGTATGTAATAACGCATGCATTTCACACTGCTCCACAAAGCAGTCGAACTGTAGTTGGATGGGCGGGCCGCGGGCGGGCCTGGGCTGTGATGTACAGCGCACTCGGTACGTTGTGAGCGCGATAGCGGCAACATTTTTGCGAACAATCGCTGATATTCCACCCGTATTTCGCGCATTGTTCGTATTTTTCCCCGTTTCTCATATTTTAAGCGGATGAATGGTACTGTACAAATGCTTGTTAGGATTGTATGGAGTTTGTATACATTTTCCTGTCATTGTGACTATGTGCATGTGCGTGCAGTGTCGGAAGGTACGGTAATGCAGTGGCCGTGCCGCCGCACCGTTTATTGGCAAAGTGTGCGTGTCTGTAGCTGTGTAGAGACCCGTACACTCTGCTCTGTAACGTTGCATCTGACGGCGATGTATTATTATATTTTGAAGGTAAAATGAATGCGCTTTTCCAGCAAATGTAGAATTATTAAATGGGTGTATCTACAAAATAAATAAATTTTCCTCGGATTCTGGTTTGTCTCATATTTCTGCGGGATACTTTTCTTTACGATGTAAATTCATGGACACGGCCGTGAGTCGTATCATCTGTAGTGTGGTATACAATCATTCATCATCCAAATGATGAGTGATTATCAAATGTCTTTTTAGAACATGAAGAAACATCTTTAAATGTTTAATGCTATAATGCCATATCAGTATCATTTTGACATCCATTTGCAATTGTACAAGCCAGTTTCCAGTTGAATGTGCTACAATTGTACTGTGAAGAAATGCAGATACATACCAGCTGTGTGGACACAAAAAGTCACAAACACCAATGATAAATAAAGCAGTGTTTTGAATGTCATGGACTTTATTTCAGTCGTACATTTGTTGAAAGACATGTTTTATACCTGTTTCAATTAATAGCACAATACATCAGAATTGCAAGTACACTGGTATCAGAAATGCCATTACAACACTAAATACCAGTTTTAAGATGGTCATTTTCCCTTGACATCTGTAGTGGAAAGAAAAAGCAAATGTATTTCTGCATGCATGAAGTTTCATTTCAAGTATGGTACATTATATTTGTTTGAAAATGCACAGAGTGCAGGCAAGACATACACTTGGGACCTGGTCTCTCATAACACAGCTACCAGAGTGATATTTTATTTCATAAATTGGATATAGAAAATAGTAAAGCCCTCTCTCGTTACCTTTCTCAGAATTACCGGACGAGAAACACATATTACTTTCATTTTGACAATCCTCGAAAAAATAGTAAAATATCAAATAGTAAGGACCTCCCTCATCGCCTTGCTCAAAAAACCCGGACGAGAAACTACTTTCTTTTTTTACTTGGCCTTACATGTAAATGACTAATGCACATTCACCAGTAAAAGTGAGAAATGTTAACCAAAGCAAACAGCTCTTTAATGCCTACCACATAAGTTCAGTTTCATTTAAAAGAATATTTATTTTGGCACCCTTTAACCCTATTCTAACTGGGGGGGGGGGGGGGGGGGGTCAAATTGACCCCCCCCCTCGACGTTTCGCGCCACGATTCCGCAACGCGCAAAGATTTTGCCGCGTCGTTTCATGACTTTTTTCATTGAAGTCTTCCGCATATTTTGAGACCAAATTTGTGACGTCCGGGTACACCGTTCTGAAGTTACGTAATGTTATGCATACAGTTGCATGTCAACCTGAAAACAGCTCAAATTCATGATATCGTGTGCAAATTGAATGCAAATTGTGTTTTTTGTTTAAATTGATATAAATTACATTATTTCAACTTTTAACCATTGAAATTAATCAATTCTAGTGTAGATAAGCCTGAAAAAGTGCCTACAACAAATTTTGGCAAAAAAACAATAGAAAACAAAAGGTCGAAAAAACAATAAGATACATTAGAAATTAACAAAACAATAAAAAACAAAAGAAATTGATTTTGATTGTGCTATTTTTTTAAATGAAAATTGTTTGATATGTCTTGAGGAATTCTGACACAAAAATTTAGCAAAACTTCAGTCTTTTTAATGGAGTTATAGGTGAAAATATGATTTCATGCACAAATTTGCCTAATTAATTTATTAAAAATAGAAAGGCGATATTTTTCTATTGTATGACCATGTAAACTTGTAGTTGACATCCAGCTCTATCTTCGGGCAAAATTTCGCGGCGATCGCGCGATCGATGGCCGAGATCTGAAGGGGGGGGGGGGGGGGGGTCAAAACCAACATCAGTCACCATAAAGATTTGTGATTGTGTTCAAAGGTAGTGATAGAAGTATTGTTGGCCTGGTTTTAGACAGAGCTGCACTACCATTGTACGTCACCTTGGTGCATTACGCATACACCCATTCTTTGAATTGGTCTCAATCTTACAATCATGTGCAACTCTTTTCACACAGGTTATGAGTAATGCTATAAACCTCTGATGGCAAATTGTGCGCCCTCCATTGGGATGCTTCTTTGTCCATAGAGTCAGGATTTCGTAAACTCTAAAATGCATGTGGTTTTTGGAAGAGTGGGAATTCACTCACACCTTTCAGTTTGTGTGTTCCCCCAGCCACACCCTCCATGGTTTCCTAAAACCAATGGCAATCCATGTCACTCAGTGCAGTTACCTTTCTCTCCCCTTGGTTGGTTAGGCCCACGCCCTTAGACACGCACTTTGGGGTGGGGCTGGTCGACACCGGCAGTCTAGTTTAGATGCTCCTTTTTAGATGTTATTTAAGAACTTTAAATGCTTCCTCTATTATCTGGTCAGGATTCCATAGACTCATCAAATGAATGTGTTAAAAAAAGAAGGAGGAGGAATTCATACATGCATTTCAGTTCGTGCATCCCTCCAACCACACCCTCCCTGGTTTCTAGGAAGCAATAACAATTTGTGTCTCTTGATGGTGATTGATACCCTCTGTCCTTGATTGGTTTGTGCCACGCCACCAGAGACCCACTACGACTCGGGGCTGATCAACACCGACGGTCTCGCGGAGGACCTGCGCGAGCTCATCATCCGCGACAACCAGCAGTTCGAGAACGAGCTGCGGCAGTGGGACGAGCAGGTCCAGCAACGGCGGCAACAGCAACTCGAGCGGCAGATGCAGCAGGTATGCATGGCGGGCGTTTTTGATTTGATTTGATTTGGTTTGATTTGATTTCTTCACAAAATGCATATATACATACATTATTCACAAATATGCACATAGTTTGTACACGAAATGCTGTATGTTATTTTACAGCTTTGTGGATCGTCATAAGCTTTGCAAAGCTTGACTGAGACGACTAGTATGGATATCGTACACATATTACGTACATATACATCATTCCCCCCAAAAAAAGGGGGGTGTTGATCACAGTTTTTGGGTATTTACTATGATTACTGCAAGGTTGAGGAATGTTGATGCTAAGTTATTGATGACAAATATTATTTTGATGATATGTTCATAAACAAGAAACTGGAATAGTTATGAAGATGACATAACTACAAACTGGTAATATCAGTGTGGCTGTGACCAATTTCACTGTTTGGAGAAAACAGATGAAATGATAAAATTTTGTGACTTTCTTATTTCATGTTTGATTTTTTTAAAACTTCTCCCTCTCTAGTTTGTGTGAATTTATTCTATGAATGCAAGTCAACTTGTGAGCATGATGTGCGATTGTACCAGAAAGATTCAGCTCTTGTACGCTCAGATACTGAGAAATGCTCCCTGTCATTCTCCTTTTATAGCAGGGAGAAAGGGGGCAGGCTGACGGAGGGACGAGAGAGAAAGTGGTATCCAGGGGGGCCAGCACCACGCCCAGCGAGAGAGACGGGGACGTGGTCGCCCTCGACGACGTGCCCATGAAGGAGGAGGCCATGTCACCGCGGAGGGCGCACCCACCAGGCCCGATCCGCATGGACACGGCACGTGAGTGAACAGCGAAAGCACTGAGAGATGCTTAAAGGGATGGAATACAGGTGGTTGAGATTGGTTTGAGGTTTTCAACTTTTTTTGTGAGATAGTGAGAAACCTCTTATGAAATATTAAAGAGCATACAATTCTATTCAAAGAGGAATTAAAAGTTTATTGATGAAAATTGGTTTTTAAATGGCAGAGATATCCAAAAGCAAAGAGCTCCTTACAAAAGGTGGAACCCACCTTTTATGAAAACCGCATTGTTTTACTTTGTTTTTTAATATCTTAGCCACTTCAAATCGACTGTCATCAAATACCAACTTTGAATTCCTCTTTAAATAGAATTGTATGCTCTTTAGTATGTCGTAAGTGGTTTCTAATTAT
The DNA here is from genome assembly GCF_964275005.1 of Diadema setosum. Taxonomy (NCBI): domain Eukaryota; kingdom Metazoa; phylum Echinodermata; class Echinoidea; order Diadematoida; family Diadematidae; genus Diadema; species Diadema setosum. Next base: position 23,064,850 of record NC_092690.1, on the reverse strand, counting down.
CTCACAAAAAGTTAAAATCTGAATCCCCCATCTCAACCAAAGCTATACCATCCCTTTAACATCATAACCTGAGGCATAGCCATTGGAGGATCCTTTCTTTCACTCTCACAGTAACCCCAGAACTTTTTACACCTTTAACCCTAAAAAGACTGGGGGGGGGGGGGGGGGGGAGGGGCCTAAAAGCCCCCCCCCCCTCGACATTTCGCGCGATAACTCTGCAACGCGCAATGCTCTCGCCGCGATGCTCTATGACTTTTTTCTTTCGAGTTTCCCGCACATTTTGACACCAAATTTGTGACGCCCGGGGGTACGGTTCTGAAGTTACATAACTTTTTGTACATGCACGTGAGGCCGAAAATGGCTCAAAAATGTGATTTTGTGTACAAAGTCAATGCAAATTGAGTTTTTTCACATGGTTTATATAAATATGCTTATTTTTACTCTCAATGGCTAAAATTAATTTGTTTTAGGAGTATTATGCTTCAAAAAGTGTCTGCCACAAATTTTGTTAAAAAAAACAACAAAAACAAAAGGTCAAAAAACAAAGAAATACATAAGAAATTCATAAAACAATAAAATAAATAAGAAATTGATTTTGATGCCGAATTTTTTTTCAAGTACATTTGCTAAGAATGCCACAAAGAATAATTAGACCAAAAATGAGCACTTTTGGAGCTTTATTTACTGATTTAGATCAAAGAGTCTGATTTCTCGCATAAATTAGCATAACTAATCAAAATAAAATAAAAGAAGACTATTTTGTAAAATTTAAATAGACAATCTTGTAGATTACATCGCACACTACCAATTTGCAAATTTCCGCGGCGATCGCGCCATCCACGGCCGAGATCTTAAGGGGGGGCCCTTTAGGCCCCCCCCCCCCCCCCCCCCCCAGTCGAGCTACCAAAATAGCCCAGTCTTTTTAGGGTTAACACTGTGACTGTTGTGGATATCTGTGAAGCAATCATTATTTGGGGATTGACCCTCCTATGAGTCGTACATGCACAAACTTCACACATGTATCTTAAAGGATTGAGTTTAAAATTCTGCTCCATACATGGAGAGCAGTACTTTCTTCAGCTCCAACATATTTACAAAATAACCTTGTTTCAGAATACATCCCTGGCAGAAATCTCCGTTCATGTAGTAGTAAACAATTAACAGATAAAAGAACAATCTCGACTCTCAGAGAAAAATCCTTTGTTTCTGCAGCCCCATCTCTCTGGAACGCTCTTCCACTGAGGATCTGATCAGCAGAGACCATTGAAACATTTAAAAAGCTTCTGAAGTCATATATGTTCGCATCTTGTTTTGATTGAATATTCTTTGAATATGCTCACTAGGTATATACAACCTGTACATTGTATTTCTGTCTCTTTCTTGTTCTTCAACCTTCTTATGTACAACTATACAATGTATGTTATTCTCTGTATATGTCCCTCTGCGCCTCAGAATAGGCCACTAGATCGATGGCGCATTACAAATGCTGTATTTATTATGAATCATATTATCTACGGACAGAAGATTAATGTGGCAGGCCTCTGTATAGGCACATTCTGCCCATCATACCGAACTTATAAAAACTTAGGAACTTTACCTTTGGTAATATGCACTGTAATAGCAACAGCTTGTCAGGTTTAGTCTAGGTGGCATATAGAGCACAATATTGCTCATGGGGGACAAATAAGGTATCTGCTGACCATGTTAGACAGGTGACCACTGAGTAGAAGGTCTCTGGACTTTTACACATAACTCCTTTTTGGTGTAGTTTATAGCGGTTGCACTTTAGGCCTGTGGATAGGAGCTAAAATGGATTTGTCTGTACAAGGTAAACAATGTGTATGTGTGTGTGTGTGCGTTTATATAAGTCATGTTTACTTTCGTGTACCGATATGCTAATCTATTCATTACCTTTTCCTGATCCTTGTAGCTCCGGAGCAGCCCAAAACCAAGACCCCCAAGAGTCCCAAGACGCCAAAGAGCCCCGTCTCAGCTGCTCCTTTCTTTGGGGAAGGGGGGCCAGAGGCAGCCATGAGAAAGGTAAGGGAAGAAGGGGGAGGGGGGGGGGGGTCCTCTGGAGGGTTCCTCCTTGTTATTAAAGGGGTAGTCCATGGTTCCATGATGGGCAGGGCTGGTTAATGGGAGCGGTGGCTAATTGATTGGTATTACAGGTGGTTCCCATTGTAACAAAGTCCTTGGGACTGAGAGTTTTCCTTGATCATATCAAAATTGCGTTACAGCTGAGTAGTAAATCTTATAAAGATATTGAGATGATAATTTTGGAACCTGAATTTTTACTGTGTTATAATGTAAGGAGAATTTTGTTATAACCATGTTTGTTACAAAGGGAGTGCACTGCGATTGGTTTTAACAGCCAGGTGGGATAGAGCACACTTTTTAAACCTGCCAATTCACCACTTGAGAAGTTATATTGCCGATCAAAAAAACCCCCCAACAAACATTGTATTTGTATTGATGCTGTGGTAGAGCAGTACTACAAAGGAGTACTACTGTTATGCAAGAGTATCAGTAAATGAGCAAAAGTGAGATGTACATGTGTTATCCAAAGTACTCAGGTACACAGTTCAGTGTTGTGACAGCCACTGTATATGTTCTCTTTCAGGTTGAATTTTACCATAGTGAATTTGAATTAGTATCCTTCAAAATGTGTAACAGCACTTTATATCTCCGTGGGCATGTCCACCATCTGCTATGGGGAAATATCAAAAGAAAAAAAAAATAAATTTGATTGTATTCATTTCAACCCAATCTTGATAGCTACTAACAGCAATAAGAGCAGCATACAGTATGTGTCATATGGTAAAAATCATCATCATCATACCAGAAGTGTTAATGTAGGTCTGTCCCCGATAATGGGGATGGCCGGATTTACCTCACAGCTCTCACAGCAACAACTCTCTTGTTTTCTTGCCATCTCTCCCGATTTCGGCATCCTCCTTTTTCAGGTAATTACAGAATTTTACGAAGACTTGTGTCACATCTCTTGATATTCATTTTTGTTGCATTCAGCTGTACTGTCAGATGCTGGAACAGTGCCACGAGATCGCCCAGACCGAAGACCCGCCTTTCGAGGACCGGCGGCTTGAGGGTCTGCCCATCTACCTCCTGAGGAACGGAGCCAGCGAGGCACTGATGCAGCAGAGCATCCTGCTTCACATCAAGAAGCGAGGCATGAGGACCAATGACCTGGGGTAAGGCCAATTAGGGGGAGTTTAAAAAGAGAGTAGTTTTGCTTGCACACGTGAATTCCTTTGCGTGGGACTGAATCAAGAGGTGATTATTTCAGACAGGCACAATATGGTGTGTATAGATGGAATGAGAGGAAAGGAGCAAAGTACAACATAAATCATAGAAAAATAGTTGAAAAAAAAAAACACACAAAGGCAGCATGTTTTAGCAACAGCTTTATTCAATTGCTTGAGAAAGCATCTCTGTAGTTTTTATACTTTGATGACAGCTCCTATATATGAAGTGGTGGATTTCATGAGTGTGCATGAATTGCTGTGTGTGGGACTGCAGAAAAAGACTGCTTTGTGTGTTGTTGTACACTCCTGAGTGTACATGTCACCTTGGATGACACCAAAGGGACTTCCAAAGAAGGCTGCTATGTCAAAAGCCATTCTGGGTCAACTGTGCAAAAAAAAAAAAAACAGATAAGAAAATAAACAAATAAAACAAAACAAAACAAAGCAAAAAATAAGTCGGAAGAAGTACTGTAAATAAACCTTTAATTCCTCTTAGAATTATATGCTTTTTAGTATATAAGTGGTTTGTAATTATCTCTCAAAAAGTTAAAATCTTAATCCCCATGTCAACTGAAACCATACCAACCCTTCAATAGTGTACAACAATAGGTATTTCCTTCTCTTTTGATATCTCCCTCTCTTTCTCTCCTTATATCTGTCTCCAACTCACTCTTATCCCCTTTGTGCTTCTTTCAAAGCTCTCAAGCCATCGGGAAGATAGCCCAGCGCAAGCTGGAGGGCGACCCCAAGTACCGCAACCAGCAGGGCGCCCTCGACGCCTGGGTCAGGGAGTACGACACCTTCTGCCTGATGGCAGCACATTTCTGCCAGGGGATCAGCCACTGCCTGAAGAACGACATGTATGTAGCGGATGGCATTCCTGGCAGTGACTTGGACATTTGCTCCAGTCTTATTTTCTCCAAGGACTTTAAGGCCCGAATTCATGAAGGTGGTACAAATGAAACCATGGTTTAAACCATGGACAAAAACCATGGAGCGCCAAGTGTCGCACGGAATATTTCGCTACGAAATTGGTCATTTCGTCGACAAAATGACCGCTTCGTTAACGAAATCATCATTTCGTGGACGAAATGTTCATTTAGTTACAAAATGTTGTTATTTCGTTACAAAATAATCATTTCATCGACAAAATCACTGATTTCGTAACAAAATATTCCATGCGACACCTGGCGCTCCATGGTTTTTGTCCATGGTTTAAACCATGGTTTCATTTGTACCACCTTCGTGAATTCGGGCCTAAGAGTCCTTGGATGTGTCCATTGATATGCATGTTACATGTGTTAAAGGGGCATTCCAGACGATTTTCATGATTTCACATCATGTAGTACGTAAATGGACAGCTCCATACTATAGGTTGTGGAATCTATTGTGGTCCTTGAGCAGAGAAACCAATACTCTGAAAAATCTTAAATAAATTTCTCTGAACAGTGTTGATGACATAGGAGCCTCACATAATTCAGAAATGTAGCAGTGTAATTCTATTACCATACCACTTGCTTAACAAGTTTACCTGTTTTGAATGTATGCATGCCATCTTCTTTTGTTCTGCTTCCGCAAAACCCAACTCATGCATTCTTATGGTGAGGCTTCCATGTCATCATCCTTGTTCATTGCAGTTTGTTATAAATTTTGAAAACATTCTTATTCCTCATCCCTATTACTATAAATTCTGAAACTTTGTACTCAGTATGACTACTGCAAAACGAGGATTGTTCGTGTGCATTTTAATTTTTGCGAATTTCGCGAGCACCAAGATTCGCGAAAATAAAATACACGTGAAAGTTCATGTGTACACTGTATGCATCGCACGCCAGTGGTAATTCACGAAAATTTCATGCCACAAAAGAAGCTGTCAGCTCTAATTTGCGAAAATTTCATGCCGCGAATACATCATGTTTTACAGTAATTTATAGTTGAACAAATGTAAAAGTCTCAAAATCATCCGGAGGTCTCCTTTAAGCAAATGTCTCCCTGATTGCCCCATGGAGTCTCTCCCTAATTTTGATGAGTGATTGTCGGCATCAATGTGAATAGGGAGCTTTAGATTTTGACGCGCGGACGTTTTAAACGACAAGTGCGCTGGACGTTCTCCTCTCCCCTGCGTCGCGTTGAAAAGTAGCTTTAGATTACGCTGGGACGCAACATCTAAAAAATAAAATGGCGCCCCCATATGATCGGTGCATGAAGTAGTTCTCTACGTTGCAAACTGTGCGGACGTAAAAATAGCCCAGTACGCGTAGTGAAAAACTCAGGCGACGCAAGCTAAAAATAGATTGACTTGATGGGCGCTTCTGCGCATGCTCAGAACATTTTTTTTTCCCTCTGAACGTCCGAGCATCAAAATCTAAAGCTCCGTAATGCTTCCCCTTCCCTCCAGGTACCAGGAAGCCCTACCGCACCTGATACACGCCTGCGCTGTGAACGACAAGTTTGGGGAGAGCGAACCAAACAAGAGACTGGACGAAGACCTCCTAGCCAGATACCGACGCCTCTGTCTGCTGGTGAGTGAAGGAGGAAGCTGAGAGGGATGGCCTCTTTGGGTCCAGCTTGCTCGTAGTTGGAACAGAGCGCTGCACCGTTATGCTTATAAACGCCTTTTCAGGAGATTAGAAAAATTCTTCCCAGGGCACGCTATGTACTTTACTAAAGGATAATTGTTAGCCAAAATTTACACTGGAGTAACGAATATGCATTCCTCCACGGAGCAACAAGGCCAGAAAATGTATGTATGTTATGACAAATGTGAAGTATTTGGTAGAGTACTGAATTCCTCCCCCACCCCACCCCCACACGCACACACACACACACACACACACACACACACACACACACACACACACACAGAAATAATGTTTTCTCTTCATGCCAGAAATTGCAAAATTCAAATGGAAATTTGTCATTCTCATCAAGTTTTTGTTGTGTAACTCAACAATGAAGTCTCTAATGAGACAAATTATCGTAGGTACCATTAAAACAAGAGATAGATATTTATGTTTTATCAAGGAGGTTTTATACATTGGAGTTCCAACTGGCTGTGATTATTCAAACAATTGTCAGATTTCTATTGATGTACAAAGGAATTCCGCAGGTGGTGCACTTGTGCCTTTGATGATCGATGTTCCTTGCCGCCGTCTTGCTCAGCATTCTGAAGATTAATTTTGAACGTTATCATAATTTTGGCCATATTTTGCTTATCTATTTATTAAATGAAATGAAATTTCAATTAATGATAAAGCATGTAAAACAAAAGACATTTCCGTCTAGAAATTTGCGCAAAAGTGTAAATCTGAGCTGTATCATGTGAAAATGTTTAAAACTGTACCATCCTGGAAAGCTGGTTTCATCACTTTTCCGCTTAGTTTCCACAAATGAAATTAATATGGAATAATCTTCAAATATAATTCTTTATTGATAGATATATCAGATTAGTGCCCGCATATGCCCAGTCGAGTAATTTTCATCTTCATTTCAGCATTTTTTGCTCAATTTCTATTCGTGCATCCTCATGTCTGTACCATCTACCTTTTATAAGAAGGGATAGCGAAAAGTAATTACCATCACAAAGAAATATCTTCCTTTGAAAGTGGCTAGTGATTATGCAATGAGACACAAGTCAATTGTCTTCCTATCTGCGCGGCAGATCCTGTTTTGCACATGCTTCAAATATTTGTGAGCGGCGGCTTCGAACATCTAGCAAAGGAAATAAGACGGCTGTGACTCCATTCTCTAGAACCTCCTTGGTTTTATGATACTTCAGTGCTCAAACTGATTCAAGAGTTCTGACTAGATAACTTCACCACCTCAGCTAATTTGCGTCTTGCTTGCCACCAATATCAAGATGAGATGTAAACATGGGAAACTAAGAATGATAACTTTTCATGTTTTAGGGCTGATTTTGCACCTCAGACTTATACTTTATTGCTGTGAAGTAGAATATGGTGCAAGACTGAATTGAGTACATAGGTGCTGGACAAAAATACCATGTACGGTGACAAGACATTTGCTCTTGCAACAGTCACTCTGGTCTTATTTCCTCCAAAGATTTAGGGTTAGGGTTATGGGGTTAGTTAGATGTGAGGATTATGATTTGGGTTAGGGTTATGTTTGTGGGTAGAATTCATGTTTGGCTCAGCATGCAGATATTTTATTGGAGCAATTGTCCAAGGAGCAAATGTCATGGAACCACAATGTACATACTCTGGTCTTTACATCCTCCCCTCCTGCCATTCCCCCGCAGCAATTAAGCGAGCAGTGCATGTCATCGTTTGAGTCCGGCGACGACGCGGAGGCGAGCCAGAGTCTTCAGGTGATGAGCGAACTGGTGGTGCCGTGCATCAGTCATCTGACGGCCAGCCAGGGGCCGGACGCGGACGCCGTGCAGGATATTCGGGGGAAGTGGTGCACGTACCTTGGCCAGGACATCAGCGGTGAGTGGACTTGGAGGGGATGAGATGGTGTTCAACCCTTTCAGTTCCACATGGATCTGTGGACGATGTATGCAGCTTTATGGCTGATGAAAAAGGATTTGAAAAAGGGTTTGAGAACCCATCTGGCACCGTTTCATATTTGCTTGCAGTATATCGAAAGAGTCTGCCAAGAAACTTATGTGGCTGACGCGATTTGCGGGGATGATGAGCTGTTTTGGAGTATTTCGAGCTAAAAAATAAGAATAAGTGTTGGTATACTGACTTTTATTCCAGAAGGATCCAGACTAACTCGGTCTCAGGGAAAACTCGGCCCTATTTCAGACAATTAACATGCAGTTCGTGATTGCCATATTCTATACATAGGTGCTTGATAGGCGCACATTAATTTTGCATGCGTGCAATAGAGGTTCTTTGATGCACGCGTTGTATCAACTCGGACCATAACTGCGACTAGCCAGAACGCAAAGCGCTACAGGCCGCTCCCATAGTACAACACTGTACAATCCAGAGGGACAACTCGGCCCCGCCGTCAAAGCGAGGCCGAGTTGTCCCCGGGTCCGAGTTTAGCCTGACCCCGATCGGGTAAGTTCTGAGACTGCGATTTTATTTGGTTAATATTTCGCATTTTCGTCGTTACTTATTGAATATCTTGTTATTACAGCGTTATTCCACAGATTTCTTAGGCATACAGGCACATTTGGGAGCGAAATTTGACAGCTTTTGCAGGCGTACCAGAACTATGTTTTGGCTTCAAGCTGAGTGCCTGAGCACTTACAGAGTTTATGTTGGTGTGTTTTTTGTTTGTTTGTTTTTTTCCTCCAGGGGTGGGGGGGGGGGGGGGAGACATAGCAGGATAAAATTGAAGAGTTTGATTGTAAAATGATTTAAGTGCCATTTAATTGATCTTAACATTAAGTCTATCATCAAATAGAGTGAAATAAATCCTTTTTCTGTCATACATCACTTGTAACACAACAGAGATTATTTTTGAAGTTATAATTTAAATTGTCTCATATTTTTTATTTTTGTATTTTTTTTTAGCAGCTTTAATTTCAAATATCTCAACTTTATGGGAATGTAGTTCATTCGTTTTGGGATCAAACGCTTTAATTGTTTCTGGCACCATCGTCTCTCCCCAGGCAAGCTGCAGGATAAACTGGAGGACTTTCTGGAGAGACTGCTGGACGGCTCATCGGAGCTTAAAGTTCGGACCCCGCCCCTTGTAAGCTCCTCACAGACAGTAGATCTGAGTGATCAGTATATAGAGACAATGAAACTCATTTATCATTTCGAACAGGAGCAGAAGCAACAAGCGGCGGGGCCTTCATAACCCCCCCCCCCATCCCTCGCCTATCAGTGATGCCAGCGATGCCTGAGTGATTACACTGCCCTTTTAGATGACCACACCTTTGCAAAGAGAGTATCGACTGTACAAGATGCAGCACTGATTGCTTCGTTTGTGGGACTCGATGCATCGAGCAGGTGGCAGGTCGATCAAGAGTGGTGACCTTTCCAGTGATGGTCAAGCGATGTGTGGGTTCGGCACCGTCATAGCCACGCAGATAAACTGACCACACACCTCCTGGTCAAGCCGTGTATTAACTACTGGCCCTGACGGTTCCACTCTATGAAGGGATGACATGTCTTCAGACTAGTCATGCTTCAAATTTGAAGACATCTTTCATGAGTTGCATCAAAGTGACCTGCTAGCCACGCCCGCATGAATATTTAGCCTGTTGAAGACTAGTCCCAAATATATTTGGGTAGCTGTCTGTAGGAAACGTGTGTTACAGCAAAATCAGCCCGTCCTTGACGAGTTCAGAAACGTGAAACGTGTGACCTCCTCCATTTCACAGAACAGGATAGATGGGAGACCATGCAGGAGAAGAAGGAAAAAATGCTGGGCACCACCAACGAAGTTGAGATGCCTTATACAGCGTGGCCCACGTCGACAATACACACCAGTGCCTGTGGAGGTCATCAACTCTGTAAACCAGTAACTTAGAGCGTCAGTGCCACCAGAAACGACACCAGACCACCCACTCTGGCATTGCTGATGAACGAAATGTTTTGATAGAAACCGTCATCCAACGTTTGCCTATTTATATTCTGTCGGTTCTTATATTATTTTGTAGGAGAAGGAACTAAAACGGTGTAGAGGTATTTGTCACACTTTGAATGACTGGGCAGTATGCAACAAAAGCATCTAGTGTAACATGAAGATTTTGCTTGGATGCATTTCGGTGATGTGGTTCTACTACATGTTCTGAGGTTAATTTCAAACCATGTTTTAATATCTTGTGAATATAAGTGAAGCCACACTTTCAATTCTGATTTTTCAACCATGTCCCTGTTGTCATGACTTCACAGTGCCGTGTACAACTATTTAATTAATTTTATGTGAATCACAATTATGCACTATGAGGGAAATATATGTTGTAGATTTGTTCTTTGCTTTTTATTTCTTGTTCCTTTTTCTTTTCAGTCTGTCTGTTTGTCTGTTTGCCTGTCTGTCTGTCTGTATCTGTCTCTTTCGCTCTCTCAGTCTTGACATTTTGCAAAAATATCTTTCAAATTCAGACTCCTTTCTCTTGCAAGCAATGGCCGAATTGACATTCTCCCTCATACATGGAACATATGACAGGACAGAAGGGAACTTAAAAAAAAAAATGTTCAGGATTTCACAGGGTCACTCTGTAGAGGTCAAAGGTCGGAAGCATCAGTAGAGTCACCCAATCAATAATTTGGTGTATACTTGTTGTGCAGTGACATACATGTTCTAATATTCCTACTGAATGATAGCATTGGCAGGTGATAGTTCTTCATTTGAATGTGAGAGAATAAAAAGTCCACTGTGGGCGAGATCTTCATTACAATTCCCTTCCCCCTACACCACCACAAGAAAAGACAGGAGGATTATGTTTACTATCCCAATTTGATTTTGCAATGGCAGTCTTAGCACTTTTAATACACCCGTGAGAGTTTAAGATGTTGAGAAACCATGACACAATCAAAGCAAAGATGATTGTCATCAAATAAATAAAAACATGTTTCTGTGTATTGTTTGCAGATCAAAGTCATATTCTAGTGTCCCAGGCCCACAGTTATGCATTAGAAGCACACACAATTGAAAAGAAGTTGGGTGGGTACATCCCCCCTCTCCCATTTTTTTTTTCCATATCCAAGCTACCCTGTATTTGGGGATTTTTGTAGTGAGAAATTGACCTGTGACCTGTGATGTGACTACCCACAATGCAAGAATTGGAATTTCTCATTGCTACATATGTACATTGCAAACACAATGAGCCATCTTATTCCAAACTGGGGTCCATGCTGTTGAAATAGATGTGATGGCTGTTTTGTATCTCTGCATAATTCAAGGCATGCCATGGCTTAGCCAGTAAGTTCCTAAGATTTTGAGAAAAAGCCACTGCCAAAGCTTGTTAGAGGTGTCCAATACTTTGTGATGCAATTCTATTCTCTCCATCGTTTTTTGTTGTATTATTACATAGTGTAGTATATTGCTCCTAAACGGGTCTTGCCTTTTGCTAAATGGTAAAAAGGGATTGTCTAACCTTTGTTGTTGTTGTTGTTTTTTTTTATGTTGAGCCTCTGCACTTTCATACTGTGAGTTACTTTTTTTTTGTTGGCATTAATGGTATTTACTACTCACTGGTGCTCTGTTCTCAGAATCTTTTAGGAAATAAGCCTGAAACACAAGTGTAAATTGTACCCAACATGCTTCTATGTTTACCCAATGTCTCAGATGCTAACACATCATTATTCTTTCGCTAACCACAATTTGGCTGCTTTGAGGTGCCATGCAGGGTGTGATTTTATTTTGCTAACTTTATAAGAGATGCACAAACTTTAACTCGGGTGATGACACCGTCCGTCAAAGGGCACTTTTCCTGCCTGATGAATCCATGACCGAGAGCCAAAACAACTTTCATATGGATTATATTTCTTGTTTTTTTTATTTAACCCTATCTGGGTTAGGGACTTTGAACAGAGGGTACTTGCTATTGGGTTTTCTGTGCCAATCTGCTCTTAACACACACAGAGGTTTATTAAAGAATTTCTAATGTATTCATATAGACTTTCAGGAGAGTATTAAGCACTTTACACGATGACACTAAAGCTACTCATGAGATTTTGAAATCATATACGAATCCATGTGTATGGTCGTGAAAGATTATTGTTTCAAAATGTGATGAACCACTTTTGTACGATGACATAACTGAGTTCATTTTTGCTTAAGAGACAAACTGCACCATCACCTGCATAGCATTTGTTACAGTTCATTTGTTATAGTGGTAAAATGGCATTGTTTGTTTGTTTGTCTTCTTCAAATGTGGAAGAGAAATTACTTAACGCTGCGTAGAGGTCATGCAAACAGTGGCATATAAAGTTCTTAGCTACTTTACAACTTCACACCCCATAGCCCCATGAAGAAACTTCGGAGTAAGTTTGTGGTCGATCTTCCTGGTAAGAATAAGACCAGAACAGCTCATGCACGCATTTGTACGTGCTTTGATAGCGAAAAGTTAGCGTGTAATTATCATGTACCTATGTCCCTGTCCTACTTTGGCAAGAAGGAAGTAAGTTACAAAAATGGAATTCATATATAAATGGGCAAAATGTATTTGTAATTGACATTGGTGTTAGGGCAGTGTTGGTAACATCTTAACCCACTCTAGATACGTTATCCCTTGGTGAGATTAGTATTATACTCAAAATTTAGCATGCTGGTTAGTGGTAGAATGTTGTAAGCTCAAAGAATATCAACTCAGTTTACGATTTGTCACTTGTTTCATTTTGCTGTAGAAGGGCAGAAATTCTTATCCATGATGTGCAGAAAACTCAGATTGGGGCTTAGAACTTCTTGTCTTTTGATAGCTCACTTGAAATAATCAAACTTATCAATGTTCCTGCATTCAAATGTTTGTTTGTTTGTTTTTTAAACCCGTTTTAATTTTATTTCTCCATTCTACTTCCCTTTTCAGATTTGTCTTTATTTCATGCTATTAATTCAAGTGAAACACCACAACAAACCTGATTTTTTTTACCCACTTTTACCAACACTTGTGACACTTGCAACTACAACATATTATGTATGTCTTGACATTTCCTTGTGGTCAGAGAAGGCAAACTGTAATTATGTCGGAAGATGCAAATTGCATGGCCATTCTGGACCTCTAGAATTCAGTTATACGAATTCATATACCAGCTAACATTCTCTAGGATTTTACATGTACATGTATGTGTTTGCAATTCTGCCAAAACACATTCTAAGAATGAGCTTGTGAAGACATGGATCATACTATTTTTTTTTTTTTTTTTGTGAGCACAAAATTTGCCATAACCCAAACCCCTTCTCTTCTTGAGAATATTCTCATTGGAAGAGGAAAAGAGTGATTATAATTCTGGTTGATATAGCATAAGTACTTGTTCTTGTTTTGTTTGTGTGAAAAACTCATTGAAGTCTCTCACCAAGGAAGAGGTATGTGACAAAGGCAACAACGTATTTCATTATTTTGGGAGATCCACGTAAGTGGTGTATCAAAATTATGTTGAAGTAGGTATGCGAAAGAGCAGGGATGCCACTGGTAGAAAATGCGTGTTCAAAACGTATTTTGCATCGTTGTCACTGGTATTTATGTAGTCTTTGACTTACAGCCAGTTTTCAGCATTATTGTTTTGCTTATCTTTTTTTTTTTTTTTGACTTTTTATTCCACCAGTTTGTTCAAATTGCCAATTTTGCCCTCATTCTCATTGTAGTAGAGTGTCTTAATGCAACTTTGAAGAGTTAAATGAAGGAGACATTTGTTCCTTATTAATTATTCAGAAGAATTGAACAATGTGGTGACCAAGTAGATTTTGTTTGATCCAGGTGCAATTTGTTTCCTTGTCATAGATTTTCCAACATTAGTTACGATCAAATACCAGCCTAATCACTTGGGATCCACTTGATTTAGTGAATTTTATTTTGCTGCTTTGGCAGCAGTTGTGCCGATACAGTGTAATAATTATCAGATGGTGTATTTGAAGGTTAAATGTAAATTGAGTATCATAGCTGTGTGTTTGAAGCAGCCATGCTGGAAGTTGGCATTAGCTATAGGTAGGAAATTTACCTGTGCAGAGGCAATACACTATCATTATATACACCGAATGAGGGCAGGCTACTGTATATCACCCACCTTGTGCCATTGTTGAATACCAGATGCCATTATCATGAGTTCAGCATTAAGCGAACCACCTTAGGAAGCAGATTTTGTACATGAGATCACAAGATATTGTGCAATGAGAATGAGCCATCGTATCTCACAAGGTGTTTTTAAAAAAATAAACAAAAGATCAAACAAAAACTAAAGGCCAATTTTGTAAATTACATATATCTGGTCACAGGAACATTGTGTCCTCCTACAGACAAACTAATTTCTCAGCACACACAAAAAGAAAAGAAAAGCAAGTTAGCTTTCACATTGTGTCACTCGCATAACAGTAAAGGCCAGTTCCATGACATTACGCTGCTGGGGTGACAAGACCTCGTATCTCAAATTTTCATGAAAATGACTTTTTTTTATTAATGGTCAGATAATCGGTTAAAGGGTGTGTACAGTTCTGGTTGAGGTGAGGATTTTGCTTTTAACGTTTTGCGAGATATTCAGAAACCACTCTATAAGATGTCAAAGAGCATGCAGTATTCTAAGGGGTATCAAAAGTTTATTTGATGAAAATTGGTTTTGAAATGGCTGAGATATCCAAAAACAAGGTGACACAAAGAGATCGTAATAAAAGGCGTGGCCTGTCGTCTTTTATTATTATCACTTTTTTAGATATCTCAGCCATTTGAAAACCAATTTCATCATATAAACGTTGAATCCTTCTTAAAATTACATGCTCTTTCATATTTCATAAGAGGTTTCTCATTATCTCACTTAGGAATGTTCAAAACATGAATCCCCACCTCAACCAGTACTGCACAGTCCCTTTAAGCGATGTCCTGTCAAAATCCTAACTCTCTCACGGCATGTCAAAGGAGAGGCTATTCCATTTGATACAGTGATTTGGCCGCCATGTTTTTTGGCTCTCCTGAACATTTGACATTTTGTAGATACGAGATCTTGTCGCCCCAGCAACGATTTTGCTCCTGTGACAATTGCGCCAGTGAAATATCTGCATGCTATTAGAACCAAACATAAATTCTACCTATAAACACAAGCCAAACCCTAAGTCATTGGAGAAAATAGACCGGAGAAATTGTCACAGAAGGATGTTGTGTCACAGTCTCAAGACTCAGATTTTTAACTGCCATTGTAATGGTGAACTAGTGCACCATTCACGAATAGAAACTTCATCAAGGGACAAACTGCAAGTTTTGATACTCTGGCTCGTCTAGTAATGCATTGTACATCTCTGTGGAGGAGTCCATAAACCGATAGGATCCTATGGTCCCTCAACCATCACATGGAAAATAAGATTAAAATGTTGAATTTGTTTCTTGACGCTTTCTTTCCCTGGAGATTATGGATCTGAAATGACAGTTTCCCTGTGATTTTGAAACTTTTTCTTTTTACTGTGATTTGAGAGTTAGGTGTATTTTCAGCGAGAGAAAAGATTTATTGCATTGTTTACGATGTACTACATTGTTTATGATGTACGATGTATTTTGACAACTGTGTTTTTGTATGCTATGGAACCTTATGTGCTAACATAACTCATAAATTTGAAAATTATGAATAAAGGATATTCTTTTCGAAGAAAACTTCTCATTTCAAGAGAGTGGTCATAATGTTGGCTTTGAGATACAGCATAAATTCATGTGTATGTGTCCATATGTCTGTTTGTGTTTGTGTATGTAGGCAAATGTATGTAGGAACCTTGTCATAAAAAGGTCGGATATAAAGCACAACTTCAGGCAGGTTGCAGGTCCCAACTCCTTATACAGTATGTCCCCCAAAAATTACAATCAGATTTTTGCATTGATAACACCCATTAAGATTAAACCAGGACAAATTTGTTTTCAACACAACTACTAGGAATTTTGCAGTAAGACAGAACACACAGATACAATTCAAGTATTTCTTTCGTAATATATTTGGATTTCTATTCAAAGGAACAGAATGAAAAAAAAAAATTACTAGTCATGGTACAGTACAGCTAAGTATAGTCCATTCTACAATTATCATTTTATACATCATATTACATACATGTGTCATGATAACACAAAAAAAGTTCTGCCTTCATTTTCGTGTCAAATCATCTACCACATTAAAACTTCACCTTTTACTACAAATGTGAATAATATTAATAATAAAATGCAAAGGGTAGTAGGTTCTGTTTTGTGTTTTTGCAAAAAAGAAAAAAGGGGGGGGGGGAACAGATCAGCAGGCATTTAATTGAGCAATGCCTTATTTGAGCCACTACAACAGAACTTCTCAACCATATAGCAAATTATTTCTTTTTGGAATATGAAAATACAAAACAGAATTTGACAAACGGAGAAACAAAAATGTCTACATGTGCATCGTTACAGCAGTAGTATAGCAGACATCTCGATTTAACAAACCACAAATTACAATACCTTCTGGGCAAGTACCTGTCTGATGCACAAATTTGATATCAAGTAAGTCTTGAATGTTGAAATGGAGCCTCTGGGAGAGACACAGAAATTTGTACCGTACACATATTGCCACAAAATGGAGAAAAAGAAAAGCTGTAAGTTAACAAGTAATGCTGTTCAAGGATGGTTTAGTTTTGGTTGAGTTGGGGCATCAGGTTTCCAACTTTTTGTGACATAATTTCAATCCACTTTTGAAATATGAATGAGCATAAAATTCTAAGACAAATTAAGATTTTTATTTGATGAAAAACAGTTTTCAAATGGCCAAATTATCCAGAAACAAAGAGATCTTTGTTTGACCTTATTTTTGGACATCTCGGCCATTTCAAAACCGATTTTCATCAAATAATTTTTGAATTCCTCTTGGAATTGCATGCTCTTTCATATTTCATGAGTGATTTCTAATCATCTTGCAAAACATTAAAGTCTGAATTTTCATCTGAATGAAGACTATACCATCCCTTTAATACTAGATCACTTTTCTGCATCAGAGGAGGAACAAAAACAAAAAGAAACTCAGCGAGGCTCGAAATGACATAAAAATCTTCCCAAGAGTAAGTGACCGTACAGCTATCTCTCTCTACTTGACTCAGCTCTCATAGACTTGTGATATCCTCGGCCACATCTTTTCAGTGATATCATTATCAAATGATTCCATCATTGATACACATTTCAACCTGACCTCATGACCCACAGGTTTGTGAGAAGCCGCCACCTCAAAAGTCTAATCACTGGTTAATTTAAATCAATTAACAAGGATTATCTCTCAATCACAATCGAAAGATAACAATCATGAAATACCTAGGGCATTCCTTTGTAATAATTTTAATACGTACAGCATCACAAATTCTTTGACACAGGCAAAAAGGTCAAGAACTCCAGTACACTTTGACCTCTGACCTCAAGCTGGCATTTGACCTCTGACACGAAGGCATACAATCGCTGTCTTCTAATACCACGCAAGAATTGTATCAGTCACTGACTACACTTGCATCATGCATGACTGTAGTCTATCAGATCCCTCTTGAGACACAACATGCAATATGCAACACAAAATTAATCATATTGATCTTGACCATTATATTTTACCCTTCAACCCGATCCCACCCCCCCCCCCAAAAAAAAAAAATGAATAAATAAAAAATCAGCAACCACTTCATTTCTCATGATCACACATATTTGAACTTTCAATAGACTGGCGACTGTCAATACAACGGTAAAATGTATAAGGCAGCAACTGAATTCAAACATTAGGACACAAAGGAAACTGATACAATTCAAAGACATCAGCCTCCCGCACCATTATGAGGAACACATACAAAAGTCGGGGTGCCCATTTTGCTGCTGCTTTCTAAAAAATCTAATGAACTCTGGGAATGTCCTCACAATCTTGCTATCAACATCTAAAAGCATCGAAACAATGCTACAGGAGACTGACTTGGCAAATGAATGCCTATCTACAGAATAAATAGTGAGGCACAAAACATAATCCATTTTGTAAAATGAGCTTTAGAATCTCTGCAATCTGATTGGTCAATTATCAGGCATTGATTTTTACTGATCCACACTGAGCCATGCGTCTGGTAAAATGTGAATGCATGGCTCAAGCCTTGTACAGTGTTGTAGGTGTACCGGACACATGATGGGGAAAAAGGTTGAATTTCATGAATTTATGGGCCCATTTTATAAAACAAATGATACACACGCCCGATTTGTGAATCTGTGAGAACTGGATGCTCTCGTTTAACTTTGGAAGTAATCTAAAACCCACTTCCTGCACTCGTGGGTGTCAACAGTTCCAAAGTTAAACTCCTGCATCCAATTCTCACTGATCCACTCTGTCCTGTGCATTATTGGTATACTGTCATATGGGGGTGACAGAGGAGGGGGTGGCACCGATATGAAGTAATACTAAAATGATGCCTATGTAATTCTTTCAAGCAATTCAGCTTTCCCTGTAATTCTTACCTCGTTCATTCCACATACTACTCTGTCTTGCCATTCGTTACTCATAAAATCATCAACATTTATCCAATTTCTAGCCCACGGACCAATGCGGAACAGAGACAAAAACTGCAAGAAACTGTCGCTCAAATTCCTGCTTGGCATCAGTCCTTATCAAAATTCTAGCCCAAGGTCTAATGCCATACAGGAAGTCAGGCGGCAGTTTTCGTGCAGTTTTTGTCTTCCATGGCTGAGGATGAAGACAAAAGGAAATTGGAGACATGAAGGGTGCCCTCAACCCTCACACGAAACACTTCATGGCACATCAGTGTCACAGAGTATCTGGATATTGGATGGATGTGAGCAGCATGAGTTTCTTCATCAGTTTCCTTTCCAAGATTAAAACAATTTGCCTTTTTAGCCAAGCTCATGTCTCCCTATCAACAATTTAAAAAAATACATAAATAAATAAATAAATAATTTTAAAAAATCAATAGAGAATAGGAGGTAAAAGAAGGTGCCCCTCCCCTCTCATCCCCTCCCCCCCCCCTCCAAACCCCACCCTGACACGAGTTTGCCCTTACAAGCCAACTAGATGACAACAAAACAGCCATACAAACATTTGCTTGGCATGGCTCCTAGGCAAAACAATGTACACAGCAGTCAAGTACAGGACAACCTGCAGTGCACAGAGAACAAAATCGAAGCAGTACTTTTACTCAAAGACAAAATAATATACCGCTGATAAATAAAGGGGAGAAAAAAAATGTATTCAACCACTTACAGCCAGTAAACAATAGCGTCTCCTTTTTCTTTTACATTTTTATTTGTTTTTAGAGTTTTTTTTTCTTTTTTGGAATGGACAATAAGGGGAGTGCTACAATAAGTATGTTTGATATGTATTTACAAAAAAAAAAGAAGAAAAATTCCAGCACCATCCAACACAAAGCGATGGGAATAGAGGAATATCGCGATAAATAAACTCCCTTGGTGCTACATCTAACTTGGTTATCCTATACGAGAGAATACCCTGGTAAATGCTGAATTTCATCCGATTTTCTGTATTGGCTTTCCCATAAATAATTGATAAAGAAAGTATCACTTCTTGCAAACAATTATGAAGACATGTTCACATCGACTTCAAAAAGCCAAGTTATCTGTGGAGGCATCTACATGTAGGTATGGCAAACTAATCTTTCTACCAGTACCAAGCATGGAAAGAATGCAAACATTTCTTTGATATATTTCTATTACTATTCACATATTTCTACGACAAGAAAGGTCTGGCAGGAGCAACAACAAAAAAAAAAAATCATCCAAATATGGAGCTACCTCTAAAGTGCAAATACTGAGCAGTGTCAAGACTGCATAATTTTTCTCACGAAACTTCGCAGACGTTTTTTTTTTCAAGGTTCTTCAATTGTTCTTGTTGCTTTGAATTTAAATGCACTACAGCAAAGAAATTCACAAAGTCATTAGAGAAGGTAAAGCTGCAAAATGGTATCTGATTCTGATTCTCTTCCTATTTCCCAATCACGAAGGTACTCAGTGTCGGTCCCACATACTGCCTTTGATGTTGGATGGTGCTGGGCGACAAGTTACTTTTTATTTCTGTACATTCTGCAGCCGGGCTGCAATGATTAAGTGACCTTCCCCTCCCGTCTGAACGTTGTTCTATACAACTTCGTATTTCTCAACCAAGAGGGCGACATCCGTTGAAAACTTCACTGGCTGCTCGCTCTCCACAGATACAACATCCTCAACCTGCAGAAGAAGATAAAAAGAGAACATGGTAGAGAGACAAATAAGGTAATGAGTTACTGCTTGTAAACTTGAATCGATTCATCCTCTAAACAACTACCTTATTCTCCGGCGATAAGGCCGCACTAATTTTCACAGAAAAGAAACAAAAAACTGCGGGTGCCGCCTATACGCCAGCACAACCAAATCATGGCCTGTTCAACCTAGCGAACGAGCTGCTGAACCAACACACGTAATCATGTACGGGACTATGCAATGTGCCAATGAGCACCTCAAAGTCATACAATGAGTCAATCAATCTTATAGACAAAGCTATGTTCTGCAATCAATAGACAACTTGTTTTGTTTTGTTTTTTCACTGTCATCACCTACTAACCCCTTTTGTTTCCTTGCCAATTTCGGGGAGATTTTTTTGTTGTTGTTGCTTATATTTGTCGCCAAAGTCGGGGTGCGGCCTATGCGGAGGTGCGGCCGTATCGCCGGAGAATACGATAAAAAAAAAAACCTCTGTAAAAACAAAGAAAGTACGGTCAAACCTGCCTCTAGCTGCCATCCATGGAAGACAAGAAAAAGTGGCCATTATAGACAGGTGGCTGCTTTAGACAGGTTCTTAAACATGCGTTTTTCTCTCAGAGGAAAATGTTTTTGGGGCCGTATGTGGCAGGAGGCATCTATAGATACATGAATGTGGCTCCTAAGACAGGTATGACTGTATTTTGGAAATGGCTACCATTTTGTTTTGCTTCTTTTGCTGTTTTTGTTACTTCTGGGTTGTTGTGTCTTTTTCCTGCAACCATTACCATGCAAAGTCCATTATGTTGGTGTGGATCATCAAACTGCACTCACTACTATACATGTAACAGCACATATTGCACATACATGTAGGGTAAGAAAAGTCATGACAGGGGAAGTGAAATTTGTACGGGTGGTAGCACCGATGGAAGGAGTCGCATTTATGAGGATGACAACGCTACGCCTGACTACAGTGCTTGTGGTTCTAGGAAAGTATATACAGAATGTGAGGTAAATTTTGCACTGTTTAAAAAGAAAAAAAAAAGAAAAGAAATACAGGAAATGGATAGATTGGCACTAAAGAGGGTGCTAAAGGATAGGAAGCAAAAAGAAAGGCCCACCTGAATATTACAGTACGACTTTCTGGAAATAAAGCTGACGGTGACGGGGAAGAAGTCGTCCGGCTGACCGGCGATGCTGAACTCCATGCTGCCCGTTGTGTTGCTGGAATCGATGACTGGTAGTGACCACTCCAGGAAGTTGTGTCGAGCGTCATGGCGGTAGTTGCCGTCCACCTCACTGACCTTTGGCGCCCCGACTCCCGACCTGAGAGGTGGCAGGAGAATAGTGGCAACAGTGGTGTCAAACTTTGCTTAAGTACTACCTGCATTTACGACATTTATCTAGCCAATGATTTGGGGGCACCTCCATTAAAGTACCCCTACTCCTTTTACAGCACTAATTACTGAAGTGAACATGCAGGGTTGTGTGAAATTTATAATTGGGACTATTTTAACATCCCCTGCCCAAAAAGCAAGCATCTGCCTTGTGTCTGTCAAAATGATTAGTGCACAAACCGTGGCAATATCGGGAAGAAGGCCAGCCACTACAAAAATGCGAGCCTACCTCGGAACACTGATAACATCATACTGTCATTGTTGTTATTATCTGTGTTCAACCCTTTCACAATCATCGGCAATAATAATTTTGGTGGTGATTTCGGTCAGTCGGTGGTTCATTCGCCTCCAGATCTAAAGGACGTGGTTTCGATTCCGAGTCTAACTGAGCAATGTTGTGTGTAATCATACCATGAAATGGAGGTCCCGTGTATGAAAGAGTCACAACTCATGCACTCATGCACAAGAGATCCCGCTTCATTCATTCATTGCAAAGAGCAGGGTACTAACCCACTAAAGTGGTCCCACCTCAAATCCAACTGGACCCCATGAAAGGCAAACTAGTGCAGCTGAATATGGGCTACTAAGACATCTTTTCAGAAAGAAAAATTAAACAAACAAACTCACTACACCACCTTGAAAGAACCACATCATCAAGCCACTTTCTGATTTGGGTTGCTACATGTAGAAGGTGGAAACTTTTTCTTTCTCTTTTTTTTTTTTTTTTGCTTGATGGCCAAAGAGGTCTCTGTATCAATCCATATGCACTGGAATGGAAGAAAATACAAGAGAGCTCCTGAAACAAGGCTAGTTAACTCACGGGACAGGGATGTTGATGGCGACGTCTTGTAGTTCCATGTCCTCCTGCAGTAGTTCATACTCGATGTTCACGTCGCAGCCGCCGGAGTTGTTCGGCGAGGGCCAGCAGTTGACTGCGAAACGGAAACCAGTGAGAAACAAATTAAGACACCAAAGCTCAGTTTGATAAGGCGATACAAAAAAAAAAAAATTATTGCAATATTCACGTAGGCAAAAACAAAACTTTGTTTACATCATGCATTAAAATTTGTTTCATGTATTTTTTTTACATTTTAAAAAGGCACAGTTGAAGTAATTATCTCATTCAGTCACTGAATCAAAATTGTTTTCTAAATATTACCCCCCCCCTAAAAAAAAATTCAAAACATTTCCTCATAAAAAGTGTTTCTATCTAGTTCACCTTTTATGTGAAGACATAAATATGACTTCATACTTTGACGTTATGGAAGAAAACAAAAATATTTGCAGAAAACATGTTCGAGTCAATCTTACTTAGCAGTGGGATCAAGGTCTCGTCCGTAGACTGGAATCTCCATTTCAGCACACCGACGTCATTGTTGAGAGGGAATGGCCTGTCTGGATTCTTCATGCCGATGTGTGACTGAGTTGAAAATAACTTCTTGTCGACGTTGGGATGTGTCTAAAAGAGTGAGGATGGACATATAGATTTAGTCAAGGAGCAAGTCTTTCCAAATGCACCCATCATGGCAAGCGACAGACGAGGTCAAGCACCAATGACCCAGCAAATCAGTTAAAACCCTCCTCACTCTCAATTTATGATATGCAGAAATATCCTGTCCATGCAGGTGCAGACATCCTTTTTTCAATATTTGAGCAAAAATACACTTGTACCATCTGAGGCCAATTAAACAAAACAACAACAAAAAACCCAAGAAATCACAGTGATTTACAACATACATCAATTAAACACAACCAAGAGGTACCAACCTTGTAAACAGCAGAGTAGTATTCTGAAGGCTGAAAATGTTTTGTTTTGTTTTGTTTTCCTTTAATGGGAAAACCTTGACTTTTCCTCCAATAGACTAATGTACAGTGTAGTAATTATATAATTTGGGAAAACAGTATCTTCCATGAAGCTGCAGCACTTGAGGCAGAGTGTTAAAAAAATAAATAAATAGAATACTGCAAAAAAAATAACAGTTGGCATCTCTGGTGTCCAGGACATGTCCAAATGCAGAGGACAGATGCACATTTCAACACACGCACCTGCAATTGCGCTCCCTTCTCGTCGTTGTTGGCTACGGCGATCCTGATCTTGCCACACTTTTGGTCGCTGATGCGGAGCGTGATCATGCCGTGGACGTCGAGGGTCTGGAGGCCGCCATCGCGCCCCGTAGACACCGTCATCTTCTCCTCCACACGCAGGTGGACGCTGCATAAAAAAAAAATGGGTCAAAAGCAATCAGCGCTTTGTCTGCGCTTTACATATTTCGCAGGGTTTTAATTTTCGTGAATTTCACAAGTGAGACGCTATTCTCAAAATTAACAACAGATGAAAATATTAACTCTGATTCTGACTATGAACATGATATGTGCGCATACATTTCTCTATTGACTATTGTCCTCCACAGTTGCAAAATTAATCACTCGCAAAACTGTCAAGAAGTCCCAATTTGCAAAAAATTAAGATTTGCTAAATATGTGGCAAATGTAGTAAATTATTCTCTTCTCAAAAAAGAAAGCCTGCAAATCAGTTTGGGCACTGCAGCCAATACTGAAATGTGGGTGTACATAAATAAGCACATACTTAATGATTGGCTCACTTGTACTTCCCAGGATTAATCTTTCTCTACCCATTGTGGCTTACATCCCTCCCTTTTCATTCCATGGATTGACTACAAGAGTCTTGTGTAAGGTGGAAATCAATTAGTTGGGGGGGGGGGGGTGGTGTCTGGATGGGTATGTCTATGCTATTGAATTCATTATCATGTTGACAACTACTTGCATATATCATACATAATGACAAATGCATCCTATGCCGTAAAGATGCAGCAACTTGACCATGATAACCTGTAGTCAAACAACCCACTTCCTACTACATGTAAATTAAAACGACCCGCTTCCAAATACATGTAAATCAAATTAAATCAATGGTATATCAACTACAGCATATCTACGTGATGTGGGGAACCCAAGGAGAGTACCTTTCCGTTTTGCTCGCTGGTGTGACAGTCTTGGCTGCGCTCGACGACTGTCTCGTTTTCGGGGAGTTGGACGAGACCTCCTCCCCTTCTAACCTCAGCTTGTCCACAAAGATGTCGGTGCTCTTGCTGGACTTGCCCAGCTTCATGGCCCTGCCCGTAGCCGACGGTCTGTGTGGGGGCAGAAAACAGACGGGATACCAATGTAGCCACGGCCATCTATCTCACTTTTCAATTTCATTACACAAAGTTAGTCCAAATCCACTTGGCAGTGCTCAACTTCAGTTTTCCTCATATCCACACCACTTCCTCACCACTTATCTGTTTTGTGCCTGCACATTTCACGACTTTCATCTGTACACCTTGCCCTTCTAATTTCAATCATACGACCAAGGCACACAGTTATTCATCGCCTGTGTTGACGTCCCTCTAATGAAAAGGAATTTCCAGATCAAAACTGCAGGAATCTATGTGTCACAACATGACACAGTATTATGCATAAACAAAGTGAAAACAAAACACCAGTTTTACAACCAGAACCTGGAGGTTAAGTATGGATCCTGAAGGGAACATCAAATGCTCACTATCCAAATTCCCATAAAACAATGAATTCTTTTGGTTCATATGTAATGGCATGAAACTGCGAGAGTCAGTATCAATAAGGTTTACAACATCAGTACCACAACTGAAAACAAAAGAGTTGAAAGTTCTTGTGACAAATACTGCTGTTAGGAGATCACCAAATTCAGGGACTTTTTTGTGTGTGGGTGTGTGTGTGTGTGTTGCCTAAAGCCCTTCATGGGCACCTGTAAGGCTGTGCATTGAATTTATGTACAAATATTCATGGACATTTGAATTCCCAATGCAAAATCATCTACAGTTTACAAAAGGTGCTACTTCATGTATAGATTGCAAATCCATTTCCCAAAATGATCATTCACATAATGGCATTACAATTCTACTTAAAGTATAGAATGTGTTTGAAATGTACACTGAACAGGCTCAAATTTGTCTTGATGAGTGAGTGTTGCTGCACAGAATCTTTTTGCTTTGCTAAACAGGCATGGGGATGGTTTCCACATGGTACACATGAAAGGGCAACATTAACTCAAGAAATATTTACAGCTATAGAACATATCCGTGGGTGTATCTAAAAATAACTAATCAACGTAATGGCAGTACAGTGACTCCCTTTCTGCTATCTGGAACAAACTCTGACACATCATCATATTCACAGCCAGTCATTACAACCAAATGTATACCAAAAATAAATGTGTCCTGTTCATAAAAGGATAAACAAGTTATCAATATATCTATATTTGACAGGCCAGGAAACGATAAGTAGGGATACTCTGTAACACAAAACATGAGATATGTTGCACGTTTCACTGTAGGCCATCCATAGTCACATAGTTTCAACATTTATTAGTGGAAAATTGAGCAAAGAAAATGGGATTCCATCGGGATTCGAACCCGAGACCTCCGGATGCTAGCCCGGTGCTCTACCGACTGAGGTATAGAAAGCCCTAGTTCAGTGTTCGTCCCAGATACCCTAAATTCTCAATGCTCGAATGGTCAATGTCATAATACACAGATATCTTCATATGTCTTGGGCAAATCAGACGCTGCCCCTAACATGTTACTTTAATGTAACAGCACCATTGGCAATGCCTCTGGAACGACTGACAAATCGCTTGAATTCTCACCTGCTCGGCTTTGACGACTCGACGGGCTTCTCCGGCGTGATGACCGACATCGAACTGGACATCGACGACATCCCTGAGCTGGAGGAGCTGTAGCCTCCGCTGCCGTATCCCATCATTCTCTTGCCCTGCCTCATGGCTTCCTGTCTCTGCTTGGATAGCTCCTTGGCTCGCTGCTGCATCTTCTGCTTCGCCTCTTTCTCTTGTGACTACGGGAAAACAGGGACAAAATACAGAACACTGAGAATGAACACATTTCAGACACATTTCACATAATTCTACATAAAATTATGCAAGAGAAAGAAGTTGAGAAAATGAAATATGGTACATACATACATACATACATAGAAGTGTACACTGTAAATCCATTTTTTTTTCTCAAAGAGAAATGCTTGACATAACCTCATATGTAGCTGACTCTTTCTGCTTTACAGGGGAAAAAGACAATTCTGAAAATGCATACGTTTCTTTTCTTTTTTGTCAATAAACTCAGACAAGCAGAAGGCTAAAAATTTCATCGAAATTAGACATAAAATATGACGATTTGTGGACCATTAAAACCCCATACCTTTATTACTTGACTTATCATAAGGCAGAGAGAGAGAGATGAAAAAAAAAAGAACTTCTTTCAGTTGAGCCATCTGGTGTTCAGATTTAATTTGTTCCACTGCAGAAATTTCAAGAGAATCTTGGTTGCTTAATTAACATCAGTAAATAATCCTTAGATTGGCAAAGCAGGTTTAGAAGATTGAAGTTCTTGTTTATCTCATACAGGCAAAATGATTTTTTTTTTTTCCAGACTATATAAATATAATCAGTTCTGTTTTATTTTTCTCCACTAAACCACAGTGAAAATCAGTGGTGAAAATTTAATGGTGACAGCATGATAACATCTGAAACAAAAATTCCTCCTGGGATTTGACAGGTTTCAATGACGACATGCCCACACGTTACAGAGTGACATGCCCCTTTTTTTCCGGCTCACCTCTCTGACAGCTTGGAACACTTTCTCCTCGTGCGAGTCCATTTCGGTGAAGGTGCGGATCTGGGCAAGGTTGACGCTCTCCCTGTAGCCGAGGGCAACAATCTCGTCGAAGGCAAAGATGAGCTCGAAGGAGTGATCGAGGATCTCCGACTCCTCCATGGCGCGGCAGTACTCTGGTATCTGTGTGAGAAAGAAAACATTTCAACTTTTTTGTTGGAACATACATGAGATTTAAGATGGCATACATTGTAATTTGTTTAATATGTACACTGGGGTGTTTAATAAAGCTGTTCTTAAAGTTACAAACGACTTAAGAATGACTGGAACACGTTCTGATGTGCCATACTTATCAGAATTTCAATAATTCAGCACAAGAACTGATTACAAGTCATTCTTAAGTCGTTCGTAACTTTTATAAGAACAGCTTTATGAAACACCCCCTGGTCCCTGTTGCATACAAGTTGAGATCAAATATAAGTCAGAAAATCAAACATAGGTCTCTGAATACTCAATTCTGATTGGTTGATACCTGACTTATGTTTAATTGCATCTTTTTATGCGACAGGGCCCAGTTCTAATTTGTGCTGTAAAAGACACAGGTCTGAGAGTTAAAAGAACTAGCTCTTTAGCATCATGATATGTCACATAATAGTAATGACAATTACAACAGCAAAATGATAATTCAGATAATTAATTCAAGTGCTTACAAATGCTCAATCTCAAAATGTATTCTCTCATCTGGTACATAACATAGAAAGGTTGTTTTCTGATAATTTACATTAACTACTTGATAGTTTAAAAGGAATCTAGTGTTACAACTTGGCTAGATAGACAGAACTTTTAAATAGCACAATGATCAATAAACTTTTCTAGATGTGCAAATTTTGACTGTTTTATTCAGAAGACAATAAAAAGGCAGTCTCAATAAGCAGGTAGTCTTCAAACAGACTGGTTCACAGACATTTGAAGTGCTCTGAAGGGACATATGTGGAGTAATTTTAATGGAAAGATGGAAAGCTTGTCACTAGATCAGGTTTGGATGTATGTTTCAAATGAAAACATGATGATATCAAGTGAAAATCCTTCAGCCAACTTACTACTCTGGAGAAGAGCCTCAGCGTCTCCAAATCTTCCAGGATGTTACTTGTCTTTGTGGTAATGAGAAGCATGTAGAGCTTCTCCAGGGGCTGGTAGACGTAGCGCACACTCTCCGTCTCCACAAACGTGTGCTGCTTGCCCGTGTTCATCAGCTTGGGGAACGCCGCCAGGAGGCCCTCGATGCGCGACCGCGTCATCTCGACGAACTGGCGCGAAATCAGGGCCTTCCCGCTCTTGGTGCATATGGCCGCTGCTAACAGCACCTGGTGGGAGAATGGAAACAAGTTTTTCACTCACTCTCTGCTACTGAAAGGTTTCTTGCAGGGAGCACACTGCAAACTAGAAAAGCACTTTGAAAGTGCAGACCTCCACCAAGCACCTCATTTCCACCCATACTAGCACATGCATGCTGAAAATCGCCCAATATCCCAATGTAGAAGCTTTTTGTTTTACGTCATCAGACTCCAGCAGCGTGGCATCTGGCCCGCGCAGAGCATGTGCCACAGCTTTACAATGCATACTGTATGAAAACCTCAAATATGCACAGCTTGAACTCCCAAGTTTATTGACCCTATCTGCCAACAGATAAACACAAATCCTTCAAAAATCCACAAAAATCCCTAGATCACTACCAAAATATTATCATCTGTTCCTTGTGTAATTATCAAGTTTTCTTGCAAGTTTTATTCAAATCCATTCCCAACTGTTTTAGCTATTTTGCACACAGACAAACTAACAATCCAAATACACCAACACTGATGAAAACATAACATCCTTCCTTGGTGGAGGTAATCATGGCAAGTATTAACTGGACGATTGTGTTTGATTTACCATGCTATAAACTAAATATTAATCAGTACAGTAAAATTATGATCATTTTGCACAATCAAGGACAGGGTGCTCTAGTAATCACAAATACAAGACATTGACAGCTTTGTTTCTTTCATGCAACTCTATGAACACGATGACCACTCATTAACGTTAAAGGGTGTGTACAGTTCTGGTCGAGGTGAAGATGTAGCTTTTAACGTTTTGTGAGATATTCAGAAACCATTCTATGAGATGTCAAAGAGTATGCGGTTCTAAGGGGTATCAAAAGTTTATTCGATGAAAATCTGTTTTGAAATGGCTGAGATATCCAAAAACAAGGTGAAACAAAGAGATACTAATAAAGTTGGGGCATGTCGCCTTTTATTATTAGCACTTTTTTGGATATCTCAGCCATTTGAAAACCAATTTTCATCAAATAAACGTTGAATCCTTCTTAAGATTACATGCTCTTTCATATTTCATAAGAGGCTTTTCATTATCTCACTTAGGAATGTTCAAAACATGAATCCCTACTTCAACCAGTACTTTACAGTCCCTTTAAGAATTGCCTCCTCATCACTCTCAGTTGTAATTGGGCATTTAGCAGATCCCATAAGTAAAATGTTATAGATGTCTAAGCCTATTGCATGCACACATTTATACCCTGGTAGATATCTAGTTGGTCTTTCAACAATGTTGTCTTGGGTACTGTAGCTGGGTCACCTGACCCATGGGAAATAGGTTAAAGGAAACTAAAGCCCAAACATGAATTGAGTAAAAGCAACAATTTAGTAGAACAAATCTGTGAAAGTTTGAGGAAAACCAGACTATCAATTCAAAAGTTCTGATATATATATATATATCATATGTATATATATATATTTTTTTTTTTTGGGGGGGGGGGAAGGGTTGGGGAGGGCTGTCACTGCTGGATATGAAGATTACTACAGTTCATGGTGTGACGTATGCACAGCAATACAACAAAAATATGAGTAAAATTCAAAAATGTTCATTTTTCTAACATAATGAAAGAGTACTTCCACTACTTGACTTATAACTCATCAGAAAACAGGGCGAATAACAAACGGTAACATTGTTGTCCATACATGATGTTGTTTAAAGTATCATTATTTTGTTGCCATGTTTGTAGAACTATTTTTGATAAAAATTATATCACAGGGTATGTGCAACAAGCCTATTCTGGCTTTCTACACACATACCATTTTCTGATCAACTACACACACAATGATAATGAGCTTGTGTTGTTTATGAAATTATAGATCTGTTTTCCCGTCATTTTTTTTTTCCTTTTTCATAATCTTGCCTTGTTTTGTCAATGTTTTCATTTTTTTTATATCTGCACTTTTGTACAATTTGCTCATATTCACATGTATTTTATACCTATAAATAATCTTAGGATCGGAAATAAAGACTGAATTGATTTGAACTGAACTGAATACATGTCATGAACTGTAGCAGTCCTCATATCCAGCAATAACTGCACAGAAACTTTTGAATCCAGTGTCTGATTTTCCTCAAACTTCGCTGACCTATTACACTAATTGCTGCTTTCAATCAATCCAATATTTACATCTGGGTTTAGGATTCCTTCATGGAAGTTTACTGTAAGTCACATAACCATGGCAACCACATGACCAAGGCAGCACCTCATTCATAAAGAAAGGAGGGAATTCAGCCAAGACATACACATACACACACAAAACCCCAATGGACAGACATACTCCTGACCATAC
Source organism: Diadema setosum (assembly GCF_964275005.1). Taxonomy (NCBI): domain Eukaryota; kingdom Metazoa; phylum Echinodermata; class Echinoidea; order Diadematoida; family Diadematidae; genus Diadema; species Diadema setosum. The sequence continues at coordinate 23,034,064 of NC_092690.1, read as the reverse complement.
ATCTTACCAAACTGCACTCTATACTGAGCTAACACAACTCTCTCTGTGATCCAAACATGATGGACTTTGCTGATAGTGATATATCAGTAAATTAAGGAAGCCATTTTATTACCTCACAAACGTAGGAGGCGGAGGTTGCAGTGTATTTTTAATTGATGTTGGCTTGTTTCAGTTGTTTGTTTGTCTGCTTGCAAAATGGACTCCAAACTAGCTCAAAAAGTTGTGAAGGGATTACACAGGCGAATGTGTGCACACATGCCCATGATGCTGCGATCGACGAGTGAGTCTTCGTAATTCTATGGCTGCGGTATTGTTGAGTGCATCCGGCAATATATGGCTGTAAATTCATTTTCAACTTCTCAAATAAAGGTGTGGAAAGATGGCACTGAAAAGCTGAAACATATAAAAATAGCATAAAAATATGGCATTATCGCGAAATAGGTCCCCACTCCATCATGTCCATTCACCGCCATTCATTTCGTCATAGGCATAGCCGGGGACTTCTTAGAACCTCCATAGACTTTGCACGAGAGGGGAGGAGGAGAGAGGAACGAGAGGGGACCGATAAAACTCTCTGAGATCCTAGTTCAATTTAGCATCTCCAATAGCTGCACAAAATTTGATTGACAAACGGTGAAGCGAACGGTAGGACCTAGGTCCAGGTGTGCATTTCTACACGATTACCAATAACATTTTGGGGTCATCACATAATAACCACCTTCTAAGTTCTATTCTACCTACCCCTAGACTCCAGGACTACACCAACTAGATCCTTGATCTAATCTCATTCAGTTTTTGAGATGGAGAGGAGAGGCAGGCGCTAGGCCTAGGCTAGGCGGACTACCCACTGCCCTTACCCTACCGGCCTACCACAGAACCACTGCTGCATGCTGCATGTAAAATTTACCAGTTCAACATTTTACTGCCCGTGCCCCATCGCCATACACTTGCACAAACTGGATGGAGCCGAGACACAAGTTGCTCGTTTTTTTACTTTACAGAAAAGGGTTTGTCCCCATAACATGCGTAACATGACTAAGTAAAATTACAAGAAAAGTTAAGGAACACGAAATATACTTTACCATTTTGAAAATTTAGATTTTCAGGTTATTGTTGTGTCAGGTCAGTGTTGTCCGATGCAGTGATCATTGGTCGCCCACCGCGAGCTCCACGTACATACACACGTCTTGGGATATGAGGCCACGTACATCCACGGGACGTGTCACGAATTTGGCGGATTAATATCAGAAAATGTTGAGAGACTGTTGCAGGTTTTTTGAGCTCCTGTGAAGAGATAGCTAGTTACAGAAGATCTGTTGTATCCTTCAATATTTATTCAAACTAAGAATCGGAATTAGATATTATATATCAAGTTGTGGGGTTTTCTACGTAGAAAAACATCACGAACTATATGTTTTCGATGTACGAGCTATATTATGTAAATACTTCCGGGTTGAAGGTCACTGCACGTGTGTTTTTACACTGCAGTGTTTTTACTTATGCTTCGACTTTACAAGACTTGGTGGCTGCAAGGAGACAAAAACCTCTGCGCTCTTGTTTGCAATTTGATGTATCATGCAGTAGACATCATATTTTCCTTCTTACAGTAACTTGCAATCATATTATCATGGAAGAAGACCAGAAAGTCGTTCGGATTGGATCGAGGAAGAGTGAGGTAAAAGTAGGAAGTCTCTCAATACCATTAGTCCCATACGTTTATTCTGGCGGTTGTTAAAGTTTGTGCTCTCAGCTCGTAATACCAGATAGGCCTACTGAGTACTGTTACAGTGAAACCCCGTTATAACGAGGTCCGTGGGACCGGCGATATTACCTCGTTATAACCGGTACCTCGTTATAACCGTACGCATCAAAAACAAAGAAAAACATAAGCATGACGTCATATACCCATCAATGAAACTTAAGAACATATACTTTGCGTTGTTATTACACAATTATTGAGCGTTATTATTGAGAGAATAAAGGGAAATTATTTGTGAATTAGACGAAGAAATAGGGGCTGAAATGATAAGTTAATTCTTTATTGTAATTCTTGTTTGTTAAGCTTTTTCAAATAAACACCAGCGCAAATATATAGAGGAACATACAGGCCTTGTTTACCGTAACTTGCTAGGTATTTTTACGCTGTTGGTGCCCAGCGGGAATGCGATGTTTTCATGAATCATTTCGGCTGTAATCTTGTACAATGTATGATCGTTGCGCCCAAATGGATAAAAAATGCGTTCTTTATTTTCTTCCGAAAATCTCTTCGCGTTTTGTACGACCGTTCTTGAAAAATATGCGACAGGATTGAATGTAGGAGGTTGTCATCCTTTTTACGCAATGCTGTACCTGGTAGACCATTCCAAAAGAAAGAAAAAATCACCATTGTGAAATGCAGTGTTAAAATTGTGATAATGAACAAACCCAGATCTATTCAAACTAATAAATGCGTTTGTTTCTTTTTCTGATTTAGGTTAACATGCGTCATTCAACTTTTTTTACGCTACTGTCACCTGGCGAGATCGCGATGATTTCAAAGTAACATACGTGCGTTGTTTACCGCTAACTTGCGAGGTATTTTACGCTGTTGGTGCCCAGCGGGAATTCGATGATTTCATGAATCATTTGGCTGTAATTTTATACAATGTATGATCGTTGCGCTCGAAGGGATTAAAAATGCGTTCTTTATTTTCTTCCGAAAATCTCTTCGCGTTTTGTACATCCGTTCTTGAACTGTTGAATGCGTTTGTTTCTTTTTCCGAGCACCGATTAAGTAGGTTAACATGCGTTATTCAACTATTTTTACGCTACTGTCACCCGGCGAGATCGCGATGATTTCATTAATTGTTTTGGCTTTAATCATAGACACTCATTTTTAAATTATCATTCGTTAAATGATAATGAACAAATCCAGATCTATTCAAACTAATACATGCGTTTGTTTCTTTTTCTGAACACCGATTAAGTAGCTTAACATGCGTTATTCAACTATATGTACTCTACTGTCACCCGGCGGGATCGCGATGATTTCACTAATTATTTCTGCTTTGATCACACACTCATATTCGAATTATCATTTGTTAAATGATAATGAACAAATCCAGATCTATTCAAACCAATAAATGCGTTTGTTTCTTTTTCTGAACACCGATTAAGTAGGTTAACATGCGTTACTCAACTATTTTAACGCTACTGTCACACGGCGGGATCGGGGCGATGATGTTATTATTTCGGCATTAATCATCCAAACTCATATTTGCTCAAAACCAGCAAAAGAACTGGAAGTCGGAACTAAAATTGGAAAGGATATAATAATGAGTTGCACACGCATTCCAGTTGTCCATTTTTGGTCACAATTGTCGCTACATGAAAAGTTTTTGAATGCGTTAATTATCTATTTTTTTTTTTTCTCGTTGCGCTGTGGTCTGACCTCATATCACGCACTCGTTTCTCGCGAAAAAGAAAATCGAATGATTATGTTTAATAATTTAGTAGGAACATCGGAAGGTATTCCTGTGTCTTATCGCGTGATTAAGAAGAAAACATGGAAGGAACGGTTCTCTGCAAAACGGGAAAAGACGTGGATAGCGTGAATTCGGTTTTCAATGTTTCATTTGTCGCGTGTTTGAAAGCGGCAATTTGGTCAAGAAATGGAACCTCGTTATATCCGATCAAAATGCTTATGTTTTTCTTTATCATGATTTACCGAAATTGTCCTCGTTATAACCGGAATCTCGTTATAACCGAGCTCGTTATAACCGATCCGTTCTGCCATAGGTTTACACGCAAAGGAAAACGGGACCGACGCGATCACCTCGTTATAAGCGGTTCCTCGTTATAACCGAACTCGTTATAACGGGGTTTCACTGTACTACATACTACTAGTCTGTACTCGGCGACAAAAAAAAAAAAAAAAAAAGAAGAAGAAGAAGAAAAGGTAAACACTCTTTAAAGGGACTGTACAGTAATGGTTTAGGTGAAAAATCAGGTTTATAGCATTTTTGGTGGGATAATGAGAAACCTCTCACGAAATATGAAAGAGCAACATTCCAAAAAGGATTCAATGTTTAATTTTATCGTTTATTTGGTAAACTTGTTGCTCAATAAAGTTTACACTACAGTTCGACCTCGATTATCCGGCCTCCTTTTACCCGGAAATCTCTGTTATCCGAATGCATTCACGCAGTGAAGGACTCTTTCTTTTTCCATCCAAAAATTGAGAAAAAACAGTGACTTTAACATCTTTAAAAGATATTATTATCATCCTGATCATGCACATCTTCTTATGAAATTAGTGAAATACATGTAGATCCAGTTTTCATGGATCTATTTCACTAATTTCATAAGATGTGCATGATAGGTTTCTCAATATCTAGTGAGGTAAAACATGTTTGATTTTCACATAAAGACATAAATTACTTTATTTTATAGAAGAAGGGACTACAATTTTGCGCAGGCTAGCATAACACCACCGTTGCGGGGTACCCTACCTGCCTAGCCTAGCTGCCAGTGCACTGGGACAGCAGCTTGGACGGCAGCTATTTACATTAAAACTGTGTCTCCCATATCCGACATGGCCGCATAATCAAGGTCAAACTGTATTTGATTGATGAAAATTGGCCTTGAAATGGCTGAGCAAGCTATCAAAAAAAAAGCGATCCTAAGAATTAAATTGACAAGCCACGACTTTTATCAGGATCTTTTTGTTTTACCTTTTTTTTTAGATATCTCGGTCATTATAACACTGAATTTCATCAAACTTTTGATTGCCCTTTCAACTGTAGACCGACCGTTCTATCTGCTTTTTAACATTGTCATTTCATACATAACAATCATAGAGTGGTTTCTGAATATCTCGCAAACATTACAAGGCTAAATCACCTTAAGCCCAACCAGTAATTTTATTGTACAGTCCCTTTGAGTTCTTATTCCTCATGAGTCATATAATATTTAGATAAAAACCAATGTCCATAAGGTCCATACTTGAATTTAAGTTAATTTAATTGATATTAATTGGCTACCAAACTAGTAGTAGTACTAGGTTTAATACAAAGGGAAACTTTAGTAGACTAGCTTGACTGTACACATTCATTCGTTGTTGTTGTTTTTCTCTCTCTCCACTAGATTTAGTAATAGTAGATTACTAATACTACCAAGGCAAAAAAGTAAAAATTGCAGGAATTGACATTTTGTCATTCATTAATCTTTCAGGATAGCAATGATAGCAAAAGACCAATTCAACACAATGAGAGACATGAATGAAATGGCAAAAATAAGTTTTTGTTCTCTTAATATTATCTCCTCATGTCCCTAACAAACAACAAAGTAGGAAATTGAAATTAAAGGGGGAGAAGGGAGATTTTTTTTTTTTTTTTTTTTTTTTGTCAACACGGAACGATATACGGAGGGAGTAAACCGCAAAGGCCATAAGATGGACAGAATTATTCCTTTGATAAAAGACTTGTCTTACAAATTTCATTTCTACATAAGGAGACAAATTGAAGAAAAATCTACCACATTGTCGCCGCTCTGCTAAATGATCTAGATTGCTTTCAAGGTAGAATAAAAAAAGAAAAATAAAAAAAACAGTATCCAGGCCCCAGTTTTGACTCTATCGTCATTAAAAAAAAGAGGGGAAAAAAATGTTGCTCTCTTTTAAACTCTAAGAATTGATGGTGAATACATGTACAATGTAAGTCTGATTTGTTCGAGGGTAGAAGTTTGCAAAAATCTGAAAATGATGTCCATCTAAATGATCAAGAACGCTTAGAAAAACAAACAAATAAACATACTAATGTGCTTGTGAGGTAGGGTCTACCTCACAAGCACATTAGACTACCTCACAAGACTACAGAGTCTTCACTGCAGTGGTTTTTTAATTGCTTGTTTTTTCTCCCCTTCTTGCAATAGCTGGCCATGATCCAGACCAATCTTGTAGTGGAGTCTTTGCAGAAAATCCATCCAAATATCGAGTTCAAGATTGGTGAGTTTCCTACACATTGCAAGGCTATCATTACTCCACAACTCTCTTAAAGACACAAAATTGAAAGCAAATAATTTACATTTAAATGTAAAACTGAAATTCAGCCACGATACAGTAATGTAAATAGTTTTATTATCTGAAGGTGTACACAAGTAAATAGTCTGAGATGTGCTAGCAATGCTATCAGTTAGTGCTGACAGGCACATTACCGGTACTAAAGTGGACACTCACTATGCAAAACTAGAATTATACAAAATCAACATGTTACATGTATCAACAGCAAAATGTTCGACATTTCTGCTAATTTCCTAACTTTATTCTCACAAGCAAGAGTAAAGCTTCCTCCATGGAACTATAATTTTGTGGAAGGAATATTTGTCATCCTCGGTCCTCATAGAATTAAAGGGATGGTATAGTATTGGTTGAGGTGAGGTTTCAGCTTTTATCTTTTTGCAAGATTCTATAGTAACCACTTTGTGAAATGATAAAGAGAATGCAATTTTAAAAGGAATTCAAAGTTTATTTGATGAAAATAGGTTGTGAAATGGCTGAGATATCCAAAAACAAAGTAAAACAAAGTGATCTTAATAAAAGGTGGGTCCCATCTTTTATTTGGATCACTTTGTTTTGGATATATCTCAGCTGTTTCAAAACCAATTTTTATCAATTAAATGTTGATTTGCTCTTAGAATGCTATTTCATATAGAGGTTTCTCATTATCTCAAAAAATCATTAAAAAGACATTGGAAAACTCAAGCCCCATCTCATCCAAAACTATACCATCCCTTTAAGCCTTTAATACAAATACGTAAAATCCATCTCAACAGTTACCATGGAGACCATTGGTGATCGGATTCAGGACAAGCCGCTGTCCTCCATCGGAGAGTCCAATCTCTTTACCAAGGAGCTGGAGAAGGCCCTCGCCCTCAACGAGGTGGACATGATTGTTCACTCACTGAAGGACATGCCTACCCGCTTACCCACAGACATGGCTATCGGTGCCATTTCTGAGTGAGTGCTTCGTATAATTCCAAGGTCTTTGTACAATTGTATCTGTGTAACCAACGCTGCACACTGGCACTGGTCCGATGTTCCCAGTCTAGTAAAAATCACTGTCGGACCAGTAACTTTTTTAGGAATGGACCAGTAAAAAAAGGAAAAACTGGGTACCTACTGGTCCGACAGACAGATCGGACAAGTAGAAAAAATGGGTCAGTGTGCAGCCCTGACGTAACCATTAGAATTATAGTGATCCATGTTTGTTCGTTCGTTTCATTTTTCCATCTGAGAAGATGGCTGGATAGCCCATATTCAGCTGCGTTAGATGGTCTTCCGCGGGGTCCAGTTTGATGTGAGGTGAGACCGCTTCACCAGGTTATGCTCCCTGCTGTCTTTGATGAGTGAATGAAGCGGGATCTTTTACGTGCAGGAGTTGTGACTCTGTCACACATGAGACCTCAATTTTATGTCCTATCTGAGGGACAGAATGTTTTGCCTCTTACTAAAGAGGATGGTATGATTACACACAGCATTCCTCAGATAGACTTAGGAATTGAACACGGGTCCCTTAGATCTGGAGGTAGGCACGCTAGCGACTGAGCCAAATCACTGTCCTTGCCTGTCCGTATGTTGCTACAAACATTTGTTGGGATGTATTGGCTGACCACTTAAATACCTGACCCCAATAAAGAATTCTGTGCACACTACACACGTAAGAACAAAAATGTATAAAGCAAATACTTTCACTCCTCGATAGCTGTACTTGAGGTTTATTTTATTGAGGCAGATATCGGACGCATACTCTGTTTATACCAAATGACTCGAATTCTCAAGCTGTAACACAGTTTAACTCAAAGGGGTCATTGTGAAGTTACCCTCAGTAATAATTTTTGAAATGCTTTCAAAAAACAAAAAACAAAAAAAAACGTACAGCAAAACTGTTTTGATGAAGGAAGTAAAATTTGAGCTGAGGATGTGTTTCTCTGAAGTTGATTAGTGAAGAAATGATTTTCCTGGTCATGGAAAGCTATTGTTAATATGACCACAGATACTCAATCCCAAGTTCTCTGTCTTGAGTCTACTGTCTGGGCAAGGCATTTTATTCTCTTTATCTAGTCCTTTAGAAGGAACATAACATTGTTGGTCTTGTGGTAACTTGCTCATGTACCAATTAAGTGCTTCCTCAATGGCCCCAAACACTCACATGGTTTTATTACTTTGTCCCACTCCCATGAGAACATGGTTTTAGACAATGTCAATGACATTTTTACAAGATCGTTTTTAGAGCGTTAAACTATTGTCATTAATTCAGTGTTGCTTCTTCTTGAAACCAGGAGGGAGGATCCCCATGATGCATTGGTACTACACAAGAAGCACACGGGTGTTTCCATAGAAACGCTGCCTGAAGGAAGGTGAGTGAAGACAGATAATGCTGTGCTCTCCACACAAGCCCCTGGCATCATCGCCAGAATTTACCTTGAAATAATACTTCAAATGAAAGAGGGCATCATGTTGTGTGGGTGAAGGTAAGGGTTGATGAAAGAAAACCACTTAAAGGGCAGAATTTGGTTTGATAGATCATGAATCTATATCTATCCATCAAGCTCTCTTTCTATAGACATGTATGTATGTTGAATGTATTTATGTATGTATGTACTATCTTTGTTTTTATGTATGTATGTACACTCAATGTATTTATTTATGTCGCTGAAAAGATTCATCTGATTGGAATATCAAGTGGTTGAACGCTCATTTTGTCACAATCAGTTGCAAATTAACTTTGCTTGATGAGACTTTCACCTACTGGATCTGTAGACACTTTCAGTTACGCGTTTGCAGTTACAGGAAGCAGACATCTTTCTCTACTTAATTGTGATTTTAGACAAAAACAAGAGTCTTTTTCCTACTTCAATTTCCCTTCTTCTTTTTGTTCACCACCAACTTTTACCCCTGTCCTTCACCCCCCCCCCCCCATCATGTATACCTCTGTAGATATCTCCCTTTATTTGTTTTGACTGTAGTGTCATTGGGACGAGTTCAGTGCGGAGAGTTGCCCAGCTGAAGAGGAAGTTTCCCCACCTGGTCTTCAAAGATGTTGTATCCTTTCTCTCCATCAACTGTTGAGGGCGGTAGAGGCAATCAAGATACAGTGTGCCAAGGACAGTCAGTTCTTCTGCCAAGTTGGAAAGCACAAACACCTATCTATATGGCTATGGTTTGCTGCGGAATCATATTCTTGATATGTATGTACAAAACGTAAAGATATGAATTACATATGTTCAAGTGTATGAATCATTTCTATTACTTAGCTTGAATTCATTGATATTGTCTACTTTTCACTTTATCCAAATTTTGATACTACTTTTGATCAAATTCTTGGGTGTTTATAGCATAATTTTACTCTCAAAAGAGCACAATAACCATACAATTTCCATCAACCAAAAGTGTTTTAAAAAAGAATTAAATAGTTTTCTTGTTCTTTTAAAATTAGATTCCTATTTGTACCTTTAAATTCACTGTCACCATTGCCGACCTCACACCCAGCAGCATTTTCCTTGACTTTGCTAACTTTCTGCGTGTAGAGAGGCAACCTCAACACCAGGCTGAGGAAGTTGGACGAGGACAAGGTGTATGACGGGTTGATCCTCGCTGTTGCAGGCCTTTTGCGCATGGGATGGGAACATAGGATCAGTCAGGTAAAAGAGCTCAATTTCCTTCCCACTTTGTGTTTGTGTCATGTAGACACAAGACCAGAGATACGATCACAGTCCGATTAAAGGGAAACACCACCCAGACTTCCCTGAACAGCTAGAAAAGTCAGAGATGTCAATTAAATACAGTACTGTACATCACTTGAAGTTTGGGAATATTTATTCTAAATTGCATTTATCAATTATTGCCTAACTTACAACTATGGAGTTTATAACAACTCTGTCATGTCATGTCCGTTACGTGAACTGCACTCTACTTGGATTTGCATTCAAGTATTTCTGACTATCTCTGTGTCTTTTGTCTGGTATTCTTTGCCTGTATTGTAGTCAGCCATTAGAACTTTGCACAAAGGATAGACTATTTTCCCTGGAATATGCCTAACAAAAAATAGATGAAATTAAAACCATTTCTGTCTTTCTATGTCATATCCATACATTTATAACTGGTGACATGTATATGCTTCCTCCTAAATTTTTGGTTATGTTTTCTCCTGTGAGAATCGCAGTTCCTCTTCCCATTGATATATTTTTTTTTTGTTTTTATTTGTGCAACTCGTGATACTTGCTATCACATTTTCACAAGAAGGTGAAATGTAAGGAATCATATTTCCCATCATTAACATATTTGTATGCAGTTTCAGTATCATTTTACTGTGGTAATTCATAGATGGTTAACCCATTGAAGATGGACTGTTTTCTTGTTAGAGGAGTTTCCCATTTACCCCTGCCCAAGTATACTTCATGGCTGGTTTCATGTTTTCAAAAGTGGGGGAGGGGGGCACTTCAGACTTCTGGTGCCACTTCTGTAAAAAAAAAAAAAAAAAAAAAAAATGGTCTTCAGCGTAACTTCTGTAAGGTGCCACTTCCGGGTTTCTTCACCTGACAAGCAAAAAAAAAAAAAAAAAAAAAAAGGTCTTCAGCACAAAAGCAAAGGCCTTACCGCACTCACACTTCAAGGTTTCTATCTATTTCTTTCTAGTGCTATTTATGCACTTCCGGCGGGGCAAAAAAAGTGGGTGGGCCCAAAGTGGTGACACCTTATGTGTTCCTTTGTATGTTATGTTGCCCCCCCCCCCCAGCCCAGTTCCACCGACCCTGTACTTGGGACTAGTCTTCAGTGGGTTAACATGAATTTTACTCCTTTCTATTTGTCTCCTGCCCTATGACTGATGATGCAATTGTCATCGCACAGATTCTCTCACCAGAGATCTGCAAGTATTCCGTGAGTCAAGGAGCGCTCGGTGTTGAAATCAAGACCAGGAACCGCCATATGCAGCAAGTACTGAGCGGCCTCAACCACCCGCAGACTCTCCTGCGGTGCGTCGCTGAGAGGGCACTGTTGAAGACGCTGGAGGGAGGGTGCAGCGCCCCCGTCGCAGTCCACACAGAGATCAACGATGGAGAGGTGAGAGCAGATTTGAAATTGCATTTGTGGTAGGCAGTCGAGTGTTGAAATCAATTGTGACTCGTGTCCCCACAACAACAAACAAAACAAATAATTGTTCTCATTGAGAAGTCATTGGTTCACATGCCATTGCAGTGGCAGATCCAAAGGGGGTGCACTGGGAGCACCCCCTCTTTATTTTTTGTTAAAACAAAAGAAATAAGAAGAAAAAGGGGGTGCATGCACCCCTCCCCCCTTTAATTTGTAAAGGCACCTCCCCTTTATGGAATTCCTAAATGTGCCCCAGCATTGCAATATCACTGTGTGATTTGACTTTTTTTCTCTACTTCAGAATGCACTGCTAGAGCAGCTGTCTTTGGGTTGTTGTTTTTTTTTTTTTTTTTTTTGTGGGTTTCATTGTTGGTAGTAAGTGATCACATAAACACACTCTGATGGTCCTACTGACTTGTATATGTCCAAAGAATTAAGTTATCATAATGCTTGCTTGAAGAACAGACAAACAAAAATGAGTTATAAATATCAAAGGGGAAAGAGAGAGAAAAACAAACAAAAAAATTCTATTTATGCTGAAATTGCATTTGTTCTATATTAATGTGTAAGATTATTGTCAGATTAAAGCCTTGCTTTTTGTGTGATTTGTGCATGGGATGGTTTCGAGAATCGACCACAAGTTGGTTGATTGAGCTGTTTGACTCTTGAGGCAGCCATATTAAAGGTACTGCGTACCATTGGGAGCAGTGATTTAAAAAAAAAATGTTCAAGTTATCACATTTGATGCACATGTGTAGGTCAGTTGCATCACAAAACATCCTAACATATGAAAATTTAGTAATAAAGCCACAAAACTTAAGAGATATCACTATTTATCTCAGTAAACCATTAACTGATGGTTTATTCTAAAAACAATTTTAGTGTAATTATTCTTCACATTTTGTATATTTAACAATACTCAACAATGATTATACTGATTAATATTTTTACGTTTGGTTGTCTCTATCCTTAATTCACATTTTAGAACTATTTTGAAGCCCTAAAGCTGGGTTTTTGTTTCGTCTGCAAATGGTAAATACCTGTAGTGCCTTTTAAACATCAAAGAGTGCAATGATTGACAGAGCCCAAATAATGGATTATATGTGTACACAGGCCTGGTGTACATGACAATCCATTGCCTTTAAAGGAAGTCCTTGTGTCTCACTGGATATGGTCACAGGCTCTTAGTCCAACCAGTAGAAGAGTTACATGGTTATGCTTTTGTTTGTTCTGTTTTTGCCCTTGTCTTCAATAAGCTCATGCTCACGGCCGCCGTGCTCAGTTTAGATGGATCCGAATTACGAGAGGAAAAGATGACTGTGAAGTTGCCACAAGACCTCACGCAAGAAGTAAGAGTCATTTATCACATTGCACATTAAAGGGATCATATAATTCTGGTTGAGACCTAACTTCAGGTTTCAACATTTTTGGTGAGATGAGAAACTGCTTATGAAATATGAAAGAGCATGTAATTTCAAGAGGGATTCAATGTTTCTTTGATGAAAATTGGTTTTGACATGGCTGAGATATCCAAAACAAAGTGATCCTTATAAAAAGTGGGACCCAACTTTTATAAGGATCGCTTTGTTTTCCTTTGTTTTTGGATGTCTCAGCCATTCCAAAACATTTTTCATCTAATAAACTTTGAATTTCTCTTAGATTGGTATGTTCTGTGTCACTTCATAAGTGGTTTCTTGGTATCTCCAAAAAAAAAAATGAAAAGCCCAACCCTCATCTCCACCAATACTATCCCATCCCTTTAACCCTAAAAAGACTGGGGGGGGGGGGGGGCTAAAAGGCCCCCCCCCCTCGACATTTCGCGCGATTACTCTGCAACACGCAATGCTCTCGCCGCGATGCTCTATGACTTTTTTCTTTCGAGTTTCCTGCACATTTTGACACCAAATTTGTGACGCCCGGGGGTACGGTTCTGAAGTTACATAACTTTTCCTACATGCGCGTGAGGCCGAAAATGGCTCAAAAATGTGATTTTGTGTACAAAGTCAATACAAATTGAGTTTTTTCACATGGTTCATATAAATATGCTTATTTTTACTCTCAATGGCTAAAATTAATCTGTTTTAGGAGTATTATGCTTCAAAATGTGTCTGCCACAAATTTTGTTAAAAAAACAACAAAAACAAAAGGTCAAAAAACAAAGAAATACATAAGAAATTCATAAAACAATAAAATAAATAAGAAATTAATTTTGATACTGAATTTTTTTTCAAGTACATTTACTAAGAATGCCACAAAGAATGATTAGACCAAAAATGAGCACTTTTGGAGCTTTATTTACTGATTTAGATCAAAGAGTCTGATTTCTCGCATGAATTAGCATAATTAATCAAAATAAAATAAAAGAAGGCTATTTTGGAAAATTTAAATATAAGATCTTGTAGATTACATCGTACACTACCATTGTGCAAATTTCCGCGGCGATCGCGCGATCCACAGCCGAGATCTTAAGGGGGGGCCCTTTAGGCCCCCCCAGTCTTTCGAGCTACCAAAATAGCCCAGTCTTTTTAGGGTTAAGGGTGTGTTCGAGCGCTCTCCTAAAGTGAACTGTACCATACCGTACCTGTGCCAGAGGAGCACTTGAATGACCACTTCCCGATGTGCTCCAAAAGGGTACCAAAAGTGTACCAAAAGTTTGCATGTGAGAATGCACGTAAAATGCACATGCGTCACAATGTAAAGAGTTCATTCTCTTTGTTCAAGACATCGGTAAGTAGTTTAAATGCACCAAGTGAATGACCCTTTTGCTACAAAATGCGCAACCCCCTCTAAAAATAATTCATGAGGTGCGCTTTCTCAACAGAGTGCTTTAACGCTCCAAGTCTGGCACAGTTCAGCATGGTATGCTTTAGTTCAGTTCGCTTTGGTTAGCTTTTAGTAATAGAGCACTCAAACGCTCCCTTACATTTGTAAATTGATGCACTTGTGGGAAAAAAAAAGGCTAGAAAACAAGATGATGAACTGGAGACCCAAACAACAGGAATGAATTGAAGGAGAGTTCACTGTTACTTTTAATTGTGTAAACCAAGACTATTAGATCTACACACTATTAACCCGTTGAGGACGAGTCCCAAGTATACTCTGGCAGGTGTCTTTGGGAAATGCATGTTGTATCAAAATCAGCCCGTCCTCAGTGAGTTAAGCTTCCTCAGAATTGACTTGATTGAAATAAAGAACGATATATTAATGTCTTCTACATGTGTCAGTACCACAACATGTCAGTTCGATCCAATTACAAAGCAATCTTTATTTATCAAAAACCAATGAAGACCATCAGACAATGATGATTGACAGAAAAATCCCAGGATGCAAACAAGAAGTTTTTCCAAGAAAAAAAACACATGGACAAATTTAAGCGTACTATACACATGACAGAGCAAACATTAACAAGGCAGTGATGATGTCACAAACCAAATGATGACTGTATAGCCAAGCTATTTCACAGATGAAGGGGCAAATGTAGATATTGATTAAACACAACTGAGTGAATCGGTCTGGGGCTTGTCAGTTCTTTGTCTCTATCATTTACCCATGCTATTTCCCTGGCAAACTTTTTTTTTTCTGTGTCTGTTTCTACATCAGCACTCTTTCGACTCGGAATCCAACGCCGAAACTCAACTCTACTCCTCAGTCGTGGCACCTCTGATATCCCAGCATGCAATGCAGGAGGCGGAGGCTCTAGGGATACGACTGGCCAAGGCGCTCTTTGACAAGGGCGCTGGGCCGATACTCCAGGCTGCCAAAGATGAAATAGCCGAAAGGAGAAAATGAGAAGAATTAGATACTGTGAGCACTTCAGAATATCATTTATCCTGCTTCTACCAAATAGAAACTTTAGATAGATTATGTATAAGATGTATGGGTACAGTGGAAACTCGGTATAGCAAAATCCTTGGGACCAAGACAATTTGTTCTTTATATCAGTTATTTTGTTAGGTCAGTAGTCTTTAAACAATACAAATTAATTCATTGGCCCGAATTCACGAAGGTGGTACAAATGAAACCATGGTTCAAACCATGGACAAAAACCATGGAGCGCCAAGTGCCGCATGGAATATTTCGTTACGAAATTGGTCATTTTGTCGACAAAATGACAGTTTCGTTAACAAAATTATAATTTCGTGGACGAAATGTTCATTTAGTTATAAAATGTTGTCATTTCGTTACAAAATAATCATTTCATCGATGAAATGACTGATTTCGTAACGAAATATTCCATGCGACACTTGGCGCTCCATGGTTTTTGTCCATGGTTTAAACCAGATCAGATCTCTTTATACCCTCATATTGAGTTTCCACTGTAGTTGGTATGCCGAGGAATATTAAACATCCATGTTGATTGGACAACAAGCAAGATGTCTTTGTTGATATGTATGTTGGGGTCTCATGGCCTTGTGGTGTGAGCTCTGGACTTGTTTTAGGCAGGACCTAGGTTCAAGTCTTGGCTTTCACAGCAGTATGTCACATGCTAGAAATACTATGTGACATTAAAATTCCAGTGTAGGAACTTCAAGGTAAATCATGGTTCTCATACGTCTGCAGAAACTCAATTTTTGCTCTAAAATGGACACACATGCATAAGAAATGGATGAGATGATGCTGTGATAACACAATTTCTGTTGGTGACCAAAATGCGAAATTTTAGCCAAAGAGGTTTGCTGACAGGACAGGTAATCCCAAACAACTACTGTATAGCAAGAAATATTTATGGCATGAAATCTTAGCAAATTGGAGCTGATGGCCTTTTTTGCAGCATGAAATTTTGCAAATTGCCCTGGCGTCCAATGCATTATAAGGTAGACAAATTTTGCATGCATTTCAATTTCAGGAATCTTCACTGTTGCGAAATACTCAAAATCAAAATGCATGCAAACATGTCTGGTTTTACAGTAATTTTCCTGGCAATTCATGTCAGTGATATGTGTTTCTTGGTAGACCTTTTACATGTATTGCAAGCAAATTCAAAGTGATGGGAGATGCTTTTCTAGCCCTTCTGAGAATCATGTTTTTCCGTAATTAAGATAGACACTCATCTACAGTTATTCTCTGAACTCAGGTGGATAATAGAAGTGTGTGTGATGTTGTACATGTATGAAGTATTATAACTGTGCCCTGTCCTTCAGTAGCAGGTACAGAATATCACCCAGGTACTGAAGGTGGTGTACATCAGAATGCTTTGATTTTGTTACACTTTGTAGGACTATTGGATGAACTTCACTTCCTAAGAGTTTTGTGTTGTTATGTACCCACAAGGCAGTAGCACCATACATAAATTAGGGCCCAAGCCACACTTAATTGTCGCATCATGATTTCAATATTTTAGAAA
The DNA here is from genome assembly GCF_964275005.1 of Diadema setosum. Lineage (NCBI taxonomy): Eukaryota > Metazoa > Echinodermata > Echinoidea > Diadematoida > Diadematidae > Diadema > Diadema setosum. The sequence continues at coordinate 23,017,592 of NC_092690.1, read as the reverse complement.
TGAATAAACCAATTACCAGGTTCTTAAATCCAAGTTTTAGATATTGGTAGCGATATCTTTATACATAAATTGTGTTGTAGAATTACAGAGAAGGTAATGGGTGTATACAATACATACTGCATTTTTTATAGTACTTAATGCATATTTCTTAATAACGAGATTTCTTGCCAAAAGTTGATCATATCCATTTCTGTCTTGATCTTGTTGATTTTTGTTATTTTTTTTTTTCAATTTTGAGTTTCAGAACAAAAATAGCCTGTTTATTCAGGAATACAAGTATGTTGTAGAATTCCACACAAAGTGTTCATTATGTATTTTATGAAAGTGGTACATGAGCATAGTGCAATGGCAAAACTAGACCTATTTTTCCCCGCAAGTCATGCTTCCGGTTCAAAAATTAAATGAGGGAATTTTGCTTGCAAATTATTGTATTGATTAGCAACAACATGATACATGTATATCTGCACATGGCAATTGGCCAGTTAGACTGCAAAGAATGTTAGACCAATTTTTGTGAATGTTTCCATTGTTGCCTTTCATTTCCTCAGTACTAACACATACCTGCCTCAGCAAATACGCTATAAAGCATGGGACTGAACATCATTAAATAAATTTTATCCACATATTGTGGATTTATAGTAATAAACCTAACCTAGAGAGGATACCATACAGTGTACACTTGGTCTGTGTGTATGTTTTTGTGTGTGCATCCATACGTTTGTGTGTTTCTGTGTTGTGTTCATCTTCAGGTGTATAGCAGAGCTGCTCTGCCTCCCTTATTCTGCAGGACGTATCTGGTCAAATATCCCCCATCCTCCCTCCCCCCCCCCCCCCCCCACTTCCGGATCTCTTCATTTCTCTTCACATTTTCACATTCTGCTAAAAGAATATAAATGCCCTCCTGAGGTTATTTTTTTTTTTCTTTCTTCTTTCTTTCTTTCTGTGCCTGTTGAGGTACAGTATACAAATGATACGCAGGACAGAGTGGATCGGTGAGAATCGGATGTGCGAGTTTAACTTTGGAACTGTTTAAACCCACAAGCGCAGCGAGTGGGTTTTAGACTATTCCAAAGTTAAACAAGAGCATCCAGTTCTCACTGACCCACAACATAAGCCTGTGAGTCATTTATGTTATAAAATGGGCCTGTAAAGTCATGAAGCACAACCATTTTCTCCATCATGCGTCCGGTACACCTACTACACTATACAAGACTTGAGCCATGCGTTCGGATTTTACCAGATGCATGGCCATGCATTCGGATTTTACCGGACGCATGGCTCAGTGTGGATCAGTAAAAATCAATGCACGACAATTGACCAATCGGATTGCAGAGATTGTAAAGCCCATTTTATAATGCCAGTTAATTATGAATATCTCCCTAAATGGCCAATGACATCTTCATATTTTGTTGTTGTTGTGTGAATGTTAGCAGTTTAGTGTGTCGGGATGTTTTTAAACTTTATGAACAGTGACCATACATTGGTTCAATTCATTTTGGGACAGTAACGTAGATAAAAAAAAAAATAGGGACATATTGAAAAGGCACAGATGATAAATGACACGAATGAGTCTAAGAATGAATTTGAGAGTATACTGATTTCGACTTGATTTGATTTAATTTATTTTTCGCATTCTATCTATTACAAAATGAATTCAAATTGAACACAAAAACAAAGTATAATAAGTGCAATGATTTATTGCAATTATTGTTTACTCTGTTAGATCAGCATTGTTTTGTTTGCATGATATCTGTCACTAAAGAAAGTGAAATATATGTTATGTTATTCTTATTGTTGAAAAACGGAAGTATATTTGAATTGAATTGAGCATTGAATTGAATTTGAAATGATAACATTACACAAACAGATGAACATAAGTAATAGTATTGTGCAGTTAACATAAAAAAAAAAACCCAACATGTTAATAAGAGACTTAGTGAACATTTTCCCAGTAAATAAAGATTATTGGATACGGGAGACCACCATCGTTGCCGATTTAGCTTAAAAATAGATGGGTCCTCATACTGTGGATGGAGATCACAAACAAATCATGCTTATCGCAACTATCACCCATTCTAAGCAAAATATGCAGGAGAGAATAATTGGGGTATACACATAGGATGTGAATAAGCGCACACCTAAGAGATAACCTCATCGTTCTATGATTTTGGACATTAAAAGAAAATACATGACCACAGATGTGAAAAATGATCTATAGTACTTGGGAATACAACATACATCCTTGCAGTGATTTTAAAGCAGGGCCCCGTTTCATAAAACCTGTTACCGAAAACAAGTAAGGATAGTAACTTGGTACAAGCTATTGGAATCCTCGCATCTCAATGGCTGAGAGCAAAGTTGTCATAGAAATGTAGCAGTTGCTACTGATACAATGTAGTGAAACAGGGCCCAGAATGACTTGTACAGCCATCATGGGACTAGAAGTGGACATTCTGGAGTGCTAGATAAGAAAGCGAGAGAGAAAGAAAAGTGACAGAGGGAGAAAGAGAGAGAGAGATAAGACAAAAAGCGGGAGAGAACATCAAAATTGTATTGATAAGATCCACTTACTGATTACGCATACAAGCTTGATTTTTTTATAGGGTGCATGTTGAAAGGGTGCATAGTATGTATCTTTTGTCTGTTTTTCCCCATATTATCAACATCTGACACACACACACACACACACACACACACACACACACACACACACACACACACACACAACAGAGTGTTCAACACAGTTCACTCTATGGGTCTAGACTGGCATTAAGATGACCATGGGGTAAGATCCTTAATCAATTCTCAACAAAGGTGCAGGGGTACATATTCTTTTCAAAGTTTTAGGAGAAAATCTCTAGTGAAGGGAGAAAGTCAGTAATTTTCTCTTTTCTTCACCTACAATGAAGTCTTCGAAATCGCGATGTTTTTCTTTTTCTTTTCCCCCTTTTTCTGCCTACATGCCGGCGTTACCATCATCAAATAGAGTATTTTAGAAGCGAAGAAATCACCGTGTTTTTCTGTTTGTCTGCCGGTTTGTTAATCTTTTTAACCTCCGTCATTAAGCTGCTATTACTGGACTCACCTACAGTATTGTAAAAATAGAATTAAGGAGAATCTTTGCCGATACGCAACAATTAAAAATCTTCAAAAATCCAGGATTACTATTCATACTTTGCCGTCAGACTCGACGGGGATTCTTCTAAAACGTCTCAATCGCCCGGGGCTGTATTAAAGCTTTTGCTCTCAAATAAGAAGAAGAAGAAAAAAAAAAACATCTCCTTTTAAACGCACTGCATGTGAAATGAGAAACCGGCAGTACGCTTGTGCTGTTTGATTTTTAATTCTGACCTTCACTGTTATTTTTTTTTTTTTTTTGTGAGGGAAGAACGTTGATTTCAATCCAATCCCATGTGCTTTTACATAATTAGGTGATCCGAGTATCCTTCGGATCACCTTCTGTATCTGTACGGATTCTTTTTCCTTCTTTATTTCTGGACAAAATTTGTGTATCGATTACCTCAAAAAGTCCTCTTCCTATCAATGTCAAAATTATACCATATATGTATCATGTCCCAAAGACGACGGGTCAAGTAAAATCATAGTGATCAGTCGACCGTTACGTCACTATGACGTCATTATATGAAAACACATTTTCAATCATATCTCATTAATGGAATGGAATTTTTCAATGAAATTTACGTCACGTAAATTTCAATTCAAGGGAATTCTACTCATGTTTTCAAAATTCATCGCATCGTTAAAACGTGCGCGTACGCGCGCGTTGAAATATTTGTATGCTCCAATCGCGCTCAAATTTTTTTTGCATACGTTTCAGAGCATTTGGAGCATTTTTTGAAAAATTGAAAAAATCGGACGGACGCGTACGCGCGCGCACATATACGCACGCACAGCTCATATACAATAGAAATTTCCCGTTTTTTTCACTTTGATCGGATGTCTCAAATGTCAAGGAATATTTCTACCAAGTTTCAAGTCAATCTGACTCAATATGACGTCATACAGGCCCGTCAAAGTTGAAATTCCGCGCGCGCGTCAATGGCGATATACAGTGCAACTATGCCAAAGAACCGCCAATTTTAAATCCGATTTTACTCGTCAGGATGGACGGTGACCCCCCATTTTCTTTACATATTCTGAAAGGTGATGAGTTGTACATGTCATTTCATGGGTTGGCGATGCTGAAAAAATGATTAAAAAAGATATCAGATTTCTTAATAAAATAAAAAAAGTAAATTTTCAAAATGACGTCATCAAATTTCAAGTTCACTCGAGCGTATCTCACTTATCCTTTGTTAATTTTCTCCCAGATTTCAGTATGTTGTAGCTTATTTAATGTTCTTTTAAAAGTGTAATTACAAAAGTTTGACTGGATGACGTTATCACCTCGTAAAAACGGATTGAAAGTAATGTTGTCAAATTTCACCAGTTTACGTGTTATATCTATGGGAGTGCAGTTTTTCTTGGAATGAAAATTGACATGACTACCTTTATCGAACACTAGCTCACTTACACTACAGTGAATTTCTCCCAGATTTTAATATGTTGTAGCTGAGACTTTGGGCTATCGCAAGTGTGTCCTCCATTTTTTCATACGATGTCGGGATCACATTAAAAAACTTGGTTGAAATTAAAGCTTATCTTCGATGTATTGAGATGTTTCTTTCTTTCTGCAACTTTCTTTGCAATAAGTCAAGAAAAACAGCCCCTATCACCCCCAAATTTTGCACATGTTTAGTTCATGTCATGTACATTATTTCATAAAATAACAACTTCTTGATCAGACACTATCTTCGGTATGTAAATTAGGGTCAAAGGTCATAAATGTTTCATCCTGTATCTTGGTGAATACATGTTCTATCTCTCCCATATTTTGCACACGTAAAGACCATGTTACAAGAATCATTTCACAAAATAACTACTTTTTGCTCAGATGCCATCTTGTCTGTGCAAAGTGGGGTCAAATGTCATATGTACTTCTTTCTCTATCTTTGTTATGACGTGTTATCTCTATGGGAGTGCAGTTTTTTCTGCAAATGAAAATTGACATGACTATCTTTTTCGAGCACTAGCTCAAAATTAATATGCTTCGGTGAATTTCTCCCTGATTTCAATATGTTGTAGCTGAGACTTTGCACTATCATTACTGTACACATTGTTTTTTCATACGATGTCGGGATCACGTTAAAAAACTTGGTTGAAATTAAAGCTTATCTTCGATGTATTGAGATTTTCTTTCTTTCTGCAACTTTCTTTGCAATAACTCAAGAAAAACAGCCCCTATCACCCCCATATTTTGCACATGTTTAGTTCATGTCATGTACATTATTTCATAAAATAACAGCTACTTGATCGGACACCATCTTGGGTATGTAAATTAGGGTCAAAGGTCATAAATGTTTCATCCTGTATCTTGGTGAATACATGTCCTATCTTTCCCATATTTTGCACACGCAAAGACCATGTTACAAGGATCATTTCACAAAATCACCACTTTTTGCTCAGATACCATCTTGGCTGTGGAAAGTGGGGTCAAAGGTCAAATATACTTCATTCTGTATCTTCGTTAGTGTATACGGAATTCGGTACCAAAGATGGCAGGTCTGACTCCCTTTTCTCAATGAGAATCCAAACATCACACGGCAAATATCCCCTAAACGCAGATGAAACATTTATGGCCATGCCTATTGGGATCAGGATTTGAATCGTTGATTTCCAAATAGATCGGATCACCTAATTTGTCAGTGTTGACAAATTCCAAGTCTAGTTACGTGATTGTGTTGCTTTTCTTCGATGTTATGTTCGATAAAACTACACTTCAAGCAAGAGTCCTCTTCCAAATTGTGTCATTGAAAATATTGACATGTAGGCTATTATTTATGTTGTAGAAGCGAAGATGCGCGAGTCCGTGATAGTAGCTGTATAGACCAGGCACGTACTCACGAATACTGTCATATTCGAATACATTGTACTTATTGTATTGCATTTGACTCGTAGAAGGCCTGCATAACGACCGTGCAGACTCCACGAAAGAATGGGTATATGAGCGTGAATTAGTGGACACTAAATTAAGCAAGCGTCGCAGTGAGTGTCCATATGAGACTTCGATAGGTTTCCGGGCGACATGATGAACGAAAAGAAAACATTTACTGTCATTTTTGTCGAGCCTCGTTCTTGAAATAAATGTACATGAGTAAGTAAAATTGATACACACCGCAGTCAGTATGTTTAAAAGCTTTCCATGGCTTTAGAGCTAAACTGCAAATTCGATATGATGACATCTCTTTTTAGTTGTCTATGTTGTTTTCTAAGTTCCTTTAGGATCAACAACGTAATAATTAAGAAGAACCAGACGATCCAAATGCATACAATACTGATTAATGCAAACGGATATTCATAGGATAAAGTACAAGTAGTTTATATCCGGCCATCCCAATATATCAAAATTGACAACGGCGATGGCACATAATTTCGATCGCTGCCCGGTTACCATGGCATGGGGCAAAGCCAACGCTCAGGGATGGAGATATGTTGGCCCCACTTACCCACGCAAATTACCTCACGATTTTTAGATGCACTGTGCTCGGTCGCTCTACATCCTTTATGTGCGTTATAATATAAAACATAACACTACCCCTCTGTAGGCAGGATGAAGAGTCGGGCTTTTTTTTTTATTTTTTTTTATTACGCGATGACAGTTTCGTAGGCATATGTGTATTTTACACATTACTTACAGTACATATATATATATATCATAATCTATTTATGCATTCATTGATTTGTGGGTGGTTGTGAAAGTGTAAACTTGTTTTGCGTTTGTGTCAAATGAAGATAAAATAACAATATGTCGAATGAGTTGTTGTCTCTATGTATATTGTCTCTATTGCATGTCAACAGTTTCCCCGAAAGTCGAAGGCTTTCATAATGAATCACCCACACTTCGCCAGTCATACCAGTAGCCACATTCGATGCCTACAGACACGGCAGAGAGAAGCACGGTTTTGTTTTATGTTTGTTCGTTCGTTCGTTCGTTCGTTTGTTTGTTTGTTTGTTTGTTTGTTTGTTTGTTTGTTTGCTTGTTTGTTGGTGTGTTTTTCAACACGAGATTTTGCATTTTTTAGATTAAAATGAAACACATGCCATGGGAACGCGGATCCGCTGGCAAGCTTACAACTTAACAAAAGAAAAGATAATAAAAAATTATTATGAAAAAGGTCTGCTGATCATTTCTGTCTGACGCTCTCTCTCTCTCTCTCTCTCTCTGACTAAAAAGGGAAACAAAACAAAACAAACAAAAACCTGCGCAAGGTCGTAGATAAACTTCAGTGATATAAGAAAATCGCAGATAGTAAAAAATTATCCTGTTCAACTGGTGTTAAACGTGGAAATGGTATATAGGGATACAATTATGCCAAATAATGATGAATCGTGTGCACTATAATTATAACAAAAGCGAATTTCATTAGTTCACAATAAAAAATCTTTCACCTGGTGTGAACTTTCGCCTTTTACTGTTTTCTACAGGCTTCTTCAGACTGGAGTTGACTCGCTGTAGATGGGGTATCAACAGTCTTACAGTCTTACTGTTTATAAACCTGCAGCAAAAATAATCATTGTGTACAATTGTTCTACTATGTTATATAGAGTTCTGATCAATAAATCTCCAGTCCTACATTAGACTCTATGATATTACTCTATACACAGTCTTACAAGACGCCTCCGCTCTGGTGAAAGGCGTTTTCTTGCTGTATATCAGTTTCATCCATTAAAGGGAAGGTAAACCCAAAGAGCAATGTGGATTGAGTGAAAGCAGCAACATTAGTAGAACACATCAGTGAAAGTTTGAGAAAAATCGGACAATCGATGCAAAAGTTATGAATTTTTAAAGTTTTGGTGTTGGAACCGCTGGATGAGGAGACTACTAGAGGATATGACGTATGAGTGGACAACAATACAAAGAAAATATAAAGGATATTCAACAAAAATTCACTTTTCTAGAATTATGAAAGAGCAGTGGACCAACCGCTTTCAGAAAGCAGGGGGAATAATTGCTACCCTTAACATATGTCAATATCAAGTTGATGGAATTTGTAATTTTCATGAAAAAATGATTTTTGTAGTATTTTCTTTATATTTTCTTGATATTGTAGTCCACTCATACGTCATATCCTCTAGTAGTCTCCTCATCCAGCGGTTCCAACACCAAAACTTTAAAAATTCATAACTTTTGCATCGATTGTCCGATTTTCTTCAAACTTTCACTGATGTGTTCTACTAATGTTGCTGCTTTCACTCAATCCACATTGTTCTTGGGGTTTATCTTCCCTTTAATGTTCATTATGGAGATCGTTATTTCGCTGCAGCATTGAGTTTGTGGTATAAGTTTCCAATTAAACGTATTGCTGAGATAGACACCTTGAAAACGTCTTTTTTCTTTTTCTAACGTATGTAAAGCGGACAGAGAATCTCGTAGATTATTATGCCATATAGAATATAATTGCAAATCATTACAAAGCAAAGGGACATTTACACAAAATTCCCTTTTCATTCAATCATTTGATTTTTGGACATTTATATTGTTTAAATTTCGAGGATCATGTCCATCTGAATAGTTGTTCTGTGAAAGAAAGATAGAATAAAAGAAAGACAGACAGACAGACAGAAAAATCATCGCTGCAATTTCAACGTAGAATACATCTAGCGATTATAATTTAATAATGATCATACGTTTGATCAGATTTCTGCATTTTTTCCCTTGAAAAATATTACATGAATGAATTGTATAATGTATGCATTTTGACAGAAAATTAATATATCCAGAGTTTGATAAACACGATGATAACTAATGATCATTGAATAATATTGTTGGTTTAAATTGCTGGGATGGAGTAGAAATAACAGCAGGGCGTCTCGAGAGGGCGGTGTTTTAAAACTGAAGAGGTTGTCCCTATTTTGTGCCACAACAGGTTTGATTGATATTTGTTATCTCATTATACACTTATCGGATGTACTCCACAATGGGTTTATGTTTGGCCATGTTCCATGTTACAAAAGTCAAATAAGACCGAGTAGACTCTTGTGATATCAGTTGTTATCCAAATGATATAGATAGTACCTCCAGGGAAGTGGAATGGGGTTTTCCCCTCTTATAGATCCCTAATAAGAGAAAAGAGAAGCTTGAAGAACATTATTATACTCTCTCTGCCTTCCTTCTCTCAACATAGTCTCATCTCTCGTCGACTCACCTTTCCTCCACTGGATTATTCATCCTTTCTCAATTGATTCCGCACTCCATAGTTCACATTATTCACCGACTTCGTTCTTCTCTTGGTTTCATGAATTTTCACTTCTCCCTCTTCCTCTTCCCTTCTGGTTCATCTTTCTCCTCCCAAAGATGTCCGAACACCTTACTTGATTCTCACTCTATTCTTCCTTACCGCTCTGTCTGTTCCCTTCTCTCCCGTCTCCACTAGTGCAACTTCAACTTCCAGCCCATTACTGTCCCCCACTCTTCCCTTTTTGCCCTCCTTACAAGCCCCATAATATGTCGCTTCCCTCATCAATTCTCCTCTTTCTAGTCTCTTCTTCTACCAAGCAACGATCCGGTTAGGAACTATACATACACAATGGTGTCACCGCAGACGTTTCTCCCTCATGATACTACTCTGTTATATGTTTCGAAGTCAACTCATGATTCCTTTCCAGCCCAATTCTTAGCTACAAGAAGACGACCTGGTGAAGGGTTTGGTAAGGTTTTAGTTCTGTTGTTAGTGTTCGATGTGTTTCAGTCCCTTCATATTTGTTAGAGTTTTATTGCAAAATGAGCTAAGCGCTATTTTTAAACATTTCAAAGTACATAAGTCATAAATCCATCATCAGACAGAGCAAAACTAAACCTTTCCAGTAATACTTCACTTGTGACATAACCAGGAATATTCTAGAGTTATGGTTAAAAATATCCCATATTTTTTGTTTTTTGTTTGTTCAGTTTGTTTGTTTTTTTAGCAGCTTTAATCACAAATATCTCAACTTAACAAGAATGGAGTTAGCTCGTTTTTCGATAAAACTCTTCATTAATACTTCTGTCTACCCATACATAGTTACATTTTCGTACTTTATATTGGTTTTGAGGCGAATGCACATGACAAGCTCTGCTTTTTAGCTCCCCCTCCATTTTCAACGTTACTCAGTAAATAATTTGTGTACCATGTATACGTTTATTTATTTCTTCCTTATTTCATGATGTTTATTCGACGTATTGAGAATATTTATTTTTACATCCTATTGTTCACTTCTTGTGATACGCTTGCACATTGTCACTCGTTATTGAAAATGAAATAAACGAAACGAAAACGAACACTAAAGCTCGGTATTGGGAATACCTCTGTTATTATGAAAAATTAGATATTAGTAAACTGAGCTAACAGGAAGGGGATACCTATTTTTTTAAATATATTGCTTGCTTCCCCTACTCGGAGTTCAAGACGAAGAATAAGACAATATGGAACTGGATGAAATAGCGATATTATTCTCGAAAACACACACGCAAATTATCATAACTTCGCAAACATTTTTGCATGAAATAGAAATGATATAGATATAATCTGTCTTGATGCATACTATGTCGGTGACGAGGAATAATGCATAACACAGCCGGGAGGAAAAGATGATGAACTCTATTCAAACCGTCAACGGACAGAGTGTACACACCTTTTCCGGTCTCTGATGCGGCCGTCAGCGCATGGGTTGCACGCCCTGGATTGGCGTGACCCGTCTTTCCGTAATCACTCTTCTGGGAAACCGCGTGGGATCACCGCAAAAAGGGAATCGGCAGTAACCATGCGGTTATCCATTCTTCGCGTCTGTGCACAATGGACATCAATGACCAGAGGGTTATTGACGGAGAAATTATGACATTATATTTTACCTATCTTGATTAGGCATTCATACACCGAGCACTGCTCTACCACATGCTTCGCAACCAGCGAATCAATCAGGAAATCAGTGCAGGACCGCATAGTGAATACTCTCGGAGAACTCTGAGTAACCTCTGGCGGAGCGGGTCGGGTGTCGGGGGAGCTCATGTCTGCGCTGGCTGCGCGATGCCAGCGAGGTCAGCCAGTGAAACCCAGATTTTAGCAAAAAAGCAAGATTTTTGTTGACGTGGATGTTAGCCTCTCACATCGAACGGTGAGTGGAGTAGATCGATGTTTTCATTTTTTTCGCTTGTACATTATTTGCTTTATCAGATCAGTGGAGCTGGAGTCGTGATTTGTTGTAGTATCTCATGTAGTATAGTCTGTATCTATGTTTAGATCCGTCTGTTTGTCTGTCTGTGTCACATCTTGTACCAGCGTGGTAACCAGGGATAGATTATACCAAATTTTCTGCACAGCTCCCTGAACAGGCAGATATGTAGCGTTTTCAGGTGAAGGCGCTTGTTCACTAAATAGTGCGTGATGCGTCTGTGTCATTCAATATGATTGCGTTTGTTTGTTTGTTTGTTTGTTCGTCTGTTTTGCTGAACGTACGTTAGACCAAGGAGCTACTCCCTTGGTTAGACTATGCATATGTGAGTATATTGCGTGTGCATGCGAGTGTGTGATGTGTGTTTGTCCAAGGAGCTACTACAGACAATGTCTGTAGTAGCTCCTTGGTTTGTCTATCAAAGTACGGAATGTGGGACAGAGATCTCTCGGAGGTCATCAGGGGTCATTATACCAGTAGCCTCTACCCCGAAAAAAAAAAAATAAAAAAAAATAAAAAAAAATCGCACCCCGGAGCAGGGAGGTGAGAACCTCCCTGCCCGGAGGGAATGATTAATCTGCCAGTAATTCTGCGGTCTCACAGGAGAGGCTCAAAAATACTTTTTTCTTTGAACTCCCCAGTCGTAAGCTGTTAAAGAAAACAGAGAAATATTCATCTCTTATTGCACCCATTTGAGTCGTATCTGATAATGAAATTAAAAGAGTTGTTTTCGCGATGGATACCTGAGGTGAGAGATCTTCAGCATTTTTTTGTTTTTATTTTGTCATAGAGTCACCCTGAAAGAGGAATCCTTTGCATCAAATTTATGATATTTTCAAAGCCATGAAACCAAAAATGAGACTGGATGGTGTAATTTCATGCGGTACAGAGGTAGTCAATATATACCACGCGATAAAACCTATATAGAAAGAGGAAGAAGATTGGAAATTTATACACACACGCACAAAAATATGTTTCCATTCAAGGAATGACAATAGGAACAATACATTAAAATCCTTGAACTTAAACAATGGTGTACAACAGGACCACACCAAGTATAATGCTACTATTATAACTGCATATATATATATATATATATATATATATATATATATATATACATATATATATATATATATATATATATATATATATATATATATATATGAAGAGTTTATGAAGAGTTTGTTCGCAAAAACCGATAAGTCCATTTTTGAAGATTTTAAAGTACAGTCTCTGTTTTTGAAGTTATGGTCAAAAGAAGCAAAAAATTTCTTATTATTCTCTTTATTTTTCTTGACCTTTAATCGCCAAGATCTCCATTTGGCAAATATGGACTTATCGGTTTTTGCAAACAAACTCTTCATATATGCATATATATATATATATATATATATATATATATATATATGAAGAGTTTGTTCGCAAAAACCGATAAGTCCATTTTTGAAGATTTTGAAGTATGGTCTCCGTCATAAGTACAAAATAGTACCTTTTAAATGATATATCGGTCACTACATATAAAGGTACATTTTTTAAGTTATGGTCGAAAGAAGCAAAAATTGTCTTATTATTCTCTTTATTTTTCTTGACCTGTAATCGCAAATATCTCCATTTGGCAGATATGGACTTATCGGTTTTTGCAAACAAAGTCTTCATATATATTATATATATATATATATATATATATATATATATATATATATATATATACACATAAATAAATATATATATATATATATATATATATATACACACACATATATATATATATATATATATATATAGTCATACCCACAAATCATTACAATTCAGTTCGAACGTTATAATAATGAGCTTTAGGAGATATCAACATCAATACCCAAAGTGTGAAGCGGAGTAAACACTGTCTACAACTACAACAATACACTACATCTATTTAAATAGGCCTACATCTTTTCAAGCATGAAAGTATCAATTTCATTCCTAAAATACCAATTCATGGCTATGTCGTGTGTATAAAATTATCCTTTGGAGTCTCATGTATCTATGTTTAGTTCCGTCTGTTTGTCTGTCTGTGTTACATCTCGTACCAGCCTGGTAACAGGGATGGATTATACCAAATTTTCTGTACAGCTCAATGAACAGGCAGATAATATGTAGCGTTTTCAGGTGAATGCGCTTGTACACTAAATGTGCGTGATGCGTCTGTGTCATTGTGAATATGATTGCGTTTGTTTGTTTGTATGTTCGTCTGTTTTGTTGAACGTACGTTAGATTATGCATGTGTGAGTATATTGCGTGTGCATGCGAGTGTGTGATGTGTGTTTGTCCACCAAAGTACGGCATGTTTGGCGGAGAGGACTCGGAGCTAGGTCATTAGGGGTCATTATACCAGCAGCCTCTACCCTGGAGGGAATAATCTGCAGTCTCTCAGTCTCTCAATATCCCCCCCCCCCCTTTGAACTCCCCAATCGGAAGAGAACAGAAATTACATGCCTCTCTTATTGCACCCATTTGAATTGTATCTGATAATAATAGACCTGTCTTCGCGATGGATATATACCTGAGGTGAGAGATCTTCAGCATTTTTTGTTTTTATTTTGTCATCGAGTCATTTGAATTAATACCCCAAAAGAGGAATCCTTTGCATCAAATTTATGATATTTTCAAAGCCGTGAAACCAAAAATGAGACTGGATGGTGTGATCTCATGCGGTACAGAGGTAGTCAATATATACCACGCGATAAAACCTAGGCACAGAAAGAGGAAGAAGATTGGAAATTTATACACTCACGCACTAAAAAAAAAGTTTCCATTCAAGGAATGACAATAGGAACTATACATGAAAATCCTAGAACTTAAAACAATGGTGTACAACAGGACCACACCAAGTATAATGCTACTATTATAACTGCATATATATATATATATATATATATATATATATATATATGCAGTTATCTGAATATAAGAACGACCTGTATCTGAATATAGGAACGACCCAAGTCCATGGAAGGCCATTTCGAGTAAACTTAAAAAAAACCCCTTCATATCTGTTTTATTTGTCCAATAATATTCTATTTAACTATGATAGGAAGGCAACATTGTATATACAAATTAGAACATATATCATTATGACAATTAACATTTACATTATTGTGGAGAGGCCATTTTGTGTGATGGGCTTGGGTCGTTCTTTGAATCATATGGACTTGGGTCGTTCTTTGAATCATATGGACTTGGGCCATTCTTTGAATCATATATATACATGATAATTATTCTGCTATAGAGATGAGAGAAGGATGAGAGAGGGCGCTATAATATGAATGTAAGAATGACCGAAGTCCTTCATTCTTACATTCATATAAGATTTAACTCATTCATTTCAGGCACTTCCGGGGGTAATTGGGATTTATCATTTATACACAAGATGAGTCCATGCATAAGCTACAATTTCCCATGTCAAACTGAATTTGGCCAAAAATTGGACTTTATTCGTTCTTATATTCAGGTCTTCATAGTCATACCCACAAATCATTACAATTCAGTTCGAACGTTATAATGATGAGCTGTAAGAGATGTCAACATCAATACCCAAAGTGTGAAGCGGAGTAAACACTGTCTACAACTACAACAATACACTACATTGATAGGCCTACATAATATGTAGGCCTATTATGTTAACAATATTATTGTCAAGCCTGAAAGCATCAATTACATTCCTAAAATACCAATTCATGGTTATGTCGTGTGTATAAAATTATCCTTTAGTCTCTCTTTTTTCCTCCCTAAACATCTCTCTCGCTCTCTCTCTCTCTCTCTCTCTACAAAAAAAAAAATATATATATATATATATACATGCATATATATACAGAGGGAGGAAAAAAGAGACAAGGATATGGTTTTATTAATATCAAGCCATTGATGCATTCAAGCAGCAAGGCAATTCCTATTATGGCCAGTTTGATCAGGTGTATAGGAAATGCCCTTGAAATCCACGTATGGAGGGATAACGAGTAATAATGCTCCGAAGCCTTGTAACACAGTAACCATTACAGAAATGCATTTTGTGCGACGTAGATAGTGCAGGAAAAATACAACATCAAAGTTATATGTAATTTAAGTGTCGGAAGGGTTATTTATTTGCCCCGTTACCTCTTATTGAACATTCGTGAAAATGTCCCTCGATCAATCAGGTGGGTTTCCTATAATCGCTTAATGCACTGCACTGTGAAGAGCATTTACCAAGCACCTTCAGAATCAATTAAGTTGTTTTGTGTTTTGTTTTGCTTTAAATGCGCATCCGCTGTTTTGAGCATGAGCTATTCACGCGCGTACGCGTGTGAGTTGATATGTATCTTGAGTGTTTTAGTGCTACTTTTTGCTATTGTCATTGTTATTATCAATATTATTATTGTTGTTTTGTTATGACACGATGCATTATTAACATGATTAACACCAGGGGCCCGTTGCATAAAACTCCAACCGGATTTTTTCCCGGTTGAAATCACAAAATTCCGGTTGGAAGCTCCCAACCAGAGTTTTTATGCAACGGATTTTACATTCTTAGATTAGCAACCTTGAAAAATTCAGGTTGGGCAAATCCCAACCTGAATTTTTTAAGGTTGCTAAAAAAGCTTTATGCAACGGTACCCAGTTGTAGTGGTAGTGGTATAGTAGTAGTAGTAGTAGCGTAGTATAGTATATAGTTGTAGTAGTATTATTACTCGCGTATCATCAGCAACGTTTGTTTTTTACATTTTCGATGGTATCTATTCTAAAAACAACAAGAAGAAAGAAATTAATCATCAACAGGTAGTGTACACGTACGTGGGATCCTTTATGAAATCCAAAAATGTCTTAATTCACTGTGCATAAAGAATCTTCTATAAATGCTTTGGAAAATTGTGTGCCCCTGTTGTTTTCGGCAATTATGTTGATGTTGCAAATTGTACGTTTGGCGCACAAAGACTCGTTACAAGTTCACACCTGCACTAGGCTCACTTGGACAGCCTTATCTCTGTGTGATATTGCGTTAGACCCGACCACGCATTGTAATCCTGTAAATAATTGATGGACTCATTAAAGAGAGGGCATCGCGTTTATGGTATATAGGGTATATATAGTATTGGTATATGGTATAGTGTAGGGTATGGTATAAAGGGTATTAGTATACGTGGTATAGTACAGGGTATACTAATATTGCATAATGGTATATAGGGTTCTTTCTGAACTGTAAAATGGAGTCTTTCAAAGCTCGGTTTCCTTTGAAGCTTGTTTGTGGTGAAACGACCCTAATTAAGGAGAAGTTGCATCAGAATATCCTCGAAATTCTTCTAGATGACATCTTGAAATTGAATCTTGAAAAACCTGTTCATTAATGAGTGACGCTGCGTGAAATGTACCTCACAACAACAATCTTGATGACTAAATCGTAGAAGTAACTATGATAACCAATCATTACTGAAAAGAATTGGGTTTTACTCACAACAAGTCACTTCGCGTTGTCCCACGTAAATAGAAATCATGTTTGAGGTTTGACGAATTGCCTCAGTACAGCTGGTACAATTCATTTTTGATAAAGTTGGTTTGCCATGCAAATCTAGTAATCTCATAACAGGGTAAACTTACAGGACAATCAACCCACTGAAATTTCAGATACATTTTTTTTCGTCATCAAACATATTTTGTGAGTGTTTGTTTGTTTGTGCATTGTTAAAATGCTTTCTAAAATTGCATGGACTTTGAACATTGAACAGAAAAGGAATTTTCAGGTTGTATAATATGTGAGGGCATAGATAAGCAAGCTGCCAAAGGCAGTAACCGAATAGAAAATCATCTAACTGTGCATGCATCTCAGATATGCATACTAGAAATACACCTGTAAATATCACGCGTGTGTGTATGTGGTCTCGTCAGTACATACATACATACATACATACATTCATACATATATACATACATATTCATTTTCAATGCAATTCAATTTTAATTTCATTTTTTTTCCAACAAGAACATAATTATATAGACATCACCTTTTTGGTAACAGAAAATAAGATGCGTAAAACCATGTAGGATGAAAAGAATGTACAATGATTGTAGCACCTTACGATAATTATACAAAGTCATAAAACTCAAGCGATTAGCAGCAAGTAAGCAATATGCAAAATTCGAAAAATGGAGGGACCCACTAAAAAGACAAAGCTTGTAGGATGTGGGGCCCTCAGAAGAAAAACATACATAGCCTATATAATTATACAACACATAGATAGATATTTATATCTAAAACCTATGTGCATACACACGTATATAATTAGAAAATGATATGACATGCATTGTGTATCTTATCACACACAGTATATTGTATTTTGAAATTTAATGATATAAAGTAGCTAATGTATGCAATAATAAGGTCCATATTGGTTTTCTGTATGTTTATCATACAGAGTTTTGTAGTGTATGCATCATACTACATGTATACACAGCTGCATGGCATGCAGCAATTAAGAATCTGAGCTGCTATAAATGTTCCATTTTGTTTGGCCAAGCAAACCAGTATTTATTTATTTATTTATTTATTTATTTATTTATTTATTTATTTATTTATTTATTTATTTATTTATTTATTTATCTATCTATCTATCTATCTATCTATCTCTAGTATCTAGTAGATTAATCTATAAATTACATATTTTTTTTATTACATGTATGTGTATGTAATTACAGGCCTTTGTATGCACGTACACACACACACATACACAGACACACAGACACACACACACACACAGACACACACACACATATATATATATATATATATATATATATATATATATATATATATATATATAATTATGCATGTATATAATTCAGCCTGTATAGTGTTATATGGGAATGGATGGAAATTTCAATGTCTATTTCGATCTTTTTCCATATTTCTCAATGATATAATTCATCAAATATAACAGAATAAAATGATAGGCCCTACATGATATCCAGCTATATAGGAAACGAGAGAAGGAACCCGTTATTTTAAAGTCACACCGTGAGCTCTGTTGTCTATCCTTGTCTTTCTCCTGGCGAGATGTCGTAATATTTGACTGCTTGGCGCCTCCCATTTAAACCCACCTGATGGGCGGAGTCTTTATAGTGGGAGAGGTTTTTGATAGGATCAGATTACGAAACTTCGTCCGTGGCACATTAGATTATACTAGCAGATTATTTACGTTACATTTCACCTTCCAATAAGCGTTTGCGTTCCTGTTAAAAAAAAAGAGAATGTAATTGTGTGTGTGTGTGTGTGTGTGTGTGTGTGTGTGTGTGTGTATGAGCCGGTGTGTGTGTGTGTGTGTGTGTGTGACTATTGTTTATTCTGTGCGAATGGAATGCCCGATGAATACACAGATTGTGTTAAGGGTTGAATATTAGGTAACAATATTTATTGATAATTGATTGGATATGCTATTTTTATCGCGTTTCGCCACAAATCCAAGGTGCTGATAGTCCAAGAGGTAGAAAAGGAGGAAGTTTTATTACTTCTTATCTCTCTGCCCAAGAGACTACATAAAATACCTAATTACAGATTATCTCCTTGGTATGTATAAAGCAAACAGCATTCTACGCCTGCGAGATCTTTAGTATCAACAATACGGCAGTCGTACCACATACATACACATACTATTCATCTTCCCAATCATTGCAAAAAAGAAAAGAAATAAATAAATAAAGCAATAGACTTTGGAAGATCGAACACGAGTCTCTCATAACTTCTCGCTCCCACTCCTTAAAGGATAAGTCCACCTTCGTGTGGATTGAGTGAATGCAGCAATATTAGTAGAATGCATCAGTAAGAGTTTGAGGAAAATTGGACAACCCGTGCGAAAGTTATGACGTTTTGAAGTTTCTGCTGGGTCGCTGCTGGATGAGAAGACTACTAGATAGCTTGTGATGTCACATGTGTACAACGATATAAAGAAATCATAAAGAAAATTTAGCATATTTTCACTTTTCTCGCATAATAAAAGAACATTTGACTTGCCTCTTTCAGAAGGCAGGGGGAATAAAATAACCCTTAACAGACATCAGTGACAGGTTGAGGAAATTTGCACTTTTTTTTTTTCAAAAAATTAAATTTTGCGAAGTTCTCTTTATATTTTCCTAATATCATTGTACGCATGTGACTATAGTAGTCTTTTCATCCAGCAGTGACTGCACAGATAATTTAAGAATATTCATAACTTTTGAATGGATTGTCCGATTTTCCCCAAACTTTCACTAATGTGTTCTACTAATATTTCTGCATTCACCTAATCCATAGTATGTGAAGGTGAACAGCTCCTCTAGAGTTATTGCAATTTCCTTATTCAGCGCAACTTCTGTACGTTACCATGGCATCAGAGCGATATTCTACAGGTACGGGACACACACACACACACACTCACACATACTTTGAAATTCACACAGACACATGCTTGCAAGCGCGCATACACACTTGACTCTCCCGTCTTCCTTATCAAGACGTCAGTAAAGACGAGACATCATTAATAAGGCATTCTCAATTAAGCAGGAACATCAAGCAAAATTTACGAGAAAATGCGGGAAATATGGTCGTGGAGAATAAAGGAGCATGAATGATTTAATAAGTTTTCTTCTCTTTCAAATTTAGACCCAGCCGCCATGTTCTTTTGTGAGTCATTTTTTTTTTCTTGTAGTGTTGTTATTGCCATGGTTTTGTTGGATGTCTACTACGATAGTGCGCAAAATCCTGTTGTACAGAATAATCAATATTCACGTAAAATCCTGGGTTTAATTTTGTTGCATTTGTCAACAAATCAGTACAGCAAATAGATATTCAAACCAGTATTTAGGCCTACGTCTTTTTGTTTACATCACAACACACACACACACACACACACACACACGCACACACACACACACACACACACACACACATACACACACGCACACACACACACACACACACACACACACACACACAACATCTAAATTTGAAACTAAAACAAACCGTACTCCGTAAATTCTTTAGATGCTTTAATAAACCCGGGCCTCCGATAATTTGCGACTCGTAGTGTCGTACGGAAAAATGATTTCGGGGTGCAGCGCGTAATGAAATTAGGGTAGACAATAATTTGGGTCCGCACTGCGCGTATGAGTCACCTTGTTGTCCATACTAGTAGCTTGCGGAGTGTTGGTCTTTATACCATCGATGCTGCTGCGAAATTAGCTGCCACTGAAAATTCAAGTTCAAGGTATGCGTTACTCTCCCAGAATTTTGAGTGATATATGACAAATTAAGATCTCTTTTGTCTGGAATATAATGCATAATGATCTATGAACCTTAGAGTTTGAAAAGCTATTTTTGACTGGCATTCGACTTTAGCTTAGGAATAAGACAGCTCGAAGTTCCACTTTGCGCATGATGAGCAAAAAGAAAAAAAAAAAAGATTATTCGTACCAACAGGCATGTTGGTTTTTAATTTCACTGGGATGAGCATCTGTGATGTAATGATTATTCATGTAATACTTATAAATGCTACTTGCCAGCACATCCGCCTGACAGCGAAAGTGGTATTTGGCAAAATCAATAGAAAGATATTGTGAATACATTCAATGCAAAGCAATGAAATGGGTGTTTCCCAAGTGTTAATTGACGGATCATTTTGGTCATTTGGTCTACGCAAGTTCATTCTTTGTTTGAACAGGATTAATGAATCCATAAACTGTTACGTAAATCTTATGCATCATGTCGCTCTGAAAACGAGTGAAGTGTCCGTAACCGACTGAGAAAAAGAAAAAAAAAAAGAAGAAAAGAAACGTCATTCACCCTAAAAACGCAAATGTTGAATCAACATTTAAAAGGGCCGAGGAGTGACAGCATTTTTTGAAGTGTTGCATCCAACTTTTAAGATAACATTTTAAATGTTGAATCTAGCAGGAAAACCAACACTTTGAAAATGTTGTCACTCCTCGGCCCTTTTAAATGCTAATTTAACATTGTGTTTTTAGAGTGTTCGTACCAATGTGCCATGAGTGAACTCCGAACTTGCTTATTAAAACCTCCCTCAATAACATTCAAATCTTTCGGACAGAACAGTCAGAGTATCCCCCACGCCCACACGAGTTTCATTTTGTATGACAAAATTGGCCTCCATAGCTTGATTGATTATAATACTACTCAAAGACGGATTCATTTGCGTTCGAAATATATTATTCGTATAGTCTGCTCCCGGGTAGGGGATTTACCCTTGCGCATATCAGATCTCCGCAATTAGGGAGTATACTCTCTGCCTTTTACATCCATGTATGTATTCAGAACGTGTAGCATTGGATTTGCCATACTGACATAAATTAGTTATACACAATGAATTTATAACCACATTCCGCATACACTGTGTGGAGTTCTGCTGATTTTGACTGATTTGCAGGGTATGAGAGTCACATAATGTACGGTAATATCATAAATTGTATAGTTCCTATAAATTATGAAGACCAGGCAATACATAATTTAACTGGGACCGAGGTCAAAAGAGACAACAACGTAGATCTGACTGTTAAGAGACACAAAACTTACATAATATGGTAATGATTCGCATCATACAAGATAATATATTTGCTAGAGTTGTGTACCTTGTATAATATCGGGGTTTGCACACCTATAATGATAATGTGTTTCAGCGCATTATTGTATTTTTCATATGAAAACCAGAACGAGAACATAATAATCCTGTGACAGTTCTGATGTCTATAATACAGTCGTCTACCTAAGACGTGAAGTGAGTAACATACCGCAGGCTAAAGAAGTAGCACTGATCTTGAGGAGTCGCTGTTATTATTGTTAATTACACTCTAAAAACGCAAATGTTGAATCAACATTTAAAAGGGCCGAGGAGTGACAGCATTTTTTGAAGTGTTCCATCCAACTTTTAAGATAACATTTTGAATGTTGAATCTAGCAGGAAAACCAACACTTTGAAAATGTTGTCACTCCTCGGCCCTTTTAAATGCTAATTCAACATTTGTGTTTTTAGAGTGTATCATCGTACATCAGGGACCACAAACGTTTTTGAATGTGTGTGTGTGTGTGTGTGTGTGGGAGGGGGGGGTATGAGCGTGTGGAGGGGGAACACTCATCTTCTTCCATACACTCTTCCATACACATCTTCGGAAAGTCTTGGGCTTTCTTATGAATGTTCTTTTCAACTGTTGAAGGAGATTATCATTATTATTATTATTATTATTATTATTATTATTATTATTATTATTATTATTATTATCATTACTATTATCATTATTATTATTGTTATTATTATCATTATTATTGTTATTATTATCATTATCATTAATATCATTATTATTACATTGTACCATTATTGTGAAATCCGAAAACGTGTGTGCAGTGGGTGGGACTTGGGGGCAGATCACCCCTCCACCTCCCCCTTCCCTCACCACGGTTCCGCGGCCCCTGAACATGTTCGACAGCTGCAGATAATTATGTGGCCCCCGTCCCTATTCGTCTAGATTGGTATGGACTGGCCTTGGTCAAAGACCCTCCCGCTGTATTGATTGAAAGAGGGTCGAACAATCAGACCGCGTCGTTAGGTGAGACTCCAGTCAAGCCGCTAATGAGAATAGCTTTGGAGAACTGACGCCACTGGACGGACTCGGCTTCGACTTTCTATACAGCTCTTCGTTCACGACTGCTCACAAGAGCGTGAATGCCTTTGAAAAAGGCTAACGTGGTTTTGGTCCTCATACTATTGCTAACTGTATCTCATGTGCTCACTGAATCATGGTTTTATAGTGTACCAATCATACGATAAGTGGGGTGCTGTTCGTTATTCCGAAGGTTCGTTATTCCGAAGGTTCGTTTATCCGAAACACACAAATTCCCTATACCTAGAGGTTCGTTAATCCGAAAATGAAAAAGGGTTCGTTAATCCGAACATTTGTGGAGTTATTCCGAAGTTCGTTATTCCGAAGGTTCGTTAATCCGAAAATGAAATAGGGTTCGCTATTCTGAAGGCTCGTTTATCCGAAAATAAAATAGGGTTCGTTATTCCGGGGGTTCGTTAATCCGAAAATGAAATAGGGTTTGTTATTCCGAAGGTTTGTTGATCCGAATATGAAAGGGTACGTAACCAATCTTCGGAATAACGAGCTCGGTTTCATTTCCGGATTAACGAACCTTCGGAATAACGAACTTTATTTCATTTTCGGGTTAATGGACCTTCGGAACAACAAATCTTATCACATTTTCGGATTAACGAACCTTCGGAATAACGGATCTTGGGAATAACGAATCTTCGGAATAATGAAGCTTTGGACTAAAGAACCTTCGGAATAACGAACTTTTTTTTTTTGGAATAATGAACTGTAACCGATAAGTGTTATGGAATTCTGTTCAATTCTGTTCAATTCTGTTCAATTCAGTTCTGATGAAAAGAAAAAGAGGGGTTTAATAAAGTGCGATGGTTGCATGTATACTGCAGACAACTAACGCAAGAGCTTTGATTTTTTTTTTAATTCACGAAAGTAAACTGCAAAGTTTTTCATAACAGGGAAATTAGGACAGGGTTAAGAAAAAAAAATATCTTTAACAATACTAAACATTGATTATACGGATTCAAATTTTTGCATTGGTTGTTTCTATCCCTAACTCACATTTTAGAACTACATGTATTTTGAAGCACTAGAGGTGGGTTTTCGTTTCATCTGCAAATGGCAAATAATGCCTTTAGTGTAAATGCTTACAAGCTTCTAATGGTGAATTGAATAGAAAGTCGTATTATTAAATTAAGTTTAATTCAATACTCTCCCTGTAAAGAGCCAAATGCCATACCATTCAGTCTGTGAAAATGTTTTTGTTATGTTTTTTGTTGTGTTTTGTTCGTTTGTTTGCGTGTGTGTGCGTGTGTGTTAATGTTCACAATCCTGTTTGTGTTTCCTATCGTAATTTCAATTCAACGCTGGTACGTCTCATTTATTTACAGATGTGGGTCATACCTCTCAAGCCATATCTAGACTACTAACATATAAACATAATATAGACAGGGGACATAGACATAATTGCAAACTCCTCCTTGACACGAGTCTATCTTCTTGACCTTGTCCTTGGGCTGACTCTAGTAGTAGTATCCTCGAGGTCGCTGGCTGGATTCCTAGATGTGGACGTGTCATGTTTTTCGTTTGACTTCCGTAAACTTCAATTCCACTTTCGATTCAGTTCAGTTCAGTTCAGTTCAATTCAGTTCAAATCTTTTACCGTCGTCTAAATGAACATCAACTTTTCTCTAGTCCTCATTGTTGTTTTGAATAGAAATAAACCAGAAAATGGTATCATTTCCATCAAATCAGTGCAGTACCAATCTATGGTCTTTAAGAACACAGGAATGAATAAGGAGCAGCGCGTGCATATGAACGATTTCCGCTATACGATGTACCTCTCTCTTTTTTTTTTAAACCTATGTGTTATTGTATACTGTAAGAGTTGTGAAATTACATTACAATCGTCTTATTTTGCATGAGTATTTGTGTTCAATTCTGTTGTTTTATTGAAACATGTTTGACTGTAGAATTTACAAGCTCTCTTATCGTATGTCTGATTTTTTGCAATGAATCTTCTGCCATTTTGTTTTCTCATTGTATGTACAATATATTGAAATCGAATTGAACATGAGTCGCATTAACTTCCTCATGGGTTTTTTTTTTTTGTCACTTGCTTCGTTTTGCCACAGTAGGGTACACAATTTGTAAAAATACTTGTATGCTTTGTATGATATGGTGCGGTGATTAACCAATGTAACTGTGAACTATCCCAGCCCGTGGAGCTCCCACTCAGTTGGGTATAATGTCACTGGTAATTGGTGGTCGTTAACAGGAGACATTTCCTTTTGCAAGCACATCGCAGCATGGGTCTGACGACAGCAAGAAAAACCATTGTTGATGTTCGGGTCTATGAGCAGATCAGACATAATATACGCCACATTATTATCTCATTGTTGAATTCACGCGCTCATTATTTCTTTAACGCCTTTCACGGATATGACACAAACTGAGCACATCTTTGTTTGATTTTTAATATTTATTCAGTTCATTTTATTCTTTATTCTTTTTTTCCAATAATATACAACCGTCGCCAAACAAGACAGTAAGGGGCTTTCGTTTTTGACGACGGATGCTTTCTACGACGGTTGAAAACTGTAACTGTACCGTCGGATGTATAATAGTTTCCGTCCTGCAAAATATTGTTCCGATTTTTAGGACGAGGACATGAAAAGGTATCACGTGACCAATTTCATCAGGTGACGAGGAGGGACTACAAAATGGCGAACCTTCACAGGGTTCTAGAGTGCTTGCTCTTTGGTCATTGCTTGGATATCATCGATGAAGAGGAATTCATGCTCCTTTATGATGTCAACAAACCCACCAACCCTTTCTGATCACTGGCTCTTCATACTCAGAGACATTGCTAGCTAGGCAGTGGCCTGATACCAAAAGTGCCAGAACTAAACTTTTCTCAACTTAAAGTCTGAACGACTAGAAGTTTGAGGCAAAGTTAGAATGACCAAATGACTTTTTTTTTTTTTTTTTTTTTTTTTTTACTGCAGTACTAAGCCTGAGGCTTAGCTTTCCTTTGGTTGGTGGTCGATGGTCCCAGGATGCAGCATGCCATGGCCATGGGCATGTGTCGTCTAGGCCCGAGGCTAGCCGGGCCCAGCGGCCAGCGGGTGGCAAGGCAACCGGAGCGGTAACCCCGCGGCCGCGGACAGCTTCGCGTTCGGGTCGGTGCGGCTACCGGCGCGGCTGGCCCAGGCCAGGGAAAGCGAAACTAAGTTACAAACAATAAAAAGAAACACCCCAAAAAACAACAACAACAAAAAAAAAAACCCACAAAAACAGCCACACAAGAACCATAAATACTGCCGCTTACAACCCAAGTGCTTGCAATATAATTTATCATCCACCTAAAGGCTTAAACTTGCCAGAAAAATAGCTCCAAGCACGTCTTCGCAGGTACTATCCATTTTGGCTTACCTTTATAACGTACCCGGCGCGGCGCGGCCGGCCCAGAACACGTGATCAAAACAGGGTATTTGTTGTCGTCTTCAGCACAACGCTGATTCACCCCGAAAACAGTCGTAGAAACTGGAGACCCGACGAAACCACAGATTTGACGCATGCGCAGATAAGTCCGTTGTGATGTCATCCGTCGTATAACGATCCGTCGTGCAAAACGAAAGCTCCTTATTCTGCAAGAAGGGATTTGTTGGAAAAAAAAACAACAACAGGCAATTTAATAGATACAATTTAAAGGAAGGTAATATAATAATGTAATAAACACTGGGCCGAATGCATAAAACAAGCAATTGCTTGTAAGCAATTGCTTCAAGCAAAAGCACAAGCTTGTCTAGCAAAATGTCTAGCTCACGCAATTGCTTAAATCCATATGCATAACCTTTTGCTAGTGCTTATACCTTTTGCTAATTGCTTGCGTTTTTAACAAAAGGGACGTCACGCCTGTGCGAACACAAGAACAAAGGCGAGTGTGGCAGCATGCATTTGAAAGGGCATGTGTGTGCAGAAACATTTCCTGACATAGCAGAAGAGCTATGAAATGACACTCATAAATGCACACACGGACGCACACACACACAACTATACACACACTCGTATTACTGGCTGATTCCCATCACTGCTTACAATAGCCCGCATCTGCCAGATCGCACGTGGAGAGACGTCTCCTTGCTCTCCACCGAAGTGAGACATCCTACCTGTTTTTCATCAAATTTTGCGTGCTAACCACTGGACATTCCCGTTGTTGAAATGAAAAAGTTCTTACTCTACTTAAGAGTAATTTCTTGTAGATTTATACCACTCCTTCACAATTGTTGTCTTTCTTCCATGAATATGAAAATGATACTTAAAAGGGAACGTCCCAGATAAGCAAAAGCTCAAGCTCATTTTACAGAGCTTGAAAAATCGTAAGCAATTGCTAGCAAGAACTAGCAAAAGGTATGTTTTATGCATACGTTTTTAAGCAAATGCTTCAAATGCTTGGTCTCTAAGCAATTGCTTGCGGACAGCAAGCAATTGCTTGTACTTGCTAGCAAGAGCTTCTGCTCGCAAGCAATTGCTTGTTTTTATGCATACGGATTCGAGTAAGAGGCTAGTACAAGCAATTGCTAGCGTTTATGCATCCGGCCCTATGACATAATGGTGCAAGTTATAGAAAACTAATGTGTCAATGCAGGCAAATGCAAGCTACTGATCTTATTCTCAGGAAATGGCAGAAAGCTAATAAGCTCTCACCTTCCAACTGGACAATAATGTTTTTATCATTATTATCATTCCCATATAGGTATTCAAGTGTGTTAATTTTGTCGACTGTATGGATATTTGGAATTAAAAAAAAAAAAAAATCGCCGAAAGCCAGGCAAGAAGTCCTACTTCAGCGTGTTTCAATATTTGGAATCTAGCTTTTGTACATCGGTGCTATGTCTAAAAAGCCATGGGCAGGTTTTTCGTTACTGGTAATTCGAAACAACAGTAAACCGAAATATTATGTAAAACAAAAATATTAAACGGAGTGTAAGGTTTAACACAATAAGTACAATTTGTACAATGCACGTTCTCTCGTAATCTGGAAAAAGAGGGCAATATTCGTAGGCTAATTGAATAAAACGGAGAAAACATGCTGGAGATAAATCAAAATAGTGTTATAGCCAATACAAAAACATGTATATGATTCGATACCAGTTTCGAAAACATAAAGTATCCATACATTATACCCTTTATTACATGCGGATTTGCACACTTCAACCTTATCTATACCGGCCCGGGGGCCTACGCTGCATGTTGGTGGGTCCTTGCCACCAATAAAATGTAATAATGGCAATGTGCATAACAAATCGATCGTCACACGCCGCACAACAATGGCGTGCAACAGGTGTCTAAGACGTCACGCATTGTAGCTTCACAATTAATAACATGACGGGGGTTCTGCCTCCCAGTCTGACTGCTATACACTCTGTTTTGTGTGTCTTTGTGTGATTTTTATGCACGGAAGTAGATATGAGATTTTCGACGCTACAATACTCTCATATTCGAATTTGTATTATGAATGTGTACGTATGGTATATATCTTTTAGCGGGGGGGGGGGGGGGGTTATGCTCATGGTTTGTTTGGAAGGCCAGTGCCCCCCCCCCCCCCCACCAAGAGTATTTGAATGGAACCCTCAAAAGAAATGGGGTTTCTTGAGTGTTTGTTAATTTCGATTTTGTTCCATTATTTTTTCATAGTCAAAAGTGTTGGAGGGCTACAGCTCCATCCCACTGGTTCTGCTTCCCCTGATACAGTAGGAACGTTATTATTGAAGCTAACCTACGTTTTCGAGAAGATTTTCTCGAACTAGAGTGCATGGTAACACGCATGTCTACACTCTTTAAAAAACAATTAAAAACGCGTTCAATTATGCACCTTGCAGACCAGTTAGCACCTTCAAAGGTGCTCCCAGTGAGGCGAACATGACGAAAGGTGCAAAATTGAACCTATTTTTTTTTTCTTCAAGTATATAAAGGCACAGATCCCTTGATGTTGCGACCATTTTCGGCAACTATAACGAGAGGATTATTTCCAGAGGATTGTGGAGTTAAAATGGTCACCATTTCCCTTGTTTTGTTCGTTGCAACGAGATTGAAAGAACTGAGGATGGGGTGGGGGTGGGAGGGGGCATTATCGACCCCCAACACACACATGCTTTCACTTCCATATTGCACAGTCATACAAAAATTGAAAGATGGAAAATGAGCCGGAGAAGAGAAGGAAAAAAAAAAAGAAAGAAAAGGGAGTCAGTGGTAGTGGTACCCAAGTGAGCAAAATCTAAACACACTGATGTAATCTAAACACATTGGCCCGAATTCACGAAGGTGGTACAAATGAAACCATGGTCAAAAACCATGGAGCGCCAAGTGTCGAATGGAATATTTCGTAACGAAATCAGTCATTTCGTCGATGAAATGATTATTTAGTAACGAAATGATAACATTTTGTAACTAAATGAACATTTCGTCCACGAAATGACAATTTCGTTAACGAAACTGTCATTTTGTCGATTAAATGACCAATTTCGTAACGAAATACATGTATACACTTGGCGCTCCATGGTTTTTGTCCATGGTGTAAACCATGGTTTAATTTGTACCAACTTCGTGAATTCGGGCCATTGAGGTTTACCATGGTTTATCTTTATACATGAATTTCATTAACTTATTCCTCAATTACCGATTCACGAGAGATTAAGCGGAGAGAAATGATAAGTATATAAAGTGTTTCACGGTAGCTCCCCAAATATCTCGGATTTGCTTGTATGTCGCTGTTGTAGGGTTGTTGTTATTGTTGTTGTTGTTGTTGTAGGTTTTTCTTTCTCTCCGCGGCTATTATCACTAGTGAATGAGAGATTGTATGCACAGTACTGTAGTACTGCAGCATTCACGATTGTTCGCCATCAGCCTAAACCTCAACCTCCCAGCCATACAAAAACTGTGAATGATAGATGAACGGCGATGATTTTTCTGTTGGTGCATAGATATTAGAATGGTGGCATTCAAGATCAAGAGAGACCCCCCCCCCCCCAAAAAAAAAAATAATAATAATGAAATAAATAAATAAATAAATAAATAAATAAATAAATAAATAAATAACCCCCGAGCGTTAATATCGAAATTTTCCTCATTTCCCGGGATCATTGCGTGAGGGTGAAGTGGGTGGCGTCCTCATGGTAAAATACACGCCTTCGAGAAAAAGCAACTTAAAGGTACAGTTTACCTTTGGGAGCAGTGATTTAAGAAAAAAAAAATGTTCGAGATATCACATTTGATGCATATGTGTATTTTTCTCGATAAACCGTAACTGTAGACGGTTTATTCTAGAAACATTTTAATATAACTTTTGTTCACAATTTGTATAACATTAACTTTACTGATTCAAATTTTTACATTACCTGACCAATAGATATGGATTAGCGATACAAATGTTGAAAAATGCAGTTTGTTTCTTTCTGTACATCAAAGAAGTTACGATAGATCCTTGAAACTTTGAATGATAGATACCTGGTTCTGCTTTGACAATAATTTGATATTCAAATATCAAATGCATGATTATAAATCGTACTCCGTCGTTCAGACACTCAGTCGATCATCCATTCATATTTAAATTCCTCATCGCAGATTTATTCAGTCATTTCTACTATTCAGTATACCAGTAGGATCATTACTTCATATTTTATATTCATGCATTCATTCATTATTCAATTCCTCATAATTCCTCTCCAACCATGATGAACATCACTTAATTGCACGACAAATTAGGGTAAAACAGGCCAAGTAAACCATGTAGACGGGACATATCGGGAGAAAGTGCTGAATATGTTTGCAAATAGCGCCCTCCTAGAAGAGAAATGAACACACATCAATCGGAACCACTGTTGAGTTCAGTGATCGGAACACATGAGACACGATCGTAACCGTACATTATCACAGTGCAATACTCTATTTACACCATAGAAAAGGACAAGTAGTCCTTTGGTGAGCTGCACTGTGGCATGTAATGTGTGTATTAATCACCAATGGCATCTTTATTCTCGGATTCTTTGGGAAAGCAGGCCTACCATTATACGCCGCAATATTAACATAATCAAACCATAGTCCATGAACTGTAGTTTTAAACCTCAATGGTAACCTCTGGCCCCGGTGTTTCAGGAGTGTTCAAACAGAATGTGAAATCACGAAACACACCGAAAGCAGGCAATTTGGTTATGCTGCATATTTCATAGTTCCTGTCGTTGCACAACGATCCTCTACATAACAATTAAGGCAATTCGGTATGGGCACTAAAAGTGGGCTGTTCGTTTGCTTGCTTGCTTGTTTGTTTGATTTTTGCCCTTAACATAATCACAGGATAGATCCATAACAGGAATCAATGTCCAAACATTGTGGATTATAAGGTTACAGGCACGATGGTATGCAGCGACGCTTCTACCGCTAACCAAAGTTCCGATTAAAGGCATATTTTACCATTTGCAGATGAAACAAAAACCAAGCATTAGTGCTCTAAAACACTTCAAAATATGAGTTAGGTATAGAAACAACCATGCACTTTAAAAAGTTTAATCCGTATAATCGATGTTAAGTATTGTCAAATACTCGAAATGTGAACAACAGTTATGATAAAAATGTTTCCAGACTAAACCGTGGACAGTTATGGCTTATTGAGAAAATACTGATATCTCCTTATATTTCACGCTTTATTGCAAAAATTTTATATGGTAGGATGTTTTGAGATACAAGAGACCTACAAATGTGCATCAAAATATGTGATATCTTGAACATTTTTCAAATCACTGCTCCCAAAGCTAAACAGGACCTTTAAAGGGACTGCTCAGTACAGGTTGAGGTGAGGAATCAGCATTGGTCTCAACTGGTTTTCCTAAATCAAAAGCGAATAATACAAACCTAACATGCTTAGAAGTATACAAATATCATACAAATTACAAGACACGAATACCGTGAATGGTCATTAGCTGCAGAGATACGCATTATTATTCTTTATACAACGTCCAAGTAGATCCTTGTAATTTGATTGGAGGATTGTTGGTGACGTGATATTCAATAAGTACTCCATTCAGCGCGCCGTGCAATTTTGGTTCTATTTTTGCGTGCAACTTGGTTCGATTTTTTCGTTCTATTCCACGGTTCGGTACTGCATGTACACTGTGTATTGAGTAGCTAGCTAGCGCAGTGTACGTGTGCGGTACATGCATGCGCGTATGTAGGCCTTGCCTACGTAGTGCTAGTGTGTACGTGTGTATGAGCGTTAGCGCAGCTAGCTTTAGATGTAACTGAGCTGCAACAATTTAATCGCAGACGACCCAATCTCGTTTGTTTGTAAACATCAAGGGGCCGTCAGAAATGGCGGCGGTTCAACCTAGTTTCGTTTCGCTAAATGACGACGAACTTGCGGAATTGGTTGATGCTGCGGACTCGACGAACACAAAAAAACAAATACAGTTTGCTGTGCATCGTCTGGAAGCATTTGCTGAATGTGCTGGAACGTCTTTGGCTACAGTACAAGGCTACGGTAATGCAGAACTCGATAAGTTTCTGTCTCGTTTTTATGGTGGGTTACGGAGAAACAATGGAGATCTGTATACGAAGAAGTCTATGCACGCAATTCGATATGGACTTCATCGTCACTTTCAGGCCACCAAAGACATAGACATTTGTAATAGTGACATGTTTAAAGAGAGTGACAAGACTTACAAAGCTATGATGGTTAAACTCAAGCAAAGTGGGAAAGGAGCCGTAAAGCACAAGAAAGCGGTGAGTGCAGAAGACATGACGAAGATCATTGATTCACTTGATACAACAACCCCGATTGGTCTTCAGAATAAAGTCTTTATTGACGTTATGACATATTTTGCTAACCGTGGGAGAGAAAATCTGCGTAGTATGTCGATTTCAGACTTCGATCTAGAGGTTGATGAACAGAACTTGCGTTACATTACCCGTCGTGATACTATGACTAAATCAAGACGTGAATGTGAGGACGAGGAATGTAGCGGCCATATGTACGAAATTCCTGGTTCAAGCCGATGTCCAGTCCGATCGTTTCTTGCTTTGAAAGAAGTTTTGAACCCGGCTGAAAAGTGCATGTGGCAACGTCCAAAAGCAAAGGCGCCAACGGACGGTTCTCCGTGGTACATGAATGCACCGTTAGGGATTAACACAATAGGAAATAAGATGAGAGAGATCTCTGAAAAGGCTGGGTGTTCGCAAGTGTACACAAACCACAGTTTGAGGGCAACAACATGCACAGTGCTGGATGAAGCTGGCTTTCCGAATCGACACATCATGTCAGTCACTGGACATCGTTCGGAATCGTCTCTGAAGCACTATTCGCGTACAAGTGACAAAAAGAAGAAGCTTATGAGTAAAGCGCTAGCTAACGAAATGAGTGAAAATGCTCAAATGCCAGCTGAGCCTGAGGTACAATCAAATGAAAATGTGTTGGAGGGGTTGGATGGCCTTCTTACAGATTCCCAAGAACAGTTAATTTTGAGCGAATCAAATTTCAATATCCAAAGTGCCACGTCAACCTCCTCGGTGCAACACTTCCACTTCCATGGTCCAGTTACCTTTTACAACAAGTAGGAATATGCCTAGGGAGTTAGTCCTGAAGTTCTATGGACTGCCGAGTGCTTGTATTGTGCACGTAGGAACCTATGTGTTTGTGTTTGACATTTCAACTCTTAGCGTTTTGAGAAAAATGTGTTGGAACTTTGACTCTTTCTTCAACTGAATTACGACGAGCGTTGAGGCTTTACTGCAAGTGTAAATGAGTTTCAAGATTAAACTTTCAACACTTTGATTCAGACATTCGGTTGATTTTGAACTACTGACCTGTATCTACCTACATTGATTGCACAAGCCAGGAAGAGAACCGCAGTGGATCCACATGTAAATATGGCTATATTTTTCATACATATTCTTCTAGGCCTAACTGTTACTTAGACCTACCCAACAATCCTCCAACCAAAAACAAAGATCTACTTGGACGTTGTATAAAACAAATAGTGTATGGTCTTTACTCGTGCAATGGAACGAGATTTCGCACTCGGTGAAAGATGAGGCGCTCTATTCAACTCGGCTTCGCCTCGTTGAATAGAGCGCCTCATCTTTCACCTCGTGCGAAATCTCGTACCATTACACTCGTGACCATTCACTATTTGTATATTTTTTTTTTACCGCATACTATACGATCCATCGTGAGCGAGTGATTTGTGTGTTTTTCCCCTCATAATTTGGCACGGTTGAACAATGTCAAAGCTCTGTATAGATTAAGAATTTAGAGACACAAATACCATTAATACATTCTGCAGTGCTATTTTGCACTTTCCGAACTTGGTCATTCCTAGCCCTATCGATTGTCTTTGTCCAATGCTTTATGTGTGATTGTAGCAGCTGGGATTTACCGAAATCAGCGTTACGAGAACACAAACATACATCTATTGCTGCCTAGAGTTGTGCGTATACTAAGTATTAATGGCCTTCGCATGGTCAAGGCGTGTTTCTAGGGACACGATATACGGTATAATATCGTGGCGTGCTCAATCTTTCACATAAATTATTGATAATTCTGAAAAGGAATGTCGAAAGTGTGGTTAGATTCAAGAAATAATTTGCAGAAAGTCAAATCAAACCATGACCTTCGAATGGTTTACCATATTCTTATTTATACCTTTTTTTTTTCTTTCGTACATTTATATTTTACGAATGATCTATTGCTGTATAAGATTGTGAACGGATGAATGTAAAGTCACTGTAACCTACAAAATTATTTCGAATAACTCGGTTGAGATCAATTTTGCACGCCTAAATTCGCTTACGTAATACCCGCATAAGAATGTACAGCGGATTTTCCGAGTGTCTTGCTCAGGTTTCGCATTGTTAGCTTCAATGACCGCATATGGGTGTAAACGTGTCTTTTAATCACAGCTACTATCTATTGTGTAATCAGGGGCCCTACTGTCGACGCATTCATTGTGCCCGCGTACATGGCGTAGCGCGCCCGTGTACCAGATTTGCACTTCATTACCGTGCGAGAAAACCGTCGACCCCCTGGCGCATCACGGTCTTTAGTAGCAGTCTTTTCAACTTCCACTGCAGCTAGCTAGCTGGGCTGGAAAAGCGATGCGTACGCCGTAGTCATGGGGAAGGATTTCGCAGACTTCCGCAAGAAAGCATGGATTCTTTGGTTATCGTGACGCCAGCAGTATCCGATTGGAACTGTTAGCTACAGCTATCTCACCAAAGGGGATTTACGACGAGGGTGTCTATTGGCGGACGTGCCCTTGGCATTTCGAGGATATCATCGGCCCAAAGAAGACACGTAGGTTGCACTGATTCATTTTTGCTGTTTTCAGTGATTGTGGTTCTCGCTGCTGATGTACTCGTCTTTATGGTACATCAATACTCATTCCGGTTTTTGCGTTTGTTGGGCATGACAAATCCGCCTCTCGATATGCCGTTGATGCGCTCATAATCTTTGCCGACATTTTCGTTGAAGTCGTCTTCCATACTGTAATTAGCGTTGTGTCTTTGGAAGATTGTTATTGGTATCTCGTCACAAGACGTATGTAGATTGATGACAGCATTGACTAGATACACACGTCTTTCTCGTCTATCGAAGCATAAAAAAGGCCCTATTTGTATTCCGTGGCGTCTCTTGCTATTAATAGTTACTGCTTGAAAGATACGTTTACGAACTTCGACGGCCAAAACATTTACTGCGCATCACAATTCATAAATAGTCTGATTGATGCCATTGCAGGCCTAGCCTTGAGAAGAAAAAAAAAACCCTGAACAAACGTTGCTTGAATTGTTCGTAGGTTTTGGTTGAATGAGTGTTTCCTGTCTTAACTAAATGACTGCAGCTACGCCCTGTAATGTTTAAAAAATAACCTGTTGTATTAATGTGAAAATGAGCAGAATGCAAATTGTAAAAGCCGGCGAAATGTGATGTAAACATCAAGGAATGCTGTATGTTGCAACGACACACGGCGCTGTTATAAAGTCAGTTGAAACGGGGAAATTCAAGAACCCCTGACTCATCCAATGAGTTAATGGGAGTCATTTATGATCTAGGACGGAAGTTAAGATCATTAAAACCCTTTTCCCGAGAGCGCATAGCATCACAGAATTATGCAGTCCTTATTGACGTGTTGTTTTTCACCTATGATAAATTCCGTTGCTTCATATACATGCAATACATTTCGTTTAAATACATGATTATGTAGAGATATCTTACCAAAGGTATGATGCCTCTTGCGGGAATATATCGCATCATCACATCACAACACATCACATCTGATACTGAGTATCACATCTGATACGGAAGTAGAGGACTGGTCCTGTAATTCCGATCTCAACATAATAATAATTATCTTCAACTTTGTTGCTTTATGTGCGTGTAGATTTAGATATCTTGGAATATCAGATATTGATCGTCAATAACTTAACACCGTATATTTATATGCGATCCCTTCTATATTTCACATGAATTTGACGTTGCATTTTAAGGTCGGTCGACGTTCGTGGTAAAACTGATAAAAAGAAAGTGACGACGTTGTATTGGAATGTACATTGTACATGCAATTCCAAACTTGTCTGCGCCTGACGAAATGCATGTGTCTTTTCAGGCCTTCGTATGCATGACTTCAAACACAATACCCCGTGTTTGAGAGAACAAATTTGTACGTACACACGAAACGCCTGGTTTGTGACGCACAAAGGCTCCTGCGTCGAGAAACAGAAATGTACGGATACAGTCGTGTACATGTAGGCCTACTCTCTTCCGCAACTTGGCATCTTGTTGTCGGGGTAACGAAGCCAACTCCAAAGTCTTTATGCCTGGGGGGGGGGGGGGGGGGGGCATGACGCTGAAAGACGTAGGTTATTGTTCATCAAAATTATGATATCGTACTGAGAGGGCTTTATGTACTTTGGGGTCGTGTGATAATTATGAAATGAAAGTAAAGCACGAAGTGTTCATTTAGACCCCTTGCAACGCATGCATACGTTTTTGTATGAGTCGTAACAGGCTTCCGTTCTTTCCCTCTCTGCATTGTGTGTGTGTGTGGGGGGGGGGGGTGGAGGGCAGGCAGGCTTTAGTTCAAACACAAATTGATAAAGTTCACCTTGTTCGAACATAGATTAGGACGTTTATAAAAAACTATACAAACTGAACAAAACGCTACAGTGTATAGTATTTTTAAAACCTAAAACAAAAACACGGTATTTATAGCATCTCCCAACCATCATCGACTGAGAATGAGTAACACAAAGACCTGTTATTCATCGATCGCCGATCGTACCAGGGCCGGCGCAGTGTTTTCAAAAGTGTGGGGCCCACTTCCGGGTTTCATGAGCTAACAAGCAAAAAAAAAAAAAAAGGTCCTCAGCTCATCTCTCCCCGTCCACTTCCGGATTTCTTCAGCTGACAAGCAAAAGAAAAAAAAAGAAGAAGAAGAAAAAAAAAAGGTCCTCAGCTCATTCTCTCCCCTCCCATTTCCGGGTGTTATAAAAAAAAAAAAAAAACGTCTTCAGAGAAAACACATAACCTTACCGCCGCCATACTTCAAGATCTCTATCTATTTCTATTTTAGTGCCACTTACGTACTTCCGGGTTGAAAAAAGTGTGGGGGCCCAAAGTGATGACACCTTATGTATTCCTTTGTATGGTGCACAAAAAGTGTGGGGCCCCGAGCCCCCACGGCCCCCACGGCTGCGCCGGCCCTGCGTACAGAATCTTGGTGTAGTTTTTGAAAAGTTTATGAATATCTTGGCGTTATAATAATATTATTGATATAAAGACACATGTCACGCTGTTGCTAGAGCCTCGACTACATCTTGTGTAGATTTCTGCAATTCCATGCTCACTGGCATCACAATACGAGTGTTCGTCTTCAATCCCAGCGGTACAAAGCTCCCATAATTGTTCTCATGACACCTAAACATACACAAACTTCCCCCATTATTGCCAAGTTACGCTGGCTTAGAATCCCCCAGTTCCCAAAGAATTTAATTATTTTACCGTTTCGTGGTTGTGTTTAAATCCATTCACGAAAAGGCCGCCTCACCATACAGTAATTAACAGATTGCGCAATGCCTATAAATATATGTACAGTGTAGACTGTACGTGTACCACTTAAAATAAAAATCTTCTAAGCGAATTCCAAAGACCCATAAAATGGCTGGAGATGGTTCTTTCTGGTACATTGCCCCCAAACTTTGCAATTATTCATCACCCCTCCCCCATAGCGAACAAACCATCCAATTTATTGATCAAGGAACATTCGTTCCGGAAATGCTCTAAAGAATATTTTCACACTGTTCTGTTTGTTTATTTGTATTTCAGTGTTAAGTTTATCAATTCTGAGTTATTATTGTGTATGTATATAGCGTTTCGTACTCTTTGGAAAAAAGCAACAACAAACGCGCTATACAAAGCGATGACACTGTTTTAGGAAGCTTTTTCGTCGTATATGCTACAGGGGAAACACCCATTGCTGTGAAAGGATTCACACGGTTGGCAGCAGAATCCGGACACAATAGTATACCGAAATACCGGCAGTACCACACACATTCCGTGCGTTTTATTAACTAGACCAGTTCTTTAAAATGGGACTATTTGTCAAAAGAGTGATTCACACACGCACACACACACATACCACGTACACATTATGCAATACAAAAATCACAATACAAAAGCATTTGCGTGGATTTTGCTTTCCACGTCAATGATTTTCATAAACCTTTCCCATGTTCAACAATTTTCGTAAATCTGCGGTCATAATCGGGCATACAATGTACGTGTGTGAATTATGTGTAAAATTATTGTCGAATTCCATGGAAAATATATTGTCGCATTCCATTTCAACACTGTCATCACCCATTGTGGGTTTTTTTTTGTGTGTGTGCGTGTGTGTGTGTGTGTGTGAATTCACATCCTATTCTGATATATACTGTCTGATGCAGTCAAATTTATGAATGTTTCTTTCCGGGTGGGCCGAGTGCCAAGTTATGCCATTAACCTGTATTCCTGGGGTGAATAAACGTCAATACGTGGAAGCCACACTACATACATACATCAGTTCAAGTTCAAATTTATGTCGTTTTCCACAATAAAATAATATGTAATCAGTTGTTGCTTTGTCGGTCAAACCTTGGACAAGCTTTCTGGTTGCTAGGAACAGCATTATTTTGTGTAATAAAAAAAAAAGATATGCATAAGATTCAAATGAGTCAATAACCCTATCTATTATATTGGAATTTGTGAGACTTTTAATCTTTTTAACCTGAGCCACATACACTTATCATCATTGTGTCTTTAAGTGGGTATCTCACCGGGCTAGAGACTGCTTGGAGACATTGGACCCATTTAATAAAAGATATTAGGATAGCAACTCATTTTGCTGGAATGGTAACTTCCCACAGCAACAGCCAATAAGGAAGCTAGATTCTTGTCGTTCCCATGACAATTGCCATTCTAGAAAGAGCTGCTATCATATCAACTTTTTTTTTTAATGAAATGAGGCCCTAGTGACAAATTGAGTCGAGGTGGAGACGTCTCCGCGACGTCTCCGAGACATCTCATGGAATCCAGCCGAGTCTCCGGGGAATCGCAACAGAATCGATCATGTTCGATTTTCGCGGAGACTCTTTCCAGTCTCCAGCTGGTCGCGGAGACGTCTCCGCGAAGTCTCCTTCTACACGTAGTTGCGGCCAAGTCGCGTTGAGTAGTTTTATTCGAGAGGTCCTCCAACGCGTCTCCGCGACTTTGCGGAGACCCATTTTGGCGATCTACCAGACTCTTTGCGGAGATGTCTCGGAGACGTCGCGGGGACGTCTCCGCAACTTCCCGTACAAATGAATTATCATCTTTTTGGAGAAGTCTCCGGTCACACTGGAGTCTCCTTTTTGGCGAGAGCGCAAGCCTTTTCTTTTTAATCTCATGAGTCCCCGCGAAGTCTCCTCCAGTGAGATACGCCATTACAATAGTTTACAATAAGCCAGTTCGGGGTTCGCTCATGGGCACATGGGTACAAATGACCTTTCTTCTTTCTCAGTTGATTAGGCACTCCACTAGTTTCAAGCGACAGAAGGCATAAGCTTGCCCAACGTAACAATTTATGGAATTCATCAGTCATGTTCAAACAAAGAATGAACTTGGGTAGACCAGGTGACCAGAGTGATCCTTCCATAGGCGTTTTGGAAAGCATCCATTTCATTATTTTGCATTGAATGTATTAACAATCTCTTTCTATTGATATTGTCAGATGCCGCTTTTGCTGTCAGGTGGATGTACCTGCAAGCACCACTTATAGGGATCACTTGAATGATTATTACATCACAGATGCTTATCTCAGTGAAATTAAAAACCATTATGCTCTGCTGGTACAGATGACCTTTTTCTGCTCATGCTCAAAGTGGAACCCCGAACTGGCTTATTACATGTGTGCTACTGTAATCATTTTAAGTTCCATAATTGTCATTATGGTTATCATTATTGCTACCTTAATATCAGTAGTGAAAGGAACTCTATAGAAAGATGTTTATGGAAAGAGGAAGGGGAAAGAATGAAGGAAGAGGAGGAGGAAGAGGAGTTGGGAAGATAGGAAAGTTGGAGGATGGTGAAGCAGAGGATGGAGCGTAAAGGAGACTTCACCGCGACTGCCGCGATGGATCTGTCGCTGCGACTCCTGCGACTAAAAAATAAAAAAGGGGGGGGGGGGGCGGTGGCTTGCGTTCTCGCCAAAAAGACGAATCCATGGTAACTTAAGAAAAGCCTCCAAATGAGGTTATAAATTATTCTTCCGGAAGTCGCGGAGACATCTCTGCGACCGCGTAGTCGTGGAGACGTCTCCGCGACGTGTCCGGTAGGTCGCCAAAGGGTCTCCGCAAAGTCTCGGAGATGTCTCGGAGACCTCGCGAATAAGATTAGTCTCCACGACTTGGCCGCGACTAAGGAGACGTCGCGGAGACGTTTCCGCGACCAACTGGAGACTGGACAAAGTCTGCGAAAAAAAAATCGATCATGTTTGATTCTCTCGCGACTCCCTGAGACTACGCTACATTCCAGGAGACGTCGCAGAGACCTCTCCGCGGCTAGGGAGACTCGAATTGCCACCAGGTCGCCAACTATTAGTCTCCAAATGAGATACCCCTTGGACGTGAAAATGTACTGTACTTGAAGACTAGAAGGAGTAGGACCATATGCAAGATGTGACAACGTGGCGGAGGAATTTAGGAGTGGTCTGTAATCATCCCCAATAGTGACATTGTTTGAAATTCCTCGAACGAATAAAAGTTATGGTCTGTGTACGATATGTGACATACTGCAACTGAAGAGTGTATATAGACCTACTGTGTAGAAAAGCAAAACAACAAAAATAGTACAAAGAGAACGTTTTTCTGTATACCGAACGTTCTGGAGGTGGTCCCTACTTTTATCAAATAAGTGTCAACATATTTCCTGTATGTGTACACTTAGTATGTGTCTCTGTGTGTTTGTTTACGCACAATGTCAGTAATGTTCATACATTGTAGATTCATATATTTTTGCGGGATATGTAAGGAACGGAAAAATCAATACCATGACCACCAGTCCTCTCATAGGTATGCCGTCATGCTTGTGAAAACAAAAGGAAAAGATTTCGTGTGTACTACAATCAGGAGAAAACAATGCAGTTCCCAACAAATCAATATGTGTGTGTGTGTGTGTGTGTGTGTGTTTGCGCGCGCGTGTGTGTACGTCCGTGTGTTCATGGAGGTATTGTTTGTATGTACCTCCATGGTGTGTGTCTCTAATAGTGCAATTATATTAAAGACGTGACCAAACAACGGTCACTTCTCTGTCAATAATGCTTGCGTGCATATATTGCGTCGTCACAATAAATCTCGGCGTGAAGTGTCCATGCGGGCTAGTGTAGGTCAATATGATTTTTCTACCATATTTCAGTGTGACGAAGCGGTATTATGGGGCTTGACATTCACCACGCCTTGAGGTTGGTCAGCAACTTCCTGTTGACTCTACACACGCACGCACACACACACTGTATTATGAAGAAGATATTCACACACGACCGTTTAATACACCTAGCGAAGCTGATGACGTTCGCAAATATTTGACCTGTGTAAAACTGTGACATTCCAGTGACCCGCAGACTTATGGTTCCTCTGTCCATACATCCTGGCCATTTCCCTGAGCAAAAAGAAAGCCGGGGGAAGAGATTTAGAGCCTGACGTACAATAGCTGTACCGAAACTCCCCTCCTTTTTTCCTCCATTGATTTAGCATGTTTTAGACCTAGCCCCTTCGCACTTCCCTCATACAGTACACCCTGCCTCGCCCGTGACCCCGTTTTTGTTTGACTTTCAGACTGATGCCCACGGGCATCTCGGCTATCTCAGGTCATCACACACTTAAAAAAAGAAGAAGTACAAAACAAGAACAAAAAAGTGACAACCATGTTTTAATTAACCAGGAAATCTCGACCAAGCCATTCTGAGAACACTTTATATGATATTTAACTTTTCTTTTTGTTTCTGTAAATTTATATTCGTACCGTAGACACATGCATACAATATGATTTATACGTATTCACCTTGATTGTTAAAAAAAAACAACAACAACAACAACAGCAACAACCGGAGAACCAAAATTAAGCGCAAGACTTAGTCATGAATGACTCTGAGTTATGAGTGTTCCAGCAAAATTGAAATGTTTGACTTTTGTCATACAAAATATATTATAGACATCTGTATTTGAATTCATTTATTCAGTTATGATCATGGAACACACCCTTGTCCATAATAACGGGATTGCTGTGTCGTAATGCTTTGTAGTACGATGAAGGGGCACGTTTTTAATGTTTCTGATATGTTTTGATATTATGTTGTGTGTGGACAGCGAATTACTATGATGATTCACTGCATTTTGTCCGGCGCCATATCTGTTTTTGAAAAATTGAAAAACATTCCAAGACGCAGACTATTCTTTTTATGAAAAGATAACGTTATTATAATCATGCTACATACACTCTTTATATTGCTTTTCCTTAGACACCCCATAATCAATACTTTGATCTGACACGTTGTGTATGTATGCCTGCGGCGCCAGGCGATGTACACGTTTTACGATCTCGCACTGAAATGTTGACTCATAACACG
Organism: Diadema setosum; assembly: GCF_964275005.1. Classification (NCBI taxonomy): domain Eukaryota; kingdom Metazoa; phylum Echinodermata; class Echinoidea; order Diadematoida; family Diadematidae; genus Diadema; species Diadema setosum. Next base: position 22,974,537 of record NC_092690.1, on the reverse strand, counting down.
TGTCTGTACATAATAATGACAGATGCTGTCTAAGCTATGTTTTTCGTACGCTATGTGAGTGTGTGTCTACTGTGTACATTGTATTTCATATCATTTCGTTCATTCCATTTCCAACAATAACGCAGATGCGAACAACATTTTAATAAAACAAAAGGAATCAATACAAAATTTTTATCAAGGAAAATGAAAGTTGAAGTGAGATGAATATTTTTTTGTAATGATAAAGACGAAATCAAACTTGAATGGAAACGGAAGGGGCTGCTAAAAGACCGAGCTTTTAATTACAGCCTCATTATTAATGATGAATAATTGTTGAACCGACAAAACTACACTGTAGGCAAAATTCATATACATTGTATACCTCATAATTATGAACATACAGTGTACATGCATACATACATCATGCAAACATACGTAATGTCTGTCTGTATCAATCAGTATCATGCAATGCTTTCATCATTATATAGATTGAAGAAAATCACTTTTTCGAAAACTTCCACGCAATGCTTTCGCTCAGTTTTCTTTTGTGCGACAGCTGTTTGTAAGACCATCAAAGGGAAAATATACCTCCCTGCTTTGTTAACCTACCTTGTAGTGACTTCGACTCGGTTTGCTAAAAAAAAAATTAACGATGTATACTTGCTACCCCAGTGCAGGCACGTTATTAATTATTAGCGACAATCGTTACCACTCTGCTTGTAGTTTGTTAGATCTTGGGTCGTCGGTCGTCCATTTATCACTTCACCCCGCTCCAAAGCTTCTTAAACCAACATAATTAAGGCAATTGCTGAGCGTAGACAGGAGGCGGAATCCATTTGCCCCACTTCGTGATTGTCGTCGTTTACATTCAGTGCAAGCACCATGATGAAATCATTCTGTTTCGTGTTCTTATTACATGCATGTTTAATGTAGCCTTCTACTGTAAGCAGGTTGCACTTAATTGCTTCCTTGTGTTAGTGTCATCAACAGCCCAGCTTTTTTTTTTTTTTCATGAGAACACACACCTTGAGCAAAAAAAAAACAACACCATGTGACATAATAGTAGTGCGCGTAAGCAGGCTAGAATTTGCTCGAGAAGTCTTCATATGGGGAAGGGGAGGAGGAGGAGGTGGTGGTGGTAGAGGTGGAGGAGGTGGTGGAGGAGATGGAGGAGGAAAAAAAAGAAGAAGATGAAGAATGTGGATAGAGTGTTACGATGACACCAAGTGGTAAATCGTTCTGTATACAGGACTAAAAGAGATATAAAAGGAAAGTTAAGTGTAGAGATGACGGGATATTCATGTTAGTTCAAATTCCAGTGGAACTATAGTAAGGAACAGAGATGAGGTGAGAGGTTAAAGGGCATAATGGGCAGATGAATGGAAAGTTGGAGGAAAAAAAAAACAACCCAAAGTGTATGATATGAAGAAGATGAGGAATATAGAGGAAGAACACTAAGATAAAGGAAGATAAAAGGAAGAAGAGGAATGTTGTGGAGAGGAAAGACAAAGCAAAACAAAAGATGTTATGTCTATTGTATAAAATAATGTGTCGACAACATCAGTCCGTGATATCACGTCTGCGTGCACACGAGCGACAATGTGCTCATGTTTGTTCATTTGGCTGTGTTTGCATTTCTGATTATAAAAGGATCACGTCTTTCACCACCTTGGTAATCATCTCCTGTCTTTACCAATCGCTGCAGGAGAGTACCGTGGGTATATCACCAAATACGGAATTTTGAAGAGCATGCAATTATGAGAGGAACACGAGGAATTGAAAATTTATCTAATGAAAATCGGTTTTGAAATGGCTTGTGGAATAAATTATCCAAAAAAACAAGGTAAAACAAAGTGGTTTCAATAAAAGTTTCATCCCACCGTACATGACCACTTTTATGAAATATTGAAGAGCACATAATTCTAAGAGGAATTGGAAGTTTATACATGCTCATTTATATTACATAAGAGGTTTCTCGTTATCTCATAAAAAGTTGCAACCGGAAGCCCTATATCTCAGTCAAAACCTTAAGTTACCCATCCCTTTAACCAAACAAAGCAGTGAAAGATTCATTGAACTTTGAACCGGAGTAAGAAAGATAAAGTAATCTTAGATAAAAACTCATATCTTGCAACAGTTGTTTGAAATCGACCACACGCACCAGTGAAAATTAGGTGAGGTAATGGTATCATCGGTCTTTTCGAAGTCTCTTGTGGCCCTTAAGGGTCCTATTTACCTTTGGGAGCAGCACTGATTCTAAAAGTGTTCAAGATATCACTTTTGTTGCATATGTGTAGGTTAGTTGTATCACAAAACATCCTACCATATTATTGTGTTGCAATAAAGCATAAAACATGAGGAGATATCACTATATTCGCATTATACCATAATTGTAGACGGTTTAATCTGGAAACGTTTTTATTATAACTGTTGTTCCCATTTAGTATATTTAACAATACTTTACATCGATTATACTGGTTCAAATTTTTACGTTGGTTGTTTCTATTCGTAACTCACATTTTAGAACTATTTTGGAGCACTAATGCTGGGTTTTTATTTCATCTGCAAATGGTAAATTATGACTTTTACATAAAAATCATACCAGGGTTCGCCGTTAGCGGTGTCCTAGTGGCCATGGGCCACTGAACTTTGGTGTCAGGCCACCAAAATGTCATATTTAAAGATTTTTATGGATTATTTAAAGATTTAAGGATTTTAGTGGCCACCATACAACAAAAATGTTAATGTCGAGCTCTGCACACACACACACACATACACACACACACACACACAGATATTATATATGATTATATTTATGCTCATCAATTCGTCAAATCAAACTTACATGTGTGTGTGTGTGTGCAATAAGTAACTGTATCTCTGTGTGTTATACATGTACAAAATGTATTTATATATTACGCGTATATATACTTTTTGTGATAAGTTCTTTTTTTTAATACGATGAACAAGCAGCGTATACGTCACATCACTCCTTTTTTTTTTCGTGTGTTTTTCCGTGAATTGTAATGATTACTTTCTGCCAGGGAATTATGTCATCAAACAAAATATTTGGTTTATTCATCAGTTTTGTATTGTATTTTGCACTTCACATCAGATTGAAGCGTGTCTTGATTTGGAATATCGAACGAAGAATCGTCACAAATTCATAGACCCGATTACCTTGAAGTGCAGCAGCTCTATTATATGTTAATTGGGTGTATATGAAGAGTTTGTTTGCAAAAACCGATAAGTCCCTCTTTGCCAAATGGAGATATTTGCGATTAAAGGTCAAGAAAAATAAAGAGAATAATAAGAAAATTTTTGCTTCTTTTGACCATAACTTCAAAAATGTACCTTTATATGTACTGACCAATATATAATTTAAACGGTATTACTTTGTATTTTATGACAGAGACCTTACGTCAAAATCTTCAAATATGGACTTATCGGTTTTTGCGAACAAACTCTTCATATATTTTTTGTAGGTGTTGCTGGGTTATGCATAGGTACATGTATGCATACCATTCTAACTGGAATGAATAATAAATCCCATACAGCTATCACCACGATCACGAAGAAAACTGTTGGTTCGTAATCTTGTGTTAACGGTGAATTTCGGTTGGGTAAAACTTGTTCAGTGGAGCAGGCTGCCGCTGCAGATAACTTTGAATGGGAACACTTTACATAGGATTACGTACGGGAACGTAATCCCGCTTCTTCTTCTTCTTTTAAGGTTGATTGGTTAGTTGGTTTTCCACTCACTTGTACGATACCATTTTCCACTGTGGTTTGCACGTTAAACGTGAGGTATATGGTGAAATAATATTAGCATATAAACATGACTCAAATGAATAGAATTTGTATATTGCGCTGTGCATTTCAGTGCAGCGTACCATGATATTATACTGTATCTCGGTGAGCCCAGAATGCTGGCAATCTCTCTCTTCTTTGTGAGGACATCAACTGAGTTGAATCAACCACAAAGTTATTATGGCGTCATAATAGTAGAATGTATGTGGAGGACAGGTACTCAACCGAAACATCAGTGTACAGACTAGCGTCGTGGGAGGGGGGATACTTCAATGCGGGGAAAAAGGCAGTAACATTCATACATTATAAATCGACTTAAAAAAAAACAAACATTGACAATCCAGAGGGTATCGACAGGTCGATGCAAGTGTAGTCTGCGTAAGTAACTGTCTGCCGCATTTGAATGGTAGAGCCACCCCTTCGCTGAATGCATTCTATTGAATGTGTGTGTGTGTGTGTGTTTCAGATTTTTGCTTTAAAAGTCACGCTGTTTGCTTATTTGATCAGTAACTTGCTTTGTTTGTGTCTGTTTTGCTGAGGTGAATAGTGTATCGAAGGATTGAGATAGGATGAACTCGGCTAGTTTGATAATGCACGGAACTGCAGAATGTACTGATACCCAGAACTTCCTCGTCAAAGGTATACTGTTTACCTTTGGGAGCACCGATTTGGAAATGTTCGAGTTATCACATTATTTTGACGCATGTACATTGTATGTGTAGATCAGTAGCCGTTGTATCACAAAGGATCCTACCATATACACTAAAAATTTAACAATAAAGTCTAAAATATGAGGAGATTTCACCTTATTTCTCGATAAGCCATAACTGTATACGGGTGTTGTTGTTTTTGTTTTTTCTAGAAACAATCTAATTATAACTATTGTCCACATTTCATATATTTAACAATACTTAGCATTGATTATACTGATTAACCTTTTTACTTTGGCTGTTTGTATTCATAACTCACATTTTAGAACTATTTTTAAACATTAAAGCTGGGGTTTTGTTTCATCTGCAAAATGGTGAATAATGCCTTTAAACTTTGATCATGAACAATTAAGAGAGTGGGACTCTTGCAGGAAGCAAAACGTGAAAAGAAAATGTAAATTATCTTCCCATATATTGTTTTATAGCCAGGGAACTTTGCTTCTCTGTAGAACTCCAGAGAACAAACTGTCCTTCACACCGGTAATACCAGTTTCTGCTTCAAGCTACTTGTACTACAGCCAAGTGGCCAAGTCCATTATCATCTTAACCCATTGTGTGCTGTGAGTACTGATTGTCACAGAAAATGCACAGAATCGAGACAGCTGTGGTTGCATTTCTACCTAAACTGAGTATAAAATTATGGGTGTTTTTTTTTTGAAGGCTTTTAAAGGAAACCAAAACCCGAAGAGTAATGTGGATTGAGTGAAAGCAGCAACATTAGTAGAGCACATCAGTGAAAGTTTGAGGAAAATCGGACAATCAATGCAAAAGTTATGGATTTTAAAAGTTGTGGTGTTGGAACCACTGTATAAGGAGACTACTTGTGTTGATAAAATCATGTGTGGACAACAATATAAAAAAAAATAAAGAAAATTGAACATGCTTTCACTTTTCTAGCGTAATGAAAGAGCACTTGACTAACTGGTTTCAGAAAGCAGGGAGAATAATTACTACCCTTAACATATTGTATGTCAGTATCAAGTTGATGGAATGTGTAATTTGTAATTTTCATGAAAAATGAATTTTTGTTGAATTCTCCTTATATTTTCTTAATTATTGTTGTCCACACATGACGTCATGAACTCTAGTAGTCTCCTTATCCAGTCTTTACAACACCAAAACTTTAAAAATTAATAACTTTTGCATCGATTATCCGATTTTCCTCAAATTTTCATTGATGTGTTCTACTAATGTTGCTGCTTTCACTCAATCCACATTGCTCTTTGAGTTTTGCTTTCCTTTAATTCCAGAGTGGAAAAAGATAGAGTTTTGATAGCGCTGTTAAAGGAAGTATCAGCTCGAGATTACGCTGTAAACAATAGGAAACACACGTTGGAGAAGATAACACATCCCTCGTAAAGCTTTCTGTCATGAACTTACCAGAAAATAAGATACCGGTAAAGAGCGCACCATGTGTTATATAAAAGGTCGCATCGGAGGTCATCATGGGGGTGATCTATCACTATTGGTCTACTCCCACTTCGTCTAATAGCCACTTAGTCTCAACCCACATGGTCTAATCCCGTTTCGTCTACAACCAGTTCGTCTAATGACCATTTAGTCCAATATGACACTTAGCCCCATTGCCAGTTGGTCTACTTCCAAATGGGCTATGCCCATTTCGACTAATACCCACATTTCATTAGACAAAATGGAAAAAAAAATCCAAGGAGTCAAAATTGCAATTAGACCAGCTGATCATTAGACGAAATGATAATAATATTTAGCCAAACTGGACATAAGATCAAGTGACGATTACAGTAGACCAAACGGGCATTAGACGAAATTGATAGTAGACCAAATGGCTTTAGCCGTAGTGGTGTTAGACGAACTGGGAAGTAGACCATCTGATATGAGACCAAGTGGCAATAAACCATCATGAGATGGTGCATTAATGAGTATTCAAGCCTGTTGGGTTGCTCTCATTAACGCTCTTTCCTCTTTGGTAACTTTTCTATTCCAGTCGACATGAAGCGTCTACTCAAGCTACGGAGGGTAGTGGTACTGAAGTGCTTCGCGTTGCTAGGCGTGGCATCTCTCCTCGTCACCCTGGCAACGTCGCGAACATCGTCCTCTCGCGGAGACGTCGGGGAGCTGGAAGACGCTGCAAGAGATATGTTGGAGAGAACAAAAGGGCGACGGGGTGGACTCGAGATAAGAGCGGGAATACGAAGCGAGAACGTCAACTCAGTTGGGTCAATACGAATACCAGGGTATGTACTGCTTGAGATTTGAAGAGAACAGAACATAGACATGTCCCTCGGATGCTTTTATGACATTTGTGCATTCAAATATTCGTGCTATATACACACTTTGGATCCAGTGTACATATATAAATCGTTGCTGGCTTCAAGCCCAGCCATATTAAAACTTTATGTATGTCGGGAGAAGGTGATTTCCTGCAAGAGATGCAATATAATATGTACAGAGTTCACAAAGTTAGTAAACGCAGGGAACCGGAAGAGGGGCATTTCTATCCCACCCCCCTAACTAAACCGATCATCAGATCATTTAGCGCATCGTCTAGCAACTGGTGGAAATCAACGACGCGTAGCATTTTCTGTGTAAAGAAGGCATATATCCTGTTCTCGAATCAGGTGGACCCAACCTAGCTTTTATACGTGCTCACTAACTTTCACCGCTCATGGCAGGAATATTGTCACTAGAGTTTTTCATTCGTGGGGTTTTCCATTCCTGAGTTATTGAACTTCAGTGTTCCGCATGCTTTTGCTGCGTCATAATGTTTGGTACAAACACACTGATCGTGCAGATTAGCCGAGGTGATGACGTCACCAACTCGCTACTGTCGCATAAATATTATTAAATTCATGTTATTTGATCTACACTATAGCCATAACATTATCCCCCGTAGTTCATTGTTGCTAAGTGTCAGCACTTAAAAAAACCAACAAAACACTGTATAGTAAAAAAAAAAAAAGAGTAAAACACTGGATTTAACACTGTTTGGGGTAAATATTTGTGTGTAGGTCACGAAAATGACTCCCGATGCATTCTGGTTTGCCCGTTTCTGAACAAATAGTCATGACCTTTGTCAAAATATATGTCTCCCCATTGGGTCGCACCTTTATCCTTCTGATGTCAGTATACGGTTGACGGTAAAACTCCTGCAAGGGGGCCACGAGTCGCCCGTAAGTTCGCCAGGGTTGCAAAAATTCAACTGCGAACAGTTTCTCGCGACAGGTGTTGCAATGGTCATTCAAATCAAATATACCATACAAAATAATAAAACAGAGGACTGTTTATTCCTCACATATTCATGCTATCGTGACCCTCTTTAACAACGGTCTTCAATGAAAAGACCACACAGTCCTGTATACAAGTTTCCGTAATCATCGAAGCTTCATATTGACTCTCTTATTGCGTTGTATTCCACTCTGTACTGTAGTAGTTATCAACCGGTATAGTCCAGGCTAGAAGGCACCCAACCTTGTTTTTTGATATATACAATGCTTTTTGATGGTTTCTTGTCAATTCGAGGGTGCTGATTCCAAATCCGATTGATGCCACTCGCGTAACCTTGAGCATTTTTGGCAAAATGCAAAAATCCAAAATGGCCACCAGATATGCTAATTCGGCCGTGATAAACACAATAATGTGCATTATATGACCAATTATTCCACCAAACTTTGTACATTTCTGTTCCTAGAGTTACTCCATCTGCATTTGCAAGCGAATTTTCATTTCAAATTGGTTCATTTAGCATTTAAAGCTCATTTTTTTATTCGAAATGGCCGCCATTCTTATGCTTATGTACTATATGAATGGCAAAACATATGCACGGATATATAGAACAAATTTACTGTATTTCCATACGCTATCATTAAGTGTTGCATGTGCGATATGTTGGGTGTCACTTACAATATATAGGGGGCCTACATATGCGCATTTGATATTCATAAACCTTACGATGTTGAACACAATTTCTTATATATTTCATTTTGTCTCAACAAAAGTCTCAACAATTTATAAGTTTACCAAACGTCTCGCAAGGAATCAGTATACGATCATATTCTACATGCAGGTTGAATATAAAAATGTAATACTAACACAATATATTAAGGAGCGTAGATACATGGTATTTATCAAATAATGTTGAAAATGGAGGGGAAGCTAGAAAGCAAAGCTTGTAATATGCATTTCCCTAAAACCATATCAACAAAGTACAGAAAAATCCTATGCAGTAAGTGCAGGGATACATGGTTGCAGACAAAAACACATCGGACATTAATGACACAACTAAAATCCCTTTACATTGTAGACTTTTTTTTTTTTCCAGCAAGGAGTTGGGGGGGGGGGGGAAGGGAGCAGTCCTGAGGCGATTTCGAAATGGATCATAACGTCCATCACTTTGATATAATTTAATTTAGAAGTGTCGCCTTGATATTATCGAGCAAATCTGATTTTCTTCTTGAATTAAAACAACAACAAAAACTGTTGAAGGCATAAAAGAAACTGTCCTAATGCAATACAAACTGTTCATTAACAACCAAGGAGCAATGTGCGATACCTCTTCAGTTCTCTCACAGTTCCCAGGTGTTGTACAGGTGCTGTACAGATCTCAGAGTCTCCCTCGACATCATAGGCCAATACTCAAACACATTCACTCCGAAAAAACGGTGGTAAAATTCATCTACCATATATAATTCATCTGGGTTAACATTTAAAACTTTGGGGCATTGTTTTCATTTCAGAGATTTGACAACAGGAAGTGAGGTGGTCCCTTTTTTTCCACTTTCCCCTGCCTCATGTTCTTTCTCGGATGAGGGGACTGAAAAGTTTGTATAATATCGCTTTTACACTCAGCAAAAAAAGAAGAAAGTAAACGCTTTTTCAAGTTTAGATTTCTCATAGAATATTTAGCTGAAAGCTAATGTATTATATACCATATTGAAGGTAATTTAATTGGCTATCAACCTGGTAGGTCAACAAAAAGGGAAACTTAACGCATGAGTGAACACCATTGTTTTTTCTTCCAAGGCACAAAAGTAAAAATAATTGCAAAACTGAACAAGTTGTCATTCATGCGTATGTGCTCTTCCATAGAACAATAAGAACATACAACGAATTTCACACAAAAAGAAACATGAATTAAGTTGCAAAAACAAACCTTTGATCTCTGTTATCTTTAAAGCCTAAAAGATCAATGAAGGCTAAACATAATGGAGGGGGAAAAAGCATCTTATGTCAAATCTGAATTCAAATGAAATAAGAAAAGAAGCAATAATTAACAAAAATGGTACAAATTTGAGCTTTTTTTTCAAATTAGGAAATTGTAAATAATGTTTGGTTCTTGAAAGAAATAAATAAAGAAATTCTGCTCATTTAACCACGTTTATGCTTTTTATTCCATATGTCATTTTTGGTTTGACTTGACAGAAAATTCTTATTTTCCCCCTTTAGTTTCCCACTTTGTTTTTCTTAGAGGCAATAAAGAGATAGAGAACAAAAACTTATTTTTCCTATTTCATTCATATCCTCATTGTGCTAAACTGGTCTTTTGTTGTCAATTTTATCGTGAAGGGCATTTGCAAATGAAAGAGAACATGTCAATTTTTGCAATTTTTAATTTTGTGCCTTGGAGGACAAAAACGAATGTGCTCACTCATGCGTAAAGTTTTCTTTTTACATAACCTATGAGCTTAATAACCAATTAAGTTACCTTTAATATGGTACATAATACATTGATTTTCGTAAAAATCTTCTATGAAATATATGACCTCGAAAAGGTGTCTACTTTCTTTCTTTCTTTCTTTCTTTTTTGGTGGTTGTAGATAATGTAGAACAGGACAGTTTATTGGAAATTTCATTTGTGTCATCATCTAGAATTCAGCCTTTTAATTCAGTAAATCAGAATAAATATTTTGATGTTGAACATCTCAAGGCAAGTAAGTATCAAATGTTCATAATTTCATTATTATCTAATAATTTCTGATAAATGATCTTGATGTTGGCGTCAATTATTCAAGTTTTGGTGGATTTTTCCAAATACCTAGGGAAAAATTCAGATTAAGGTAGCAAATTTGGATGTTTGCATCAAAAAATAAAACAGCCTTTGTTAATAACAACCTTCTGATTTATAATCAGCACACAAATTGGTAAACAGTGTACCTGAGTGACAGAAAAAAAAAAGAAAATTTGTTTATTTCACACGCTCTGCCGTTCATATTGTGCAGGGGTATATGAGTGGCATCCATTTTGAAGTTTTGTATTAAGAAGAATATGATAAGCCTACTTGTTTGTTTGCTTGTTTTGCTAGTGGCACTCATCAGATTTGCATTGCACATGCAAAACTTGATAAAAGCGTAGGTATGTGACTGAAAATTCGTCTTCTATTTCTTTGCATATTTTTTGCCATTCATATAGTGCATGAGTATAGGAGTGGCGGCCATTTTGAATTGAAAATAAGCTTAAAATACTAAATGTACCTCTTCAAATGAAAAAAAAAATGTACATGTTGCATTGTATTAGAAACTGTCATTCAAATCAACTATACCATACAAAATATATAGAGGACTGTTTATTCCTCACATATTCATGCTATCGTGACCCTCTTTAACAATGGTCTTCAATGAAAAGACCACACAGTCCTGTATACGAGTTTCCGTAATCATCGAAGCTTCATATTGACTCTTTTATTGCGTTGTATTCCACTCTGTACTGTAGGAGTTATCAACCGGTCTGTACGAGAATAGAGGCCTTTCGAGGACTAGTCATAGTGTGTTCTTGGTTTTGCACCATGGAGCATGAGTGAATAATTCATATGGATGGATGTGTGGATGTATGAAATAGTACAGCTATTGGTTATTGTTAATGAAAGGAAGTTGCTAGGGAACAAGTGTATTATAGCGTATGTACATGTTGCATTGTATTAGAAACTGTGTCGGAAAGGTATATTTCACACCACTCATTCATGAGCTACTTGGGAAAATCAATTTTGGTATGCTCAGTCAGTAACAGGTTCCCACGTTATGAAGCATTCGGTGATTTTATCAACCATTTTTGTGTCGTATACTGTACCTTCATTTTTTCATAGCTTTATTTGTACACGATAACAATATCGGAGACTCAGCATTTAGAACCATTATACAGATTAGAGTTTTTAAACTTCAAACATGATCAAACAATCTCTCTACGTGATTATCTTGCCTGAGATTGTGACAAAGATCCAATGTTTTGACATTTTGATATCTCTTTCAATAACAAACCTTCAGTAGAGCATCATTTGGAGGTATAATCTAAATCGAAACCTCATTTCATACTCATCTTCGTATCAGTTGTGTTTTTTGTGTTAGTAATTTCCATTCTTGGTTCATCTCTTGCCTGTCAGCAAGTTTGATATTTTAAATGATTATTTGTTTACATGGCTTGCAAGAAAGACATTTTACGTCAACAAATCTGTGCAATAAGTTCAGTTATATGTACTCATTATTTTCTCCGTTTACGATGACGGAAATGTGGGATGTGGGATATATGTCTATTCATCCTATAACCACAATAACGGTGTGTCAGAAATGTAGATTTCATTAACTGCCACATTTTGTTTAATTTCTCAAGGTTATTAAGACCCGACAGAGAAGTGGGAGGAACGTTACAGGGCCAACGGCACGAACAGGCCCAGGAACTCTCCCGCGACTTGACGGAAGACGAGCCATTCGATCACGAGCAGAATGCCGTAGACCCGTTCGCAGCCGCGGGGCACCACGTTCCAGACGACGACGACATGCTTCGCGCCCGTGACCCATGGCCGGGGGGCAATGCAGAGAGCGAGTTCGCAGACGGGAGGGACGAGCCTTTTGTTAGAGATGATGAAGCACCAAGAGCAAATGTAGATTTGGTGCACGGTGGTGACGCCGACGTCTCGGACCCTAAACGCCAAGCGGCGGAAGTCGAGCCGGAGAAGAAAGCGGCCCCCGCGGCCCGCAAATCGCCCTCCTCGACGGTGCTGAAGCAGAAGCGGGTACGGCTGGTTCGGAAGACCATCCGACACGGGAAGGTGATCAACGAAGAGGTGCTCGGCGTGAAGACCATGATCGTCGACGGCAAGGGAAAGCCAGTCAAAAACCAGCGCGCCGCCTACGATGAGATATGGTACAGCGACATTCTGAAGGGGAACTACCGAGCGAGGACGGTGCACCTAACAAACGTCACGAACCAAGGGTGGGTTCCAGTGGCCACCACCTCACATTCACGTTTTACAGAGAGTCACGAGTGTATTCGTTTGATGCAGAGTACAGCGATTCATACATTTCTAGTGGATAGAGTCAGTATTTGTATGGTAAATATGGTAAATCATACAGCTGGGTGGCCCGTTCACATTTATTACCTGGTCTTCCACAGGGCCCTGTGATACGAAATACAGAATATTTCAAACATAAAATGCTGCAACACAAATGTATACAAAAATGGAACGAAAACAACAAGAAATAAATCGCCTTCAGCCGATTACATACAACGGAAAAGGAAAGAAACACAAAACTATAGCTGCAAATGTGTGGCGTAGAAAATGAAATACAAAAAACAAAACACAAAACTGTTATCAATTTAATCCTATTGGACATTAATATACAAACTGTACTTTATCGACCCATCGTTTAAAATCCTTTAACATTTAACGTCATCCCAAGTTAAGAGGAAAGGTGTGCTGTAAAATTATTATCATGTTTACAAACGTCCTCACTGACATTCTGTTTTGCATATCGATGTGCTCTGAGGGGTATGCCCTCTTTATGGCTTTGTCATGAAAGCATGTGCTACTTCAATTAATGCCGTCACTAATTTTACGGCCGATTTTTAGTGGAACTGCAACAGTTATCATGACTGTTTATCTCCATTTTACCCCATTGTCAAGTGGTATCACACTTCAGTTGCAAATAGTGGTTCTAATTAGTGGTTTTAATCGGCACGGAAACCAAATCATAAATTTTGACTCCGAGGACATTATTTTGAAAATGAGTGTAAAGTTCATCAAGAGCGATTCGGGTTTTGCTGAGCTAGAGTACACTAGTGTACCAGGAAACATTATGTTGTTAATTCTCGGGATTTCCCCGACGGGAACGTGACATTTCAGATAATGTTCTACCGAGTTGAATAGTAATGATTATTGTGGTCAGCTATCACATCTGTATCAATTTCTTTATCCGTGCGTTTGTGTGTACTTTCTGATTATGCTCCTGCATGCCTCTTCCTGCAGACGGTATTTAACAGAGGAGCTTTGGAAGTTCGATGACCCCAACTCGGAGAGGCTCTTTCTGTACAACAAGCTGCTACAGCACGACTGGCACGTCAACAGGACAAATCTAGATATCCTCAGGTAGGTTAAGTACAAGCTATACATAGGTATAACAATAGGCTGCCGAATTGATGCGTTGACAATGTTCGTCCGGTGTTCGTCTAAGACGCTGTGACGTAGACGTACGCCAAGCGTCTGCGCTATGTTATCTTCTTTGTCGTTCCGTGCCTATACCTACAATTTAAACCCACAAAGCAGTCTGTACCATTTGTTATTTTCCGTGATTTTGTGTGTTGCTTTAGTTATTATTCTCCTGTAATGTCTATTTTCCCAATCAAACCTAAGCTCTGGCGCAAGATCTAATTCCAGTAGCTTGAGAGTGTGCTTGTTCTTTTACGTGTTAAACCTTATTTTTCGTCCTCAAAAAGAGAGGATTTGACAATGACACTTTCACCTCCTGTTTCATTTATTGTAATTATAGTAAAATGTGTAATTCTCAACATCATCATCATCATCATCATCATCACCATCATTATCATCATCATCATCATTATCATCAACATCTTCATTCTCATCCACACCACAACCTCATCATCTTCAGCATCAATAACATCATCACCATCTCCATCATCACCATACAAATGCTCATCCACATACTCATATCATCATCATCATCATCACCATCGTCATCATCATCATCACCACCATCATCACCATCATCACCATCATCATCATCATCATCATCACCACCACCACCATCACCATTTTAATCATTATCATTGTATATCGATCACCCGACAGGAGAGAGTTGGCAGAAGACGGCGTGGACTCCAGACACACCTTGATAATGACCCGCGAAAACTCGCCAATCGGTTCTCAGTACCCGTTCTACGCCAGCTCCAGGGTAATGAGCTTTGGCAAAGAAACTCAGCGGCTGTACTACTACAACGTAACCAAAGAGCTACACAGACACATTCCAGAGGTAATATCGGCCCTCATGTGCCTTCTTGTAGGCAACTATAGGCCCTACAGTACTCGCAAATATCTTTGATTACTAAACTGTGAGCCGGCATGATGGGATATAGGCCTACTGGTGTATGTTTGTTTGTTGCTGTTGTTTTCTGGATGAAAATATGAAAAACTTAGAAAAAACATATTTATTGACATGCAATATCTGCATTTCTTTATAACGACAGATGTAACAATAATTAACCTACTCTACATCCTAAATGTAAAACAATATAACCTAGTCTGGCTTCGAGACCATGTGCTCGACGTACTATTTCACTTTCCACAGAATATTTACGCCCTCTATCGACAAAAGACGTAACAGCTTGAGCTGGATGACGTCAGAACGGATAGCTCGGGTGAGCTGTAATGTTTATGTACACACGACAATACAGAAGAGAATTGGGTACGCAGGGAAGACCGGAAAGAAAGGCAGGAAAGTTTGGCATTTGTGGCCCAGAGGATAAGGCTGATCAAGACTATCAGTCAGAAGACTCTGGTTGAAGCCCCCTGCCTGGTTGCAGGTGTTGTGCCTGTATAGGCAAGGCATTTACTCATTGTTTGTTCCGCCTAAGGACATTTATCTTGTTGTAGTCGCCTGCTTTTACGCACACTCATACCCTTTGCCATGTTTGCGGTCACATAATGCTGATGATAATTTACAATTCAAAGAACTAGGATCATGCGAGCCCCACGGAAAATTTTCTTCTCTCTCATACTTATTTCTATATGGTGAATGAGTACTTGAAAACAAAACACCATAAAATCAACCGGCTGGTAGAAGTAAACACTTTACCATCTAATTTGTATACCATTTGAATTGGCCTGTAGCACCGTTTTATTTTGTCTCTCGCATAGGTGAGTCCGTTCCGAGAGAAACTCTACAAGAAGTGCGCAGTGGTGGGAAACAGCGGAAGCCTCCTTAACAGCGGATGTGGAAGCGAAATCGATTCTAGCGATATGGTTTTTAGGTATTGATGCACTCTGATATGTGAAAGAAATTTTCATTCTGTAGTGAGTATGCATTAATGAGAAAAGTTGTGAAAAATGACATCAGCACCGTAAGGAATTTGCTTTTCCTCTGATAAAGACACTAATAATATGATTTCAGGCACACTTCATAATTCTTTACCCTTCTGTGTATTTTGTATCATTTTTTAGTACACTTTTAATGTTTGCTTATTTTATACTTTTCTCTTCCGATTGCATTCCACTTGGTGTTTCCCTTTAATGTATGAAAATCACACGTGTGTGGGAACTTCCGCTGTCTGGGAGAGTTCATGGAGGCCGTTGCGGCTTCACTTATTATATTGAGTTGAACTACGGTCGTGCATTCAATTTAAGTTGAGAGCAAAATATCTATCGTTTCAATGGGAATATGTTTAAATGATTCGTTCAAACGAAACTTTGTTTGTTACTGGGTGTTGTGTGTGTTGTTGTTGTTGGTTTTTTTTTTCAATACGTTACAGCTTTAACTTCGGATCGAAGATGAGATAGAATGTGGTGCCCTGTGTTAGGTTTTCGTCCGACAGATACCGCCCCCCCCCCCCTTTCTCTGCAAAACACAAAAGCGCCTTTGACGAGACCTACATTGATGCAAACTTTTGTTAGTTACAATTCACGCTTAATTTATTGTCTGACGTCTCTCCCTTTCCCTCCAAATAAAAGAACCAAAATTGAGTTATTATCACACGCCCTAAGAGACGTTAGACGATTAAAAAATCATCCACGAAAATTTGTTTGGCTGATTGTGTGTGTGTGTGTGTGTGTGTGTGTGTGTGTATGAATATTAATGTATTTTTCGTCATCTCTGTTTGTTCCCTATTACATATTAATGTAATGTATATTTTCTCCCCACATTAAAATCATACCTACTACCGCTAGTGAATCACTGCGCTACAAATCAAAGTGGAGCTATTCGTAAAAAAAAAAAAATATTAACATCGCTGTTTCAATTGTGTGTTTTTTGTGTGTATTTTTTTGTGTGTATGTGTCAAGTTTACTGCACTGTTGGAATAATATGAATGTTAATCGTATGTATGTATATATATATATATATATAATATATATATAACAACTTAACGTAATATATAAATACATAATATAACAATGAAGACTTTCTCACTCTCCTTGTTTTGTTTTCTTTTTGTTTTTGTTTTTGTTTTGTTTTTTTTCCAGATGTAATGCTGCCCCCCTCAGGAAATTTGCTGAGGATGCGGGATGGAAGAGCAATATTACAACATTCAACCCAAGTATATTTCACAAGAAGTAAGCAGTCGTGGTGAAAGTGCAGCTTGTTGCTTAAACGCACAATGCTCTTTAAAAAGTAAAGTAGAAATAATACCAAGACGAAAACAGAAACCGAATTTTACGTTTTTGAGTCAATGACATAATACTTATTGAATACACATTTTTAAGAGCAATTCCTGCATAATGTATATCATAATACGGCTTCTTGTCTTCTTAAGAAATATTTTATTTCAATCTCTCGAGAATAATCTCATTCAAGAAGTTTTAACGAAGTCCTCGGATACGTTAGTTTTCCTGTTTTATACTGCGAAATTTCGTTGTAGTCGAGCAATGACTTATTTAAAGATTTTTATTTTTTTATTTTTTATACAGATAATAATTTTGGAACCTCAGCGATATACTTCGCTGTAGCTAGAGGGTATGTGTTCGTTATAACGGGACTGCACTCTGTATAGGCACCCCTACATGCAAGTTATCTATTTAGTGTAACAACTGAGTAAGTGCTTTTATGCAAAAAGTAGTGCAGTATTCTCTTATGAAAATGAACATTTTCTCTGCGTAATCATATTTCTTTTCACACCCGCTTACAAGAGGGGTAACAACGGTGTTGTCTTGTTCCCACCTACCCGCATTTGTGTCAGTAGTACCGCTCATAAATCAGTAGAGATCGGAGAATTGGTTTGTGGAGGGTGGTGTTTGTTTGGTTGTCTTTTTTTTACAAACAAAACTATGGCAATTTTCATCGTGAATCATTTTGTGACCAACTCTATGTCGTTCCACAGACAATTACTGTTGGCGGTGTTGTGCAGGTTGAAATAGTCGTCAGAAAATGGCAAAGGTAGTGAATCGGTCACGTCGGTACCGGCAGGCAGTTTGTGACGGAAGTATTATTTTGCAATGGTATTGACGTCTCTTCTTTCTATTTGTTTTCGTATGCCGCCTCCCCTCCCTTTTTTTTTTCTGAAGGTTCAATGGCCTCACCAGACCAGAAGACTATGCTGCATTTCGGGAGAATATTACAGAGTACCACGGCTACGTTTGGATGACGTGTATCGGGGCGGCTTCCCTGTACAACGTATGTCTATCCACCGTGCAGGACGAGGCGAACACGGACCAGGCCGATCCCCGCCTCGTGGTGGCGCACTCCAATGAGTTCGTCAACTTCTGGAATTTCTGGAAGAGGAGAAACTTTACGAATCAGCCGTCCACCGGTACATTCTGTGTTTCATTATGTCTAAGTTTTTATAAGTCTGTTTAAAAATAATTATTGATGCACACAACGTCGACATCGGAGGAGTCGAGAATTGGAAAATAAGATAATGGCTACTTACAGATGTTCAAGTGTAATCGTTCGCCATTTGGCAAGTTGGTTTAACCCTAACTAGGCCGGGCTATTTAGGTAGATCATAGAGCCGGGGGGGGGGGGGGGGGGGGGGATCGCGACAAAAATTGGCACACACATTGCCTATGATGTAATCTAAAGTACTACGAAGTTAGATTTTTGAAAAATTGTCATTTATGCTAAATTATGCTAAATTATGCTAATTTATGCATAATGATGCATGAAATCAGACAATTTGGTATAAATCACTAAATAAAGCCTGAAATGGGCACATTTTTTGTGTAAATATTCTTTTTAGTGTCCTAAGCAAATATAAGAGAAAAAAATTGAGCCATCCAAAAAAAATTTCTTAAGTATTTTATTGTTTTTTGAATTTCTTATGTATTTCTTTGTTTTTTCGACTTTATGTTTTTCATTGTTTTTTCGATGAAACTTGTCCACGACATTGTTCCGAACGAGAAAATGTGTTATCAGTTGATTTTAATCAATAAAACCCCAAAATAATCATGCTTTTATGAAATTTGACTGTAAGCACAGTTTCCATTGAAATTGTACACGAATTCACGTTTTTGAGCAATTTTTGGTCTGACATGCATGTACATAATTATTTATGCGAAACTTCGGAACCGCGCGCCCGGGCATCGCAAATTTGGTGTCAAAAGATGCGGGAGATTCGACAGAAAAAAGTCATGAAACGTCGCGGTACATCGCGTGGAACGTCGAGGGGGGGGGGGGGGCCCCCCCGGCCTAGTTAGGGTTAAATTGAAATCAGAGAAGAAAGATGTAGAAGTTAAATCCAAAGCAGAGTAAAGATGAGGAGATTATGGCGTTCTAACACCCCACCATACACATTTTTTGTGCTCTCTCTCTCTCTCTCAACAACAATAATAACAACAAAATGGAGGGGTGTAAACAGAAGGGGGAAATTCACAACATCTATGACTTTCCACAGGTTCCATCCTTTGGGTACTTCTTGTCTAAGCTTGGATAACGTCCATTGTCCATTGTCCTTGACCCCACCCCACCCCAAGCTCACACAAGGTCATTTCGTCTGATTCCTTCTTTACAGGCTTCTACATGGTGCACGTAGCGATGCAGTTGTGCGAGGAGACCCACGTCTACGGTTTCTGGCCCTTTCCTCTGCGGCTGGACACGGGGTTCGAGCGGGTACCTTACCATTATTTCGACGACGTTCTGCTAGAAAAGAAACACGGAATGAACAGCGAATTCTCCAACCTCCTACAGTACCACGAGCTGGGACTTTTACGACTACACACGGGGGTATGTCGGGGAGGATAGCGACGAGCCGATGGGGGTAGTAAACGCCCCCGCTCTTCAACTTTTTTTTTTGCCACCGGCAGCTGCTGTAAATCCTGATGTCAGTGTTTGAGATGCTGAGAATGATTTAGGGGCGTGGCTCCCATCATAGCAACGAGCGAGTTGAAACCATTCCGTCTATAATCCTCGTGTGTGCTTACTTATGCATGGACTCTGTCAACTGTCGTTGAACAGAGCAAATCGTATAGGTGGAGTTGGAGAACCGGTGACACGCCCTAACACACTTGTCGCCATGGTGATTTTTGTCCACCGAGAAATGACTACAGAGAGGACGGTGATATGATGAGGATTACCTTAAACAGATGGCGAAGAAGCGGGAAAGAAGCACTGTGATGAAAACCAGAACAGGCGGGGAGAACCTGTGATGAAGATCAGGGCCGATGCTGCAGTGTACGTTTTTAGAAGTGAAGGGGCCTAGCTTTTGGGAAAACAGGGACGTCGATTCATTTTGAGGATGGCGGGGGGACATTTTTGTAATTGTGTCCCGAAATCGGCTGACAAGTAATTCACAAGAAGGGCTTGACATTTTCTGACTCCACTTGTCGGTTGACAAGAAAAGGTCTTCATACTTTTAGATGCCATTTGCCTACAAAAATCGGTTGACAAGCTTCACTTTTTTATGCCACTCCTCTAACAACATCGGCTGCAGACAAGCAGAGATAAGTAACAAAAAATCAAATCCTGTACATTTTTCCGCAAAAAGAAAAATAAAATAATAATGATAATAGATAAATAAAGTGTGTGTGTGTGGGGGGGGGGGAGGGGGGGGGGGGCTACGTGGTTCGACCATTATTTATTGTTTTAAAAAAATATGGCTGCGCCGACCCTTAAGATAAAGTTCACCGAGGAACAACAGCGATGAGGACGAAATGCAGGTGATTTTGTTGGTGATTATGATGGTCAAAATGATTAAAAAATGATCAAGTTATAGGAAAGAGTCAGTACTGTTGATTGACTATGTGTTCTATAATCATGATGGGAGTATAACAAAGACCAAGGGGGGGGGGGGGTCACAAAATGGAGGCTTTTTCTTTTGAAAGGCGATGACGGTCACAAGGTGCTGAACGTTTGTAATAAGGTGAATAAGATGAGAACGACCAAAAAAGAAAAAGTACTTAATCACTTTTATCACTTTATAAGTGCCAAAAGTCGAACCTCGTCAGCTGACTTTGAATAGTGAGACTCCGGTAAGGCTGAGGTCACACTGCTACAAAATTAACACAAGATGGCCATACCAACACGGAATTTACATTTTTGCATGATGTTATCGTCGGACTTGGTGACAAGCTGATCAAAAGCCAAAGCAAGTATGATCTTTTGTTAGGGGACGGAGAAACTTCATGGGCAGTTATACGAGGGTTTTAAGATGCCCTGATGAATAAGACGATGTTTATACGATCAGAGCCGGAATTTGAATATTCCCCTTTACTTATAGATATTGTACATCTGTGCTCAATCTCGGACAGTGCGAAGCCTGTATAACGGATGTTCCAAAGAAATTCGTTTCTCATTCGTGAGTTCTCACGTATTTTCGATTGAAGCTATACGACCGTTCAGTATTTAAGCTTGTATTTGTAAGTTAAATGATCGACTACGAGGAGTAAAACATTCCTCGGTATGTCCTTTTCTTTCTTTTTATTGATTTTTTTTTTTTGCTATGTCTTCATGACAAATTCAATCACTTTGATTATTTTAACGACATTTAAAGTTATTCTTGTCAGATTTTTGTACCAATACAGAATAATGATGTCAGCAATCAACCTTCACTTCAAAGCTTTGTTGGCGGTTTCGCGTAATATAACTTCCTCAGGGTGTTAAGGTATAGCTATGATTTATACTATCTTTCTATTCTCCCCCCCCCCCATTCTCTCTCTTTCCCACTATCTACCTCAAATATACTCCAAACAATGTGCGCAGACTATTTTCATGGAGTTTATAAGAGTAGACTGGTAAAAGCTCATTTCCATGAAGGATTGAGAGTAAAGGTAATTTCAATCAGGTCACGTGTACAGTTGCGTGTTGTAGAAATCTTCAGCTCTGCATTTATTGCGGTACGAGGGACTCAAGGGCCCTGTTTTATGAAGAGTTGATATTGAAATATGAAGTTGACTTCAACTGTAAGTCTATGGCAGCCTGTGCGGTAAGGAAATTTAAAATCGATATTATCGTTTGATAAAACGGGGCCCTGTTACAACGAAGTCATCGGGAGCTGCATTTTTCTTTCATTATATTGAAATTTTGTTTTAACCGAACAGTAAAGTATACAGAGAGATAGAGGTGATCATTTAAGGGTCTGAATTCTTATTTCGCTGTAATTGAGAAATCCATTGTTAACCTCCTTCGTTATAACGGGAGGACACTGTATACTGTATTACAGGTCTAGAGTACATGGCTCACTGGAATGTAAAAAGAATGCACATTTCTGTCACATAGCAAAATGGCAACTCGGCAATAAACATGTCGGGGTCTTGTTTCTTGAACAAAAGGAACTACAGTTTTTACTCATTGTGAGCCGTAATGATTAAAGTTATTACTGAAGGAGCCATATTAAAAAAAAAACCCAACAACAACAACTGTGGGGGATATCATTTTGAAGCTGTTTTCGTAGTGACTTAATTCATTGCAACTTGCAAAAGTTGCAGGAATCTTAATTAAGCTATCCATACATGTGACGACATAGATCACGTGATACGCCAAAGTCGCTTCATTGGTCCCAGTGGAAACATTCCTCCACCCTTTTCTTTCGTTATTTATTTCTGTTTTTACTGATTTTTTACTTCTTGTAGTGAATAAACTTTCACGATCAAGCTGAATTTTAGATGCTTTCTTGTTACATGTATTTGAAAAATAATAATTTCAAAAATCAATGAGAATACAATGATTTATGCGCATATTTTCCCGATGATGGTGTAAGCAATATCCTTTGTTCAGTCCGCATTGCTGATGAAAAGGAAAAAAAAGGAATAAGATAATTACATGTATAAGGAAATCTTAGCGGTTAAAAAGAGCTCGTGCGTTTCTATGTACGGCCTACATCTTGATCTTTCTCTAGTACGTTTGTGCCCAGAGTATTTTAGTTGTGAATAGTTATGTTCGGATAGCCGTGATGAACAATGCACTGTCAGTTGTACAGAGATGTTCTACAGTTGTACATGTATTTACATTGTGATGATAATCATTTCAGCGGACGTTAGTAGAAAGAGCAATTTATTTGCCTCTGTTGATATACCAACAGTAAACCTATCATATCAATGCTAATGTAAAATCGTTGGAAACTCATGCTCTTTATTTACTACTACTACGACAATCATAATAATGATAATGATGATGATAATAATAATAGTAATAGTAGTAGTAGTAGTAGTAGTAGTAGTAAAAATAATAATAAAATTATTATTATTATTATTATTATTATTATTATTATTATTATTATTATTATTATTATTATTATCATTATTATTATTATTATTATTATTATTATTATTATTATTATTATTATTATTATTATTATTATTATTATTATTATTATTATTATTATTAGTTCTTTCAAGTTTCAAAAGGAATGACGGTTACCGGCTCGGCACCAGCAACGTAGTCAAATGCATAATGTCGTTTGTGCCTGTATAGTTGTTCAACGCTCATTACATTAGAACATCCATGGGGAAATTCGTCAGTCCCATTGATACTTAAGAACGAAACTTTCTTTTATGTCGGAAAAAAAAAAACTAGAATGGAATGACATGCTGCCTTTGTTGCGTAGTCAAAGTGGTCTTACTTCCGTGCGTGGACCTCTTGCATCCAAATTAGAATTACACCTACCACTGTATAGAGGATTCACGTAGGTAGGAACGCAAACACAAACTGCATAGCTTCATTTCACGTGCGTCCCTTCACGAGTGCAATGTACGACTCCTAATAATATTATTGTTATATCTCGACAAAGGTATAAGAAACTCGCATTTTCATATTGTTGAATGTATTCGTTCTGTGGAAGCTTATTTTATGAACTACTTTGTAATCTGAAATTTTTGTATTGACTTTGCATCAATGATGTTGTATGATTAAGTTATGTACTAAATAAAGTGACCTGTTATTATACCAATGCTGTAAAAATGTTTGTTTCTAGTTGTTTTTGTCTGTTTGTTTACTTGCGTTAAAAAAGCAGGAAATTACCTAACAGATGATCACAAAAGGATGACAGATGGAGTATCAATGTGTTCCTTCCCCATTAGTTTCTCATCAATCGCAACTCATAGAATGTCACTGATAGAACAAGGGGAATTTTACAGCGTTTCTCAGACTTTCATCAGCTTCATTGTTACAGCGCATTTGTTCCTAGCCTGTAAAAAGCACATACAGAGAAATTCACTATTGATAGTTTAACAACAACCATAAAGAAAAAGCAGTTTGGCGTCTTCATCAGATGAAAACTTACAAACTGCATAAAAAATTATTATACCAAAATGCGTACGAGTAGTCACTCACGACTTTGCCTCCAATACCATGAACACTCTCGTCATGATGTACTATGTGATTGGGGATAGCCTTACTGCATGTGCTGAGCCATTTATTTCGTACACAATATGTCAGTGTATTTCATTACTCTCACTTGAAGCAGGTGCTAAATATGAAGCACCTTCTTTTGCTTGCCGATTTGGCGACAGATTATAGTTAGGCATTCCTTTGTCCCAATATCTTACAAGGTTGATTACTACATTGTAATAGGAAAGCAGCCTTCGTAGAATTTAAAATTCTATGTCGTTCTGCAGAGCGACATAACGGTACAAGTCAAGTCCTCTGATGAATAACGATACAAGTTACGTGCTCTGATGAATCCACTTTATTAACTCGTTCTCTGATGGAAAGTAAAATCCGCGCTCGCATGGATATGCAATGTGCACGATATCTTGCAAACGCAAACTGACGTTGTACACTCGTCGGCCAGTGGCTTCTTTGACAGTTGAATTTTTACAGGCAATGATGGTAATTACTTTATTACCTTTATATGCATATATATATATATATATATATATATATATATATATATATATTATTGTTTGCAAAAACCGATAAGTCCATATTTGCCAAATGGAGATATTTGCGATTAAAGGTCAAGAAAAATAAAGAGAATAACAAGAAAATTTTTGCTTCTTTTGACCATAACTTCAAGAATATACCTATTATGTAGTGACCAATATATCATTTAAAAGGTATTATTTTGTACTTTATGACAGAGATCATACTTCAAAATCTTCAAAAATGGACTTATCGGTTTTTGCAAACAAACCCTTCATATATATGCATGTATTATTATTATTATTATTATTATATATATATATATATATATATATATATATATATATATATATATATATAATATATATATATATATTATATAGGCCTATACTGTCTTATGTATTCAAATGATCGGACTGTGAGTTCACGTCACGAGTTCGACACCCACGAATTATACAGTACAAGAGCCATACAGCCCATGAGTCATACAGCCCACGAGTTGTACAGCCCACGCGTCATACATCCCACAGTTTGACACTACGTATAAGCGAACAAGGCCACGATACCGACACGTTCAGGCCCGTGTTGTAATGTCGAACTCGTGGGCTGTTTTCACCTATCAGTGTCGAACTCATGGACCTTTATTCGCGTAGTGTCAAACTCGTGTGCTGTATAGTAGATGACCTGTGATTTGTGGGCGCTATGACCTACTCACCTTTCCTGAATGTCGAACTCTTGGGCTGCATGACTTGTGGTTGTCGGTCTCGTGGGTTGACCCCGACCAGACTAGCTGCATTGTCAGAATAGCGCGTGGTATATTGTTGCCAATTAATAAACAGCACTCTATTAAACACCGACATGTTCAGATCATCCTCAATGGTTTACTAAAAACAATTACCTTTGAATCAAATTATTTTGATTGGAAAGGCCTCTGGTTAATTGACTTTTTCACATATGCTTTGCATCATATTCTCCACAGTTTATCATTATTCCCTTATGATAGAATGTTTTGTATTTTAACAAGGGCGATAAGAAGACTAAAAGATACAAGAAGGCAGTGTAGATTTTCTCACGTCTAACACTTCAGCATTTATTCATAATTATGTGACTTTGATTTTCTATTTCTATTATCTATATGCCATCGTCTTCCCCTCCTCTCTAAGATATTTACGGTTACTTGCCAAAACCGAGCATTGCTTTATGTTGTTGAGAAGAAATATTTTGGACTACATCTTAAAGCTCACTGAATTTTAAGATAGTTCCTCATCAATGTCTTGCCAATTTGTGCATGTAAATTCTTTCAGAGCTAAAGTTTCATATCAATGAAATTCTTCTTGTTATTAGTTCAAATTACTGACAAATTGTCATACATAGTAATGTCGACGTTACTTATCTTATTTCTTTTTTTTTGGGGGGGGGGGATGAAATGCCCCAGTTGATACTAACGTATTTGATAAAGACAAATCCAATTTAGCCCATTGTATTATGTTAGAATAATTGAGGGTAGTCTCTTCACCTTTAGAATCATAGAATCATTAGTCTTCATTGCACTCTCTCTCTCTCTGTGCGCGCGTGTGTGTGTGAACAAGACTATTATAATTTTATCTGATAAAAACTTTGCTAGACAACATTTGCCTATCAATAGCAGTGCAGATCCACTGCAGAGGGGGCGCACAGGGCACGCACCCCCTCTTTTTCTCTATTTTTTTTAAAACAAAACACAAAAAATGGGGGGGGGGGGGTCTCGTGCGCACCCTTTAATTTTGTGAAGGCGCCTACCCCTTACAGAATTCCTGGATCCGCCCCTGAATAGTGATCCAGAACTTCTACGTTGGATGTGGTGCAGAGTAGCATATGACTATAAAACGCCTTCAAAATGCCTTCAAAAAATAACATGAAAGATGAATTAGATTTATGTGATCCTTGGAGAATTAGATTTCCAGATAAAAAATATTATACATGGCGACAACCTACCCCTTTTAAACAGAGTAGATTAGATTTCTTTTTGATATCCTCAGAACTTCTTTCATTAGTGCATAAGGTTAATATTCTTCCAGGTTATCGAACAGATCATTCTTTAATTCTTTTAAGTCTCAGTTTGAATCAGTTACAACGAGGCCCTGGCTTTTGGAAATTTAATAATTCTTTGTTAAAAAACGAAGGTTTTGTTTCACAAATTAAGAAAACAATAAAAGATACTATTCTGTTTTATGCAAAAGACGGAGTACAGTTCGATCAAAATGATTGCATAGTGGGTGACTGTGAATTCATTGTAAATGATCAGTTATTTTTTGAAACTTTAATGATGATAATACGGGGAGAAGCAATATCATATGCTTCTTTCGTTAAAAAACAAAGTGTGAACAGGGAAAAGGATTTAGAAAAGAAAATTGAAGAATTAGAAAGAAAATTGATAATTTTAAATGATAAGAATTCCATATTAGAGGAAATTGAAAAATTGAAATTAGAACTTGAAGTTTTCCGTTTAAAAACAAATGAAGGAATTGCGATTAGATCTCGGATAAAGTGGATGGAGTTTGGAGAAAAACCTTCTAAATTCTTTTTAAATTTGGAAAAGCAAAATAATATTAATAAAGAGATACGTCAGTTATCGACCGAAAATGGTGATATTTTAGATAAACAAAATGACATACTTAAGGAAGTGTTTGATTTTTACTCTAATCTTTATGCAGAAAAAGAAACTGATGAAATTAACTTGGAAATGTTATTAAATCATCCTGACATTCCTAAGTTGTCTTCACAATTGTCCTCTTTATTGGAAGGTCCACTTAGTGTTGATGAGGTCTATTCCACTTTAAAACTCATGAAAAATAATAAATCTCCCGGACAGGATGGTTTTACTGTAGAATTTTATCGTTGCTTTTGGGAAGATATTAAATACTTTCTGGTAAGATCACTGAATTATGCGTATTTCTCAGGACAATTGTCAAACTCACAAAAAATGGGAATAATAACCTTGATTCCTAAAGGAAATAAACCTAGACATTTGTTAAAAAATTGGCGCCCGATTACTTTACTGAATGTAGTTTACAAATTGGCATCCGGTTGTATTGCAAATAGACTCAAGGGCGTTTTGTCTTTTTTAATACATGAAAATCAAACAGGATTTTTGAGTGGTCGCTTCATTGGCGAAAATATACGTCTATTATATGACACGCTACTTTATACTGAATTAAATGATATAGCAGGCATGCTTCTTGTTGTCGATTTCGAAAAGGCTTTCGATTCCGTATCGCATACGTTTCTATTCAAGGTCCTGGATTTTTTTCACTTCGGTCCATCTGTAAAGAAATGGATCAAGTTATTTTATGCAAATGCATCCTCTTGTGTATTAGTTAACGGATACTGTACAGATAGATTTGAAATAGGACGAGGGTGTCGCCAGGGAGATCCTTTGTCCCCCTACCTCTTTTTGTTAGTCAGTGAAATACTTGGTATCCTAATACGACACTCGGATTCTTTAGTTGGATTGCATATGAATGGGAAATCGCTTAAACTTTTGCAATATGCAGATGATACCCTTTTGACACTCAACGGTTCAACCCAGGATTTACAAAGTGCTCTTACAATACTTAATGAATTTGCAAATATGTCCAACCTTAAAATTAACATAACTAAAACTCAAGTAATATGGATTGGGAAGAACAGAACTTTCAAAAAAGAGATTTTACACGAGTACAAATTAAACTGGATATCTGAAGGATATTTCAGGTACCTGGGCATTGACTTTTCAGTTAAATTATCTGAAATGGTTAATCACAATTATCAAGAAAAGGTTAAAGACATAAAACGTCAGATAGCGATATGGCTGAAAAGAACATTGACCCCCTTAGGGAGAGTAACGATAGTAAAATCTTTATTGATACCCAAACTGAATTATTTGCTTTTATCTCTTCCAGAACCAAAATTAGAAATTATGAATGATGTTAACCGATTTTTTTATAAATTTATATGGCACGATAAACCTGATAAAATAAGTAGGAAACAAATGTGCCAATTATACAGTGATGGTGGGGTTAAAATGACAGATATTTTTATACATTCTAAATCACTCAGAATATCATGGATAAGAAGATTATTTTGTTATCAAAGTAACGAAAATCTCACTTTACATATGTTCCAATCATTCTTGCCTCCATCATACACATCTCTCCACTTAT
This sequence comes from Diadema setosum, assembly GCF_964275005.1. NCBI lineage: Eukaryota > Metazoa > Echinodermata > Echinoidea > Diadematoida > Diadematidae > Diadema > Diadema setosum. The sequence goes on along the minus strand of NC_092690.1, from coordinate 22,945,653 downwards.
TCATGGGGGCTGAACATTACAAAGAATTAGCCATTTCAATGCGCAACCCATTTTGGAAAGAGGTATTATTAGCCTTTTCAGATCTAACTCAGTCACTGTCAGTCCATTGTAGATAATATCGCATGTCAACCCCTTTGGAACAATCCTAGAATACAAGTTAATAATAATGTAATTTATTATAAGTCATGGTGTGCTAAGGGAGTACGTTTTGTTAACGATGTTCTAGAAACAGATGGAAAATTTCTTTCATATTTTGATTTTCAACGTAAATACAATGTACAAGTAAACTTTCTTCAATATTATGGTTTGTGTAATGCTGTTCGATTTGGTTATAATAAAAATGTCATACCTAAGATTATGGAACCTACATGTATTATCCCTGAAACATTGTTTTTAATACTGAAAGTGAAAAAAGGTTGTGCACATATCTACCAGGCTTTTTTGAAACATAAGACAAAAGAATGTAAAAGTCTTATAAAATGGAAACAGGAGTTTGATTTTGACAATATCATTTGGAGTTTTTATTACCAAATTCCCTTTTATTCAACTGTCGATGTAAACATGAGATGGTTTCAGTTCAAGATGCTAAATAGAATTCTTTATATGAAAGACGCTTTATTGAGATTTAAATTAGTAACAGATAACTTATGTACTTTTTGTAATAACAGCGAAGAAACAATTATGCATATATTTTGTTCTTGTATATATTCAAACGAGATATGGTCAAAACTTGAGCTTTGGCTGTCCCGTAATGCTATTCATATTAAGCTTACAAATCAAAAAAAAATCTGGATGTACTTCGTGGCGATGATAAGAGATGACCTGATTCCCTGCATTGAACCGATATACAGAATAATTGGTCCGAAATATGCACTATTTACATTTTAACTTCAAGACGAAAATTAAGATTTGCATTCGTCGTTACGCGAAATGGTTTTCTCATCAATTGATTTTTTTTTTATATTCATGTACAAGGATAGGTGTTTGCTTTTGAATGCAGTGATAGTTCTTGATTTTTGTATGCAATAATAGTTATCGTTTTTCCTGTCTTCACATTACGCGGAATAATTCTTGTAAAATAAGAATGAGGTTCTTTTCACGAACACAAAAAGTTGACAAAACTCTATTGGTCATTGGCACATTCGGATGCGAAACAGGACTTTAATAGTTATAATAAACGTTACCCAAGAGTGTCACACAAAAGAAGCCAACGAGATAAAAAGAGGCAATGAACGAATTATACATAGCTTGCTTCTGAAAGCATCTTTATTCATTTTTATTAGAAGTATAAAAAGTATTAGTCAATTTGATTAATAATACAGTCATCATTCATGCTCATTACTTCCCTATCTACATGCCATAATAGTAACGGCATTTGTATTAGGCCTATTTAAAGCCATTATGCTGTATATACACACTGATATTTACCTGTACGCCTATACGTGATAAAGAATGAACACAGTATGTGTGTGATTAATCCATGCACCCTTATGATACACAAGCATTATATATTCAGACTATGTCCATTAATGCTATGTAGACAGAGTTAACGAAAGACATCATATTGGCACTTGTCAAAGTTTGCATCTAACATCCATCCGATGCAGCTCAACGGATAAGATGAGGAACTTATAATCATAATTAGTCCCTAGGTTGTGTCCGCTTACAAAAGAGATTGTGCCCCTCGGCAGTGCAATTCCTTCTTATTGCCTAGTCCGGGGAAATTCGTGGTCACGTGGTAACACGCTCATTGGCATTTAAGTTGGGATGCACGTCGTCTGCCTATATAAAGAAGACCCATGCGTACGACACTTTATAGGCAAACAAGTGCCCATGAGATCCTACACTGCAATGGACAAAGAAAAAGGCCCATGCACGAGATGAACATTATTATTCACGGTTTCGGTCTCGTTGACAGTTTTTGTCTAGTGTTGTAGTCGTAGGCCTAATTTGCTTGGCGTCGGACTCATGGGCCTTTTTTGCCTATACATGTAGTGTCGAATTCATTTGGCTGTATGACTTGTGGACTATATGACTCGGATCATGGACCATATGTGGGTCTTATGGCTCGCGAGTGTCGGGCTCGTGCGATTATTCTAAGTTCTTCCTAAGTGCAGTATAGTTTCCACATATCCAAACACACACCCAAGATATTATATTATCATGACAAAATATCTAAATACTGTATCCTTTTTTTTAAAATAAAACCAGAGTGACATAACCTTAATTCTTGGTATTCCACTTCACTGGTTGTTCTGGGCGTCAACGCCATACCTTTCTGAAATTTAAATCAAGTTCTATGGTGAAATAGTTTTGGTAAGCCTTCATTGTTGCTTGGCTATCACCACAGAATGTCACAGCGATTTGATAACGTTCAGTGTTAATACGTCAGTTGTGGTCCTAGATGTTATTTCATTATGCGTATACACGTGTACTATGTACATAGAAAATCGTATGCAACGAATGCAAGAGTAGAGAAATAAAAAGAAAACTATGTGCGAGCTGCAGCCTTACCAAATTCATATCCTGCACCAATAGAAAAAAAAAAATCAAAAAGTGAGTAGTACATACAAAGTGCATACAACTATGTAGAACAGGATAGGTATCACCCTTCACATACACAATATCCTCTACCCTCTTGTGGAGGTGGTACCGCTGCGGCACGCGTTGGTGTGTAGAAGTAAAATTAATCAACTCTCCTGTCACAGAGAATTAAGCACCGCTCTATGTTTTAGACAACTGAAACCTAATGATGCATTTAGATAGAACGAACGGATGAACAATCAAATCTTTGTATCTGAACACAGAACCAGCTATTAGAACTATACTCAGTCATACATTAGTATCACAACCACACATACATGGAATGATTACTTCATCACATAATAACTTGCCCAATATTGTTACTTTTATTTTACAGAAAACAGTAAACCAAGTAACTTCTGTATACACTGATTTCGCAATACAGTACGTGGATCATTTTGAACGGTGTATTCCTATTTTTGCAGCACCATACGCATTATAAGTTTAAAAATGTGTAGCTGGGGTGGGGGCGTGACGTAGTGCTAGGTCTAGTGAATAAAGCTCAGTTGTTGTTAGTTTCATCATTGATAATAGAATTGCAGCCAAGATTACAGTGTTCATCTAGAATAATTATTAGTACATGTATGGTTAGCAGCGGTGGTGATTTGCTCTCCGCACGCTCCTGACAGTTACACTTCACATAATTGAGTATCTGAATGAACGACCCAAGTCCATGGAAGGTCATTCCGAGTAAACTTAAAAAACTTCATATCTTTTTTTTTTATTTGTCCAATAATATTTCATTTAACTGTGATGGGAAGGCAACATTGTACACACAAATTAGAACATATATTATTATGACAATTAACATTTACAATAATTGTGGGGAGAGGCCATTTTGTGTGATGGACTTGGGTCGTTCTTTGAATCATTACAGTGTAGGCTGCTGTCTTAGATGAGAGAAGCGTTGAGAGAGGGCGCTATAATATGAATGTAAGAATGACTTGGGTCATTCTTACATTCATTTAAGTTTTCACTCATTCATTTCAGGCACTTCCGGGGGTAATACGGATTTATCATTTATACATAAGATGAGTCCATGCATAAGCTACAATTTCCCATGTCAAACTGAATTTGACCAAAAAGTGGACTTGGGTCGTTCTTATACTCAGGTTTTCAATTGTGTCTCCTTGCATATTTCTTCTGAGATACTATAAAGTCTAAATCCGCGTAGACTTCGAAAAAAGTCAATTCTCTTTGAGAGCTTCACTCAACAAGTGCTCGAGAGTTTACTTGTAGCTTTTTTTTTCACTCCATTCGCACTCGCAGATCCTGACGGAGAAGATGTGTCACAAGGAAAATGTTTGTGCATTTGATGATATGTATATGTCACCTATAGGGTTTTTGAACTCATTTCATTTTCCACCATTTCCCTTTCCCTCCTCTCCCTTTCCCTCCTTCCCATTTCCTTTATTTCGTTTTTCTTCTATTCCATCAATTCATTGTTACATTCCGCCGTCTCTCACACCACTGTCAGATCCTCGTGAAGAGGATGAGCGTCAGAGACGGGGGATTAACCGTTACTGTGCCTTGAAGGTCTTGTTCTCTTCCTTTTTATTCCTTTCCTGTTCCCTTATTTCCATTGATTCGATGTTACGTTCTGCCGTCTCGAGACAACCCCAGATGAACTTCAGCAGCTCTGTGCTTCTCTCCACATCTTCTTCATGGTTATTGTGTGTGTAATTTTCAACTACGATCATGTCCTTCTCGGGAATATTTCGGAACAATATCCGAGGGTCCCGCCCATTTCTTTCCATGTCGGTTTTACGCGTGAAGACGAATTTCAACTTCTCACCTTGAAGAAGATAATGAGAAACAGAGAGGGAGAAATTAAAATAAAAGGAAAAACATACTGTCGGAAATACAAAATACCGAATGTTCATACATAATGTAATGTTAAAGCACTACAAAGAAACGCCTGTGTAACACTGTTGAGGTAAAACTGATATAGGAAAAACGTTGAAAAGATCTAGGATTCAATACTTAATTCTTTTCTTCTTCTGCTTCTTTTTACGAGATACAAATATCGGTCATAATAAAATGTGCATAGTATATTTCTTGATCACACCATCGACTAATAAATTCGTATTAGTTTTCACGTTACAATATACCACAAGATAACGACAAAGATCTAGGATTCAAAGCTTAATCATTTTCTTCTTTTGTTACGAAATACAAATATCGCTCATAGTAAACGTGCATAGTATATTTCGTGATCACACCATCGTTTGATAAATTCGTATCAGTTCTCATGTTACAATTTGGCACAAAATATGTTTAGGGATCTGCAAGATACCAATAAAGACTTCAAAACTGGAATGTGATATTGACTTGCTCTGTTAGACACTTGTGAGGCTATGCTATCATCACCTCACAGTAATTTACAGGTGTGGATGTCAGGGGTGGAAGTTTTAAATGTTATACTGTAATACTACTGTTTCTTTTTACCAAGAAATTTATTGCTCTCCTTGCCTGACGGCATTTTTTTTTATTTTGGTTCCTGTACACAATAACGTATAGTTGAGTTTCACTAAATACTAAGTACCTCATTCTTACAGCTCCATCACTGAAAGGAAACAAATATTCCATCATTTTTATTTTTCATTATTCACCTAAGCTCCTCTCTCTGCAAACTAGACTTTGGATGAGACGTCATATTTTTTTCACGAAGTATGGGTTTTGTATTTTTTGTTACATAAAAATGTACAAATTAACCAAAATTGCACGCTTATTCACACTACGCAGTCTTTCAATAGCCACTGCGCAGTAAAGTTTGCGGAAATTGCCCTTGAAAAAGAAGCATGTCAAGTTTACGACGTTATCCCCCGCTCCTCCCCCCCCCCTCCCGCACACACACACACTTATTTTCTTCGTGCAGTAGAATTGCGAAAATAAAATGAAAACAAAAAATCTTCTGGAGCAAGTCACTTACCACACAACTTTTCTACCTCTGGGGAAAATTCACTCAGAAATCTCTTCATATCGTTAGTAGCGTAATCGATTCTGTTAGAATTCAAATTAGAATAATATAAACAGACAATTACGGGAATGAATCAGTAGAAACAAACAAAATGTTTAAAATGCTTTAACAAAGCTGCTCACTGAAATAAAAAAAAAAAAACAGCAACAAACAAACCTAAATCACAGTTTCATATCTTTGGACGAGTTCTCAATTAGATCATTAACGCAAATCGGAAATACATTTCTGATATATATAAAAAAAAAATAGTAATTTCAGGATACCAGGGTCTTTAATCGATCTGAACACTCAAATAAGGCGATGCTGATGGCAATGTTAAGTATCACCATTACAGTTTTTGCTGTCATTCTAGTCATTGCTGTTTCAATACCATGCTTCATTAACCAAGAGTGGCATCTATGATAGTAATGTTTGTTCGTTCAGATGGCTCTGATGACGTTCTATTACTCCACTAAGTATACACCTTCCCTTTTTCACAAGGGGTAAGGTAAAATATCTTGTGCATGTGTGAGAGGACAGGGTCGAATTCGAACAGGAAAATTCCAAATTGCAAAGACAAGGTGATTGCCACATTCCCCCGTAACAGAGATCGGACTCTCGATCTAACCATTCACCATTCAATAGCTGTAGTACAAGGAGACTCGGCAGTGTCACCTGCGGCGATACGAACAGCTGCATGATTTTTGTTTTTAATCCATGATAAAAAGAAAAAAAAAAACAGTAGAAATCCTTTCGGCGCACGGATATTATTCATTGCCAAGCCACTATAGTTGACAACGAGACAAAACAATCAAAATTAACCAACACTGATAATACCTGAACTACAATCTCAAGACAGACTGCTGGAATGCCTGAGTGACCAGAATTACTGTACAAACAATTGTGTAAGATTTTGTAAGATTTGTAAGATTTTATTGACTCTATCGACCCCCTCTCGGGGTATGAGAGTACAAACATATTTACAATATATGAATACAAAAATATAAGTGATAATGTACATGTACATGTGAAAATAACGGATATAAATAAATATGTTTACAAAACAAGGCGTAAAGGACATTTAACTACTTCACCACTACGTGTACAAACATTCACATCTACTTTGCTTTCTATTGTGTAATGGTATTAGAGAACAGGGTTGTCAAATCTCACGCAGCGTCTTGGACCCCCCTCCCCCACGCTGATTTTTAGAGATCTCATGATTGACGGGAAAGAAATACACCGGTCCCAGACTAAAATGATATATTCATCACCCTCCCATGCGCCGACCATACCATTATTAATTTTTTAAATTTCATTTTAAGGCATAATAACATCTGTCGATTTCAAAATACGCTAGAACTTTCACAATTTAACACATTAATTTGATCCGTGTGTTGAATGTCTAAGAATATAACGCGAGTGGCATGAAAATCTTGGACAGAATTTATTGATGTTTGTTTGTTTGTTTGTTTGGTTTTTGAATGAAAGTCAACTCAGATATGATTTATTGTCAAAACAAACTGATGGAAATGATATGTATTATCACTGTTGTTTTTGCTACTATTCTACTCATTGTTTTTTAATACCATACCTCATTAACTCTTTATGTGCTAGGGTGGAAACCCCCTGTGTGCCACGTTATTCTGAGACACGAAGGTAGTCATGCTTTGAGAAAGAATTCTGTTTTTCCAATTCGTGTAACTTCTACAAATTTCTGTTAAGATGTGCATAATAGTAGGCAAAGTTAAAGAGGAATGCCAAGCTTTATTTCGATATATATTGTATGACGACTCTATTTTCAATTTTTCTTTTGAATGACCAGTTGCTGCATTACTGTAAAGGCATGACTTTTGCACATTAAACCGTGACAGAAACTTAGAATGTACGAGCAAATCTAGTTGGGAACATCGCTTGATAGTCGATCACCACATAGAATGCAAGCCGTATATGAGAGGAACAAAAGCACGAAAAAAACACAAAAAAGCACAAAACACCCCGTCGACTGAGTCGGAGGTGCGAACGTGGCACATAAAGAGTTAATCAAGAGTAGCCTCTGAATATAGAGTTGTTCGCTCAGAGTTGTACTCTCAGAGGTTATGATGATGATGATCTGTTACTCTACTAAGTACAACTTCCTCTTTTCAGAATGGGTAAGGTAAAACATCTCGTGCATGTGTGAAAGGACAGGGCCGAACTCGAATAGGAAAAGCCTAAATTGCGAGGACAGTTATTAAAGCTTTGCAGCGAGAGATTGAAATGAACTTCAATTCAACAGATGATTGCCGCGATCTTCCTGCAACAGAGATCGGACCCACGATCTAACAATTCACTTTCTAAAAGAGGTAGTACAGTGAGATTCTGCCGTATCACCTCCAGTAGATCAAACAGCTGCATGATTTAAAAATAGTCCATGATAAAACGGAAGAAGAAGAATAGAAATCCTTTTCTGCGCGTGGATATCATTCATTACCAAGCCACCAATCGACGACGAGATGAAACAGCCAAAGTTAATCAACACTGATCAATACCAGAAGTAACTAAAGACAAACTGTCGGAATGCCTTAGTGATCATAATCACTGGATAAACAATATTAGGTAATAGTCATAGCGTTCAGGGTTGTCAAGTCTTACGCAATTTCATGGAATCCCCCCCCCCCACACGCTGATATTTGGATATCTCATGATTGACGGGAAAGAAATACATCAGTCCCAGACTAAAATGATAAATTGTGTCATTGCAGCATATTCATTCGCCTCCCATACGTCTACTGGCTGATTAAGCCATTTACATCAACATACTATAATTCATTTTTTCATTCAATTTCAATCAGGCATAATAAAATTTGCATACTTTAAAAAAATACGCTTATCAGTTATGACATAGAACTTTCACAACGTAACACACTAATTTGATCAGTGTGTGAAATGCCTAAGAACATAATACGAGTGGCATGACAATCTTGGAGAGAATTTACCAATGTTTGTTAGTTTGTTTGTTGTTTTTTGAATGAAAGTCAACTCAGAGACGATTTATTGTCAAAACAAATTTCAGATACGACGCATGAGATCCACGTCACCATACACGTATCTATCTCTATGAAGTATGTGTACAGTAGAATGTGGTTTTGATTGTGTTTTACATTAATGTTTTGAAACTCCTTTAAAAGCTCATCTGCGGCTCAAATATTCACCAAATTGCAATTGTTTTCTCGTTTTCAATAAAAAAAGTACTAAAAGTCAATGTGATAATGAGAAACATGTTGTTTACGATGCCTGCAACATTCATGTAAGATTGATGTTGTCAAAGTGCGGTCTCACCTTACGTCAGCTACATATATGGGACAATGTATTCTTTCTCCAACGCCAATTTTGTCACCTGAAAAAGAAGTGTTAGATGTACAACTTATTTCCTTTGAGTCTACACAGCAGAGTATAGCATAATATTATGCATATCGTATGGATGTTAAAGTTTAAACGGCAATCGTGACGTGATACATAATTGAATTTGTTAAGCCAGTTTAGCCAATGTGAATAAACGTGTGAGATTAGCAGTTTTTCGTTATTTACCTTCGATCTTATTGACATGCCCTCTATGTTGATTTTGCTTTCAAGAGTTCTCTTCAAGAGAAATCCCCAAGTTCTGTTGATCATTTTCCAGCCTTTCCCAAACATACACACATGCATACATGAACTACTCAAAGAAAGGAGGGACCAAGATTCCGTTTTCTGTCGCTGTTTGTGTGTGTGTGCTCGTCTGCGACTGTCTGTCTGTCTCTCTTTTCATTTGTTTATCTCTTTCGTGGGAGCTTATATTTTTTTTTTTTTATCACGGTAACATAACGACTAGATACTTATAAATTTGTTTTTCTTCTTGTCAGCACTTTTTTCCATGAGCACCATACACTGATGGCGCAGCATGTAATGAAGAAGGTGTGATTCACATGTACACTACGTTGCCGTTATGGCATTGGAGATATCTTTGAAATTATCTTATTCAGTCCAAATCCATTGTATGAAAAAAAAAATAGCATTTTCTGAACCATACTTACATTTACGTTTCAAAGTACATGTATACCCTATACATCGACATACACGCATGCAGCTTTTCTTTCTTTCTTTTTTCTTCAAAATCTAAAGCTGATGTAAAATCACTGCAGTAAATGTGATTACCCTGAGAGTTCAGGTATTTTCATCTAATTTCGCGCCAGAAAAATTGTACGATAAAGTGAAATTCAACTGAAGTTGCACGAAGAATATTAATTTCTTACTCAGTTGATCCATATACATGTACATGGTATCATCCGAGTAATCCTTTAGGCCTCTGCTGTCGAAGAACGTGATATTGCTTGTCAGGTGATACGGTTTCTTTCCTTGTGTATAACTGCCCCCTTCCATCTGGTCGTTGGAATCGTCAGCGTGTTTGTGGTAATCACCTGCAATATGATAATTGCGACGAGCAAATTATACAGGCAATGGACCAGTGACTATATACACAGCATATATATATATATATATATATATATATATATATATATATATATATTCTAAATATGATATTTATATATATATATATATAATAACATGCACGAAAACTTGCAAATCATGAGATAAGTTCAACACTATGGAGAAGAAAATAATCGTGTATAGTTGTTGTTGTTGTTTGTTTGTTTGTTTTTTTTGAAGTTCGGTTATATTAGAAAATATGATGGTATAATGGTAGAAATCATAATAGGTAAAAAATTATAGTATTCTCGACTTTTGTTCTAAAAAAAAGCCAGTCAGATAGACTGCGATGATTGTTAAACTGTATCACTGCCACCAGGCATGCCCTGTGTGTCGCTGGCTTCCCCAAGAGACTTCAATATTCATCTACTGCGTGACTGGATTTTATTTCGACTTTATTTACCAGGAAAGAAAAAGTTTAAAGGCAAATATTAATATCAAATATCTATAGAAATATAACATAAATGATATGCTTTGTGTATATTACCTATCACCTGCATAATCACATAAAATAACCTGAATTGGAAACGTGACGGAGCAATAGATTGGTGTCTTATTACACTGAAAAGAAGGAAAAAAACAGCGTGATTTAATCGCAAAGAAAGGTTACAACAGGTGAACTAAAATCTACTGTAGGATGCTTTTGAGAAATTTCCGGGAGGGAGAATCTATTCCGTCTTCAAAATAAGCATCGACATACAAAAATAAGTAAGGAGACTATAGTACGAGTTCATCACAGTGGACAAAATCATATTTATGAATTTGTAAGTTTTCATGAAGCAGCGACATTGATCACATGCGAGGAGATATTGATGATCAATTTTTTTTTTAATCTTGTAATTTTTCATTGTATAGCACAGTATCAGTCTGGGAAATATATTACATGTATATGAAATCTACGAGCTGCAGTATCAACCAAAATACACGGTATACGCAAACTTCTCAAAGTAGATGGTATAAGCTGCATGTATAATTGCTATTGCACCATTCTTTTTTTTTCTGTTGCTATACTAGTGTTATTATGATTAATAACGGTACTCTGCTGATACTAGTACACTACTTATTGTTCTAACACATTCTCAGCATGTCTCCACATTAGCAGAGTAATACAGAACTTGCTTGATGACATTATTAAAGATAGAAATTAAAAAGAAATAAAATGAGATAAATACCTTATATAGTTCATGAATCGTGTTAATATGACAATAATGTGAGATTCCTTAATTTCTCTGTAGCCCCTTGCTGACACAATACTATAGGTTTCGATACACGTAGATTAAAAAAAAGATATTTCAACGTTACATTTCTCCTGCATGTGCGCTACGTGTCCATCACCAAAATCACCTTATGGACAGCACTTGAAGCAATGACCTCATTTTCTACTTTCTTTTTCAACTGATCAACTTGAGTTGAGCTGAGAATTCCAAATTTTAACAGATTTGTCCTTGGAAAGTTGAAATAAGTTGAACTTATTTATTGAATGTGTCACAATGAAGAAAGTATTTCTGAGGGTCCCATATCGTACAAGCTTGGCTTTTTAGTGGGACCCTCTCTTTCCATTCCCATCCTTGTACTATGCATATGTATATACCTTAAAAATGCAATTATGTTTTTACTCATGATCAAAGGTATTTGGTTAATTTACGTTTTTGAAATTATTATAACAAATATGTTCTGTTAATGCATTGAATATAGTTTTCACTGTTTATTTAATGGAAATGAAAATAAAGTTGAATTAAATTGAATTGAATTGAATTGAATTGAATTGAATTGAATTGAACTGAATTGAATTGAAGTGTATTACCTGTCAGGGCGAACATGACCGAATTTGCGAAGGACGACTTGCCAGCTGCAATAACACCAAACAATCCGAGATGCACCTTGTCTATAGTCAGGTTACTGTTAGTTGCATCACCAGGCTTGTAGGTTTGAATTTGTGTCCTCAGTTTCTCCAACAGTTCTCGTAACGCAACTAAAAAGGGGGACATAAAAGGACTTGGCTACATACACACGTAAGGTAAGTTTTCTAGTATGCAGATTGTATCCCCAGGTATTATGGGATATGGGTATCAAAATAATCCTTAGGTGCGAAAGGCCTACTGAACCGATCACAACCACCCACCCTAGGTAGTACAAGCTGTGCTTTTGACTCGGGCTTCTCCACTCTGGTTCATATGACTATAACTTATTTACCATGTGTTGCAAATGTTTATGTCATTAGAATGCCTATACGTTTCGATTATTTTTGTACGTCAAAAAAAGGACAAATGTTATTGGATAATAATAATCATTGTAACTCAGTTATGTTCGTTTCTTGTTTTATGTCTTGATTTTGTGAACACAAAGTTGAAAGAAACTCAAATCAAACATATTATGCAGCACAATTCCCGTTCCTCACCCGACACATAACTTTAATAGTTGATAGAGCCCTTCCTGTCAAGAACTGCGTCGAACTCTGAAAGCGATTCATCCGAAATCTCGGAGATCAACTATTTTCGTTAAACTCAGTAATTATATTTAATTTCATTGTTGAAGACACTGTAATCGAAAATACACTTCGGAGTAAGGTATACTAAACCGCAATAATTATTAGAATAAGTGCCATATCATCATATTCATCACTTATTAGTATGATTATCAGTTATAATTATTATCATCACATGCCCTCACCTTAGTGAGTCAAAGATAATTATAAGGCAGTTGTACCATTTCCTCCAATGTATCAGTTTTCATCAAACACGTCGTAAAGCTTAGTACGTCTTAAGATGTCCCAAACGGTATGTTCTCTACTCTCTTTTTTCCTTCTCTCTAAATGTTTTCCTTGATGCTTTCAGAATTTCGATATCGTTTAGGGCCAATCTGTTCCCAGGGAAGTTATAATTTTTCATGCTTAAGCGACATTATGAGTCATGATCCTCCAAATCCTGTTCTACGATGTTCCACAACATTTTCTCCTGTGACAATAATGCTCCCATGAAATATCTGCTCACTAAGCCAAACATAAATTCAACCCGCAAACGAACCCCTAACCCCAATCCTAATCCTCACATCAAACTTAATCTAAAACCCTATCTCAACCTTACCCCTAACCCTAAGTCATTGTGGAAAAAAATAATACCGGAGCAGTTGTCGCAGGGGCAAAGTGTCGTGTCACCTCCAACTCCACATCCTTTTACTAATTATGCTAACTGCTGTTATAGGTGATATAATCATTGTCATTTTAATCATCATTGCTTTTAGTTTGCATGGCATGGCAATATTGTCATTATACAATACTACTTGTCACAATATTTCGTGTTGTGTGTCGAATCAGTCCAATTTCAATGCGGTGCTATATCAATTTGTCACACTGATATCAAGTCAAGATTACAGTAACCATTCACTCATTCATTTGACTATCATTGAGAGTGCGTAGTATCAGAGGTGCATTGGCTTTAGTTTACACTGACGTAAGTGATGTTAACACGCAAACTTTTAAGTACCAATGCCTTTCATTTCTCTATCACCAACATGCGCTTCTACGTCAAAAAACAAAAACAAAAACAAAAACAAACAAAGTGTCTGAAAGTCCAATTAGTCCGTCTTCTCAAACATGTCAAACTTTTTAGTAATAAACTCAGGATCTGCTATTTTATAATTCAGTGTTCAGACAGATGTTAAATGAACAAAAGAGCTCCAAGGAGATCCATGTAGTTCTTTCTTTCTTTGCCAATTGCTTTTCCTAGTTTTTCTTCTTTTATGTCTATTCCGACAGGAAGGACGTATATTTTTTGTGGTAGTAGTAGTCAGTAGTTGACCCAAACATATACTTGGCATTAACGTTACTAATACGCCTTGTCTGGAGCATGTGATACAGAGGTAGTAAAGGTGTCGTATACATTTATAGCCTTGGATGTATTACAATCTTTCAAGCAAACGTACCAAGTTCTGTTCTGTCGTCATCGGAACTGGGACTCCTCTTGTAAGCACGGTGCCCCAAGAAGTTGGTGCAACAGTTATCTGTGAGGGGATAGTGAATAAAGCATAATTATTCGGCAGTCGTCTAATCATCAGACACGCATCACTGTAAATACCAATTGGGTAGCAAAGGAGGACATAAGACTATAGATCGACTGCAATATATAGTATCTTTTTTCTTCTGCATTGAAATATCTCTGGATGGGTTGTTTGCAGACTAAAGAACTCTGATTTATATGCCATTGATAATGCACATTGGAAAATTGTCGAAACTTATAAATACATTACTGCCCTACTTTGGCAAAAGGAAGCAAGTGACAAAAGTGACATTTCTCGTAAAAGAGCAAAATGTGTCTGTCACTAACACTGACGTCAATGGACTATCATGATGTCTTATCTAACATATCTCTTAGTAGGATGATTGTTTCTGCATGAAATTTGGCCTGGAAGAAGAGCTCATTATTTGAATTATGAAAACATCAATAACTCAAATTCGGATGGTATGTCACTTGCTTCCTTTTGCCAAAGTAGGGCAGATTAGTCTTTGACGTCAGCGGTGGCCAATTGGCCCAGGCACTAGAAATGTGTGGCTATCATCTAATTATATGTTTTCGTGCCCGCCGATTGCGCCATCAAATTCTTTTCTTTTCTTTTCTTTTCTTTTTGGTGGTAGTGTGTACATTGTTTTTATATGTCTTTCTAATCCAGAATAGGGGAAAATAACTCACAGCCCAGTGCTTGATATCTGCATTTCATTTCAGGTAGGTATATACCGCGAATGGGGTTGCCAAGCCGCTAGTTTTACTATTTTTAGCCAAAGTCTCGCCAAACTATATCACATCCCCATTAGACCAAAAATCAACTATATATATATGTATATATATATATATATATATATATATATATATATATTCTTACGGTCAATCTTACTGCCAAAATCATCTCTCAAAATATATAACTAAGTCTACCCATACGACAATAAAATAATAATTTCAGGAACATTATGGAGTCACGTAAAATCATGCTTTTGCCTGAATATCAAAGTATGTGGTATTTCAAGCCCTTTACCCTTTAGTGGACAATTTCAAATCATTACATTTTTTCTAATGTTTTATCCGATATTTTAGTTTGGTTAGATTTGACTTAACTTTTCGGGTCATAGAATATCATTATCCGGCCATCACCTATACGTAAAAACATGTTTGCTCATACTATTTTATCTGTATGTAACTTTGCCGAACTCTACAGTTTAACCTACTTGAAGTCTTTTTAATGATATTGCTTTGGGGAAAAAAAAAATCCGTATTCTTCAGTTACATTTGCATTTTGTTACTACTTTATTGCTACTTTATTGCTAGTGTCATTCAGTAATAAACCGTGATGTCTTGTGTTGCTGGTTACTGAATTAAATCAATTTCGTTGCTGTGACAATACCAGGTCTTATCGCCTCTTTGAAAGACGTTAAAGAATGATATTTACCTCCTTTGTGTCCACCATCTTTCTTCTTGCGTGTGACTTTAAACACAAGAAAACCCACCAGACCCAAGACGATAGGAATCACCACGATTATTACGATAATTACGGCAAAAGGAAATCCTCCTGCATGTGAACGAGAAAAGAAGAATAAAGAGCAAGTCTCATGCACGATGACCACGTATGACAGAAATGATGGCGTTTACGAACTTTACGCAGTTTCACGAATTAACATACCTATAGCTGTATGTGTGCGCTGTGCTCTACATGGAAACTTTTTTTTTCTCACGAATTTCATGAAAATGTCAATCAATCAATATAATTGTCATCAGTCACTGTATCGACCAACTTATGAAAGTCCTGAAAATGGCATAACAGCTGCTAATAGGAATATCCATTGCCATATGAACAGTTATCACCATTATTCAAATTGTCACTAATAATCATTGTAAAGTATAGATAGACCAATAAAATGACAGAAGTTTCAGGGATTTTGCGCGTAAGATGAAAGAACTTTGCGGCCGGCCAAATTGGCAATTGACTTGGTCAGAAAAGAACGTTGGACTAAAATCAAACAATGAAGAGATGATGTCAATGGTGGACTTGTGATGTGATGACGTCATCATTTCTTCTAATATGCACGTTGTGACTGTCATCAATAATGTGGCCTTTGCAGGCACACATTGCAATACAAATGCTAACCAATAACTCATGGTCATCCCCCCCTTCATTCTGCATTAGATTACTAATATGTCAAGCTTGAAACTACTAGTCTCAAGAAATTTTCTTTCACCAGACCGTACACTGGTGTATGTGATCTAAGTGAAACTTTATTCTATGTTCAACTTCATCAGTGAAACTACCATTAGCATTGGGGAAAAAAAAAACCCGCCTGTTTAAAGTTTACATGTTCCATCGAAAGAGTAAATGTGGTCATATAATGTACAGCATGAACATGAGCGATGAGCGCTAATATGCAAATTAGATGAGGCAAAAATGTCAACACTCACAAGGCCCCGCTTCACATTTCACTTCCCTCCTTGAAATGAGAACAAAATTCTTCCTGCATCAAAATACCATGAAGCTAAGATATGCCACCACTGACGAATTTCATATAGTTAAAGTATTAGTAGTCAAAGTAGTTGATTAGGTGAAGTGTGAATTATTATCAAACTGTTCTTAAGGCGATTTATATATCCTCTTATTGTGTTTGAATTTCATTTTTATGTGATTGTGATCGCTGATACTATCACATATGGATGCACGTGCACCTCAACCTTAAAGGTAGGGGATACCTTTTACAGACCTCCCAAAATGCAGCAAAACATTAAATATGAACCTCAGGGAAATTGTTAAGGCCACTGCTGAGAAATTTGGAAGTCAACAGTTATCTACAATTTGAATAATGCACAAAACTCAACTACTCAGTAGTTCTGTGTGTCAGTCACACTTAAGCCTTTTTGTTGCAGTCTTCTGTATTTTTTTTTATCTATAAACACAAATCTAAAAGTATAAGAGCTCATGTAACAACATATAGAGTGTGTGGCAAGAATGTATATAGAAATGTTTGTAAGTTTTGATGAACTTTCTTCACAAAATATACATGATGGACACACATGCAGTGCATGGGTCTGCAAAGGTAGCCTAGTAATGTGCTGGAATTTACGGTGAGCCCCCCCAAAAAAATTCAATTCAAATCTAACGGTCAATAAAAACGTACTAAAAATATTACCTTCCACTTTCAATACTTTATGGGAGTTTCTAAAATGATACTCTCTTCAACATACCACTGTATTTATACAAATATTACTCTTCATTTAAGGCATGCAAATGGGATTCCCTACCTTTAAGGTCACTTTGGTATGTCTCGTCCAGTAACTGATAGTTCCTTTGTTCTGTTTGCATGAGTTTAGGATCCTATACACGTTATAGGTCAACCTTACCGTAGATTAGAGGGTTTTTAAAGTTATTTATGAAGTTCTAATTTCATTGAATGTATCAACAACTTTTCCCCAAGTCAATTCCAATCAATTTATTTCATTTTCTTCTTCCACAGAGCATTCAAGAAAAAAAAAATTCACAAACGATTTTGAGTATACATGAATTCATTGTATACAGCATGCAAATGTAAGGTTAAAAAAAATAAAGGTAACTATGAATTATATATAAGAGCATTATACGTAATTACAAATCATCTTTCTTACATGTAACATTCTACGCTCTGAAGAAAGAAAAAAATATTGAGGAGTCCACTAAAAAGTAGAGGTGTACGCTAAAAACAGAGCTTGTACCTGATTTCACGATCATCACCGTTATCGTTGCATTTGCAATGCCTTGGACAGCTTCTCCACGGGCACTGCACGTAAATGTTTCGCTGCTACTCTCGAAGCTCATTGACACGTTCGCACGTACGGTTTGGTCGCTGGTACCATCCTCCCGTCTCTCGAAGGACGCTGGCAGTAATGTTACGTCTGACTTCCCAGCCGCTGTCAGTGACATTGCCACGTCCGGTTTGGTCCCACGTACTGTGCATGAGAGCTGGAATTCTCGGTTCTTCACGTCCTTAGTGCAATGCTTATCCCCTTGACATTTGTCAAAACTAGGACCGGTCCCAAACGCTGCAGGGTCGACAGCACACGGATAAACATGACGGAATATGATTAATTGTATATTCGGCACAAGACGATTACGATTTTAGGTGCGAGTTTTTCCACTTTGTTTCCCTCTGCAAATTAAATTTGTTAAGATCGCAACTGCCCATCTGTAATTTTACAAACATGTCGGAAAAAAAGGAAACGATGGCTATCTTCGCATGGTTGCCGGCAGTGACACCATGAACTTGGAACAAACTCCCAAGCTCTGAAATTCCGACATTGTTATGTTAAAAAGTCCAACATTGTCCAAGGGGGACAAGGCACATTAAATATACATTGCCCTGCTTTTCTATATATAAATCTTCTATTCATTCACACCAGCAAATCTGAGATGCTTATGCACCATATAGTGTCATATCTTATGCATTTTCCTATGTGTGTGTGTGTTCAGGTGTTTTCCTTTATAACATGTTGATATTAGATTAATTGCATTTATAACCTCCGATCTAAATCCCTTTACAGAGGCTTGTTCTTTTTTGTTCTTCCTACAATATTGCTCTCTATTTTGATGGTCGGATATAGTTCATTATATACATGGATCAGTTTTGATTTACTTGACGTTAGGCCCTATGCCTCATTTCATCATGTATCTGTCAGAAACGATAAATTTGTGTTTTTGGAGTTTCTGTAATTAATCATAGTTACAGAGCTGAAGCCCATACAGATTATTCGTACTTCCTCGCCGGAGATGCTTTGTTGCGTACCTTTCAGACATTACTATAAATTCCTTGATATGTCCTAAGTCCATCTTTGAACATAGCCTCTCTTCTATAATGTTCAAATCGTTTATAGATTGCTCAATTGCCAAAATCCAGATCAACAATGTCGGTTATACGTCATTATGTTTTCTTTTCTCAGACCAGAAACGTCAAAGCCAATTGAATCTAACGTGAACTGAATAAGATGATCGGTGGTAGTATTAAAGTTAACAGTCAATCAGAGGATTGAATATGGTCACATGGCGTGGGCTGTAACATTTTACAAGTCGCTGCCCTTGTATACCACACGTTTACTCTCGCGTAGAGCAACGCTATATATGTATTAACAAATAGATTCAACAATAAGAACACGATAAGATGATATTAATGTATACGGTTGAAGAGGTTATCCTCTCTCTCTCTCTCTTTATATATATATATATATATATATATATATATATATATATATATACATTGATATCATAAATCAGAAGAACATATTATTCAGACTCGTGTGCTATAAAAACGAAAAGATGTCAAAGTAGGGCAAAATAATTGAAAGGATTTGTTAAAAAAAAAAAGAGTTGATCTATCCAAGTAGATATATCTAACAGATTAAGGGTGACACTGTGCTGTAGCTTTAAGTATTATGTCAAAGAAAGACCAACAATGCATTCGTCAAAATTGTGTGAGTTAGAACTTACCACGAATTGCGACCATGGTACTGTTTGAGTAGACATCGTACTTGTCGTCCATGACGTGACAGATGTACTTTCCGGCGATGCTGAAATCGACAGGTTGTTTGAATACCAGACTGTAGTTTTGGCTTACTAGTATGTCGACGGAACCGTCATCGAACCGCTTTCCAATCTTTTCCCCGTTTTGCCATACTATCAATTCCTCTGCCGTAAGATCAGTTTCACCTGTAACGGAGAGAGCGGGCCCGAGAGCGTATAGCTCAGCCATTCAATCATCAGGAAGAAGTTTACCTTGTACCACCCCTAAATGTAATGACGCTAAATATAACAGACATAATATTAAAACCCTAAATAACATATCAACCCTCGACGTAATACAATTTAATCCTAAATGTATTACATATATGTCAACCCTAGAAGTAATATTGACCCCAAGTGTAATATATTATTTTAATCTAACTGCAATATCTTTACAAAATGCAATGCATTTTCACCATAAATGCAACACGTTTTAACCCTTAACGTAATACATGTCAACTCTTCAAGTAAAATCGTCCCTTAATGTGGTTCGTTTAACCCCAAATGTGATGCCGAGATTGGCTATGTACAAGACAGTAGTTATCAGCAGTTAACTAGTGTGTTCAAAAAAAAAAAAAACAAACCACCAAAAAAACAATTCCATAATATTGCTATCATTGAAAGTGAATGTAAGCTATAACTAAGTCACATTTTTAGCACACACCAAATCCTTCCTAATATTGAAAGCCGAAAATTGATTTACAGAGTGTACCTGGCAAACTGCAGTATTTATGAATACACGTAAACTAGCACTCTAAAATTAAAGAAAAAATGAGCCCAACATCTTTTTAAGTACAGGGTGGATATGGTGTTTGGAGTAAATACATAATACATCTAGCTTACTGCAAAACAGCACTGTAGATACTGTTATAACAGGTTACACTTGTTATAAAGCTTTTCCAGGAAACAGGATCCGCTGCATGGATGACCACGCTCGATCTCAGTTACCTCGATGCCGGAATGATCCTTTTATAGAACCTACTTTATTAGTGTTTGTTTTTATTTGTTTATTCACATGTCTCTAGGTGTTCTATTATTCACTTGTATCATTAAAGCTTGCTGTTTGTTCTTTCAGAACCCACAGTGTACCCTTAATTAAAACTCCACGTCTAGCGACCTTTAGATGGTTTTCCAACACAGAATGATATATGGGACCCCTTAGACCTGCCTGATAAAAAGAAAAGCATGATATTGGAATGCTTATCATTACCTTTTGTAATGAATATGAATATGTGCCAATTAATGTTTCATGAGTTAATATGTGCCAATTAATGTTTCATATAGCTCCGTACGGGCATAGAGAGCATAGAAGGTAAGGTAAGTAGTTAAGTGAACTGGTCTTTTCGCTTTCTTCGCTACAACACTTTAAGAACCCATACAATATTTATCATAATATATAGTGTTTAATGGATTAAAAAAATACAGCTAGCGAACAAACTTACATAAAAAGATTCAAGCAGTCCCTGCAGCAATGTACCAAACATGCAACACACACACACACACACACACAAAATGAAATTCAATGTCATCTTATGGCGTGTTTTGGCAATGTTATATAACCTTTCTTCCAAGAGACTGCGAATCGATTTCCCTGGAAGAAACAAGGAAGACTGGCCATTTCCTGCCCTTCCCAGAATACAGCGCGAGGGATCGTCCACAGGGCGTCTTCCGGTACATGTTGTGATTCTACTTGTCCTGCCACAAGAAAAAAAAAATCAAATGATAGCATCGTTCCTTCAGAACTCTAAAGGATAATAATACGAAGCCAAAGCTGATCTGAATCGTGCAGACACACATGAATACTAATACTAAAACTGCTAACTGCTTGAATCTGCTTACAAACTATTGTTGACCATTGTGAAGTATATCATTAATAATTATGATATTGTTCAAATGAAATATCTGAAATCCATACGAAATTATATAAGTTAAAAAATAATCATAAGGCTTTAACCAAAAGGTGCCAGGTAAAAATGGCAGAGGGAAAAATGGCAGGGGTAAAAATGGCAGGGGTAAAAATGGCAGAGGTAAAAATGGCAGAGGTAAAAATGGCAGGGGTAAAAATGGCAGGGGTAAAAATGGCAGGGGTAAAAATGGCAGAGGTAAAAATGGCAGAGGTAAAAATGGCAGAGGTAAAAATGGCAAGGATAAAAATGGCAGGGGTAAAAATGGCAGGGGTAAAAATGGCAGGGGTAAAAATGGCAGGGGTAAAAATGGCAGCGGTAGAAATGGCAGAGGTAAAAATGGCAGGGGTAAAAATGGCAGGGGTAAAAATGGCAGGGGTAAAAATGGCAGGGGTAAAAATGGCAGGGGTAGAAATGGCAGGGGTAGAAATGGCAGGGGTAGAAATGGCAGAGGTAAAAATGGCAGATGTAAAAATGGCAGAGGTAAAAATGCCAGAGGTAAAAATGGCAGAAGTAAAATGTCAGAAGTAATGAGAGCGATTTCGTCAGATATAAACGTATGAAGAGGTCTTGAATGATATCCTAGTCAGAGCAAACTGTATTTATCGAATTAACAAATCCAAATTGCAGATTTGAAGAATACTGATTTAATTATGTTTTAAAAAGATTAGAGCACTCTCATTATTCTGAGTTTGATTCAAGTTCAGTGGCGTAATCTGTCTGTGTGCAGAGAAATAATAAACCAGCTAAGAGCCTAGTAGGCCTTTGGGAAATTATTTTTATTATTCAGTATTATTATTATTATCATTATTATTATTATCATTATTATTATCATTATTTATCATTATAAGGGGGTTCCAACAATGCTGCAAAGCCCTTAAACAGTATAATCCTACGTTTTTTCGCCCAATGAAGTTATCACACACACACACACACACACACACACACACACGAACCCACTTTTGGTATTATATAGTCTAGTGGGATTTCTGAAAAAGGGCTCTCTAAAAAGGTGTTAGAGGCATTTTTTGAGTAAACGTTTGGAACTGGTCTCTTTTACCTAATTTGAGTATGCTGAATCCGAAAAATCCGGTTCCCAAGCGAAATTCACCGATCTTGACCATCTAATTTGCATAAACAAAATGGCTGCCCAGCCACAGAAATTGTCAGTTTCAGACACGCATTTTCTAGAAATTATTTGCAAGCGAGCTGGAAAAAAGTGATTTGAAATCTTTGTACAGAGAATGGAATAAGCAATTTGAGGGATAAACGTTTCTCAGGTGGTAAAAAAGTATATTTTATTCGTAATTATGCAAATTAGGACTGAAATATGCATATATATATATATATCTATATCAACACTGGAAGAGTAATGTTAAAATTTTTTTTTTTCTTGAGAGGCAAACTAAACAATAGATATGCAGACTCTATGGTTTTGAGGGTTAGGAAAACTCCGGTTCCCAAGCGAAATTCACCGATCTTGACCATCCAATTTGCATAAACAAAATGGCTGCCCGGCCACAGAAATTGTCAGTTTCGGACACGCATTTTCTAGAAATTCTTTGCAAAAGAGCTGGAAAAAAGTGATTTGAAATCTTTGTACACAGAATGGAATAAGCAATTTGAGGGATAAACGTTTTTCAGGTGGTTAATAGTATATTGTATTCATAGTTATGCAAATTAGGACTGAAATATGCAGATAAATAAATAAATACATATTCATATTAGCACTGGAAGAGTAATTGTGACCCTGCACCTCAAAACAAACAAAAAGTCGCAAGACATGAATTTTTAGTTAAGACCATATGTGACCCTGCACCTCAAAACAAACAAAAAGTCGCCAGACAAGAATTTTTAGTTAAGACCATATTCTGAAAGAGCAGACTTTAAGCTTTAAAATGATGTATGACTCAAATCAAATGGACTCTCCTAACCTATCTAAATATTGGAAAGAAAGCACAAACTCAGGAAAAGTGTGAACTGAGAAAAGAGGCTGTCAAGTACAGTGTCTATTCAAGCGCTTAATCTTTACCAAACCGTGCTGGCTGTGCGACGAATGGGACAAAAAACAGGAAGTAAACCACCAGAGTAACAACAATGAAGGGATTATCAGATGAAATTGAAATTGAGCACACCTCATTAACACATGCTGTCCATAATTTATGCTAACTTTCAAAGCAGTAGCACTATCCTTTCAAAAGTTATTAGAGTTGAAATTGAAGAGTGTGGACAAGGTTTTTGATAAATGAAAAAGGGATTCACAAGACACACCTAATCACACTATTCTACCAAAAATGCTTGAGATAAACTGCTAAAAAACACACTTTCCTGCCCGTTTTATGATACCAAATTTTAGCACAATGTAAAAGAAGAACCGCTCTTTCAGAAAATATGAAAAAGTCAATTTCGGCTAGGTTGACCCATTTCACTTATTTTCAGTCCTCACGCAAAATCAGTGTGTGCGACTTTATGTTCGTTTTGAGGTGTACGGTCACATATTCTGAAAGAACAGACTTTAAGCTTTAAAATGATGTATAACTCAAATCAAATGGACTCTCTTAAGCTATCTAAATATTGGAAAGAAAGCACAAACTCAGGAAAAGTGTGAACTGAGAAAAGAGGCTCTGAAGTGCAGTGTCTATTCAAGCGCTTAATCTTTACCAAACCGTGCTGGCTGTGTGATGAATGGGACAAAAAACAGGACGTAAACCACCAGAGTAACAACAATGAAGGGATTATCAGATTGAACTGAAAATAAGCATGCCTTATTAACACATTCTGTCCATAATCAATGCCAACTTTCAAAGCAGTAGCATTGTCCTTTCAAAAGTTATTAGAGTTGAAAGTGAAGAGTGTGGACAAGGTTTTTCCGAAATGAAAAAGGGATTCTAAAGACACACCTAATCACACTATTCTACCAAAAATGTTCGAGATAAACTGCTAAAAAACATACTTTCCTGCCGGTTTTATGATACCAAATTTTAGCATAATGTAAAAGAAGACCCGCTTTTTCAGAAAATATGAAAAAGTCAAGTTCGGCTATGTTGACTCATTTCACTTATTTTCAGTCCTCACGCAAAATCAGTGTGTGCGACTTTATGTTCGTTTTGAGGTGCACAGTCACAATTTAAACATTGTTTTTTTTTTTCTTGAGAGGCAAATTAAACACTAGATAAGCGGACTTTCAGGCTTTGAGAGTTATGAAAACTCCGGCTCCCAAGCGAAATTCACCGATCTTGACCATCTAATTTGCATAAACAAAATGGCTGCCCAGCCACAGAAATTGTCAGTTTCGGACACGCATTTTTTTTCTTTTTTTTTTTGCAAACGAGCTGGAAAAAAAAAATTTGAAATCTTTGTACATAAGGTGGAACTAGTAATTTGAGGGATAAACGTTTCTCAGTTGGTAAATAGTATATTGTATTCATATTTATGCAAATTAGGAACTGAAATATGCAGACAAATATATATATATATATAAATAAACGTAACATTGGAAGAAGTATTTTTACATTTTTTTTTTTCTTGAGAGGGAATTTAAAAACACTAGATATGTAGACTTTAAGGTGTTGAGGGTTAGATGAAAACCAGAATCCCTTCATAGTGGTATCAAAGTAAATGCAAATCATACGTAGGCTTCATGAGTTTTTATGTGCATGTAGTTCATGCAATAGCATATACCCTGGTGGGATTTTATCTTTCAAATCCTCTAAAGAGGTCCTTTTGGATTTTTTTTTTTAGAATGTAAGTTAGGAACCCGATTCTTAATTAAAATTGATTGCGCTAGGGGGAAAAACGGGTCTTATTAAAGCGAATGAACTTTAACATCTAATTTGCATAATACAAGCAAAATAGCTGCAATATTGCCATAAAATTGTTAATTCCATGAAAAATATTTCTTAGTACAACGATAATCGCAAAACGAATTGATGAAAATTATCTCTAAACGGATCATGACTCAACTTTTTATGTGGGGGGGGGGGGGGGTGGAAAATACCATCGATCAACGCCGTTTTGTTCATGTGCAACATCCATTATTATATCGTTCCAATATGCAATTCTGTAGCATCAGCACGGAAATTCTATTTCCCAGTTAACGAGAGCATGGTAATCATATATATATGTATATATATATATATATATATATATATATATTTATACATATGTAGATAAAATTATATATATATATATATATATATATATATGTATATATATATATATATATATATATATATATATATATATTAAGACTGGAGAAGGATCCATTGGAAAGTTAAGCTTGTAGAATAGCCACGTTCACACTCGGCAAAAGATCAAGAAGTTTAAGATCGCGATCTCCAAGATCTCAAAAGGCGTTATCAGATTGGCAAAATATCGAACAGTTTAAGATCCCAATCTTTAAGATCTTGAAGTTTTTCAAGTGCGTGTAACTGCAAACTTTCCGCGAAACCTCCCACTACAGCTAGGGATATGTCATTTTATAATGCCATTCCCACCAATCTTCTCGATCTCTTGCCAGTGTGACTGGAAAACAAAAGATCGCGAAGACATCGCGATCTTAAACTTTGCGATCTTTTGCCACTCTGACCGCGCCTTATCATGATAAACTTTAATAACGATGTTAGAATAGCAGTGAGGTAGAAGAAATGGAAAAAAAAAGACGTATGGCACACATCTACCTAGATTTGATCCTTCTACATCTGTTATAAGAATGTAACTTAGTCAATTTCCTAGACAGTTTGGACTCTGAAATTGCCTCGGCCAGTCCAATCTTCGAAATAAGGGGTTTACACCTTCCCGGTCCTTTTTGTTTTTGTTTTCAATATACGTGGATAACATGCCATCAGTGATAACCACCAGGTACTGATGCATTTCAATTTATCCTAAACTGGACGACACCACGCTCCCTTGTCTGCCTGACTTATGATATATCTCACCAGGTGTGATTCAGATCACAGAAATGACATTCTTAGCAAATAGGCCTCTAGCTTTAAGGGCCAGTGGTTTGTAAGAACTAATGAATACTGAATACTCATTAGTAACCATGTTATACATAAGATTCCACTTCTTATCAGACGTAAATCTCTCCTATCTCCTCATTCTCCCCTATCTCCTCCTTCTCCCCTATCTCCTCATTCTCCCCGTCGCCATTTTGCCTCTCATTGATTATGCTTTATCAAGTATAGTTTTTGAATATCCATGTTGTCACTTGAATTTCTCCCCAAGAATTAGGATATGGATCTTTTTATGAAGGACCTGGGTTTTCCACCGCCTTGCGAACATGTAGTTACTTTTGTTCCCTTGAGAGATAACATCGATCCGATAGCTACCTTAAAGAGGCCTTCTTCCGTAGATACAGGAGTTGTGCTTTTTCTCCCAGACTGATACTGACAGTAGTATTCTTAGTAAAGCAAGTGGTCAAGGACTCACAAACATCAATGATGCTGCTTGTACGAGAAGAAAACTAAAGGATTCCAAGAACATGGTTGTTATCGGTCGTCTTTATAAGACTAAACTAAAAAAAAAAAAAAAAAATGAGTGGGAGCGTTTTGATCTGGCCTACAGCCTGTACAACTGATGTATCTAGCTCCAATCCTGCAAAGTTGCCTTGAGATGATTTCATGTGCATGCGAAAGCAATGCAGAATGTTTCAATGCAATTGTCACAAATCAGGCCTACGATGTACAGCAGTGTGTGCATGTTAGCAACAATGTGATGATACAAACCTTGCATGAATGTAGATCAATTCAACTCGATTGAGAAATAAACTTTTCGACTCAGATTATGTTTCTTCGACAGCAAAAATATAAAGGTGTTGATGACTGAAGAATTACAAAGTCATCATTCGTTTCTGTTTCCGACACTGTCCGAGATACAAGGATTTTTCTTTAGAGTGGGTGAAGAGATAGGTAAAAAAAGACATAAATTATGTTCGCAGACGAGATTTATGAAAGTTGCCAGTTGATTTTACATTCAACTGCAGGTTGAAAATAATTATAAACCAATTCATCCAATGAAAACGACAAAGTACAGGGAAGGATAAAGTGACCTTGCACTAAAGTGATGTGATTGCTCGATAACTTTGGTAGCAAGACCTTGTTTTGGTGGTAAATATGCATAAAAAATGGGTAAATATTTGCTTAATTTATTATGCAAATTAGATAATTGAGTTGTGTTGTTTAGTAGTTGCAATTAATTTCGTATCTCTTAATCATACCAGGAATCCTTAACAGGTCTTTACGTAATAACTGTTATGAAACATATTTATATATTGCGGCAGTGCATAGTTGAATCTCGAAACCTGCCTAGTCTACGGCCTCTTGAATACCAATTTGCAAACATATTTCTGTAAGTGGTATTTAGTTGTTCTTATTAATTAATTCCAGTACTTGATTTACCTCGGACTCTGACGACACTATAACGTGCAACTAGTTTGCCCGAAAAACTTAGCTGTACTTCCGTCCGCCAAGGTCATTTTGATAGCAAGACTTTGTTTTAGGAAATCACCGCCTTTGACTACCATAATGATCGCGATTCAGTTTACACAGGGATCGCTGAACCTCTGCAAGACTCTCTTTACATGTGCCGAGAGGAGAAATGTAACACTGTCCTTTTAAATTTCTCCCAGTGGTAACAGAAACAGTAAAAGATCCCTGCCAATTTTTCGGGTGCTGTTCGTTATTCCCAAGGTTTGCTATTCCGAAGGTTCGTTATTCCGAAGTGTCGTTAATCCGAAACACGCAAATTCTCTATACCTAGAGGTTCGTTAATCCGAAAATGAAAAAGGGTTCGTTAATCCGAAAATTTGTGGCGTTATTACGAAGGTTCGCTATTCAGAAGATTGGTTAATCCGAAAATGAAATTCGGAACAATGAACCTTCGGAATAACGAATCTTAGGAATAAAGAGCCTTCGGAATAACGAACCTTCGGAATAACGAGCTGTAACCAATTTTTCATACCTCCATGATTGTCTGTTATCAAGCAATTTTATTTTCAGAAGTTTGCACACTTTTTAAAAATACTTATTAACATAGTATAGGACCTACCAGATCTATAGTAAGTTTGATATTTTACTGACAAGATACATGTAGAGCTGTATAGTGGTTGATACTAAGTATGTCCATTTTCAGGTGTACCGAGGCTCATCTTTTTACTGATATAATTGGATTGTTGACTGGCCGAGCATTTTTCAAGTTATGAGTGTCCCATATTTCTCCCCGTGTCCCATTTCTCCCCGGTCTCCCCCGTGCTTTATTTCAGGAGAAGGCACGAAAAGCGCGTATTGCGAGAAAGGTGTCAGAAACATGAAGAAAAAAAAAAATCTCTGTCACTTTTACCTCGTCCTCTTGCATGTCAACGACTGAATTTTTATCAATGACAGTTTTTATTTCTAGCATTTTGACCACTGACATTTCGACCACTGACAACTTTACCTCTGACATCTTTACCACATAATTATTTACCTCTGCCATTTTTACCGCTGCCATTTTTACCTCTGCCAATTTTACCTCTGCCGTTTTTACCTCTGCCATTTTTACCTCTGCCATTTTTACCTCTGCCATTTTTACCCCTGCCATTTTTACCCCTGCCATTTTTACCCCTGCCATTTTTACCTCTGTCATTTTTACCTCTGCAATTTTTACCTCTGCCATTTTTACCTCTGCCATTTTTACCTCTGCCATTTTTACCTCTGCCATTTTTACCCCTGCCATTTTTACCTCTGCCATTCTTACACCGAACCAACCAAAAGGGGAAACTCAATACCGTACCTCTATTTCACTTCAGCCAAATGAGGGAAAACCATCAAACAGCCACATGGGAGATTTACCACAGCCAGATAAATACTAAAGCTATGGACATCATTTTCATCAATATGAATTTGTTCCGTCATGAAAGCTATGCAAAACCTTGTAAGTTCCCCTTGATTTTATGTAGTGATTTCACTCACAACAGCATAACACAAATCGAATGAGAAGACATGGTATCTCCACCTTTAACAATAGTTACACATACATGATTTTATTGTTTGTGTGTATGTGTGTGAGCAAAATACGTCAACGTGCTAGCCCCTCATTTTCCACCCACTTTTTTCTTTATAGATTCCATGATCTTATCATAAAGGCCCTGCCATTAGTAACATTTTTATCATTGCCATTACTATGTAATCGACATTACCTGCAGCTGCATGTTTAGAGATGTGACTGTTACATCGACAACGACCTGTCCCAAAGCTTCTGACAAAATAATTAACCAGTTAGTTTAAGGCCCTATATGACAGTTGATGACCGGCAATACACAGAGAAAGTAAGTAATTCATATTTTTACTCTTGTTCTTAGAACCGGATGAATGTAATCATAAAATGACAGATACCATAGATAGGTATTAATGTATAATATGGGGTCATTTCGCATCACACTATATTAGGAACGTACATATGAAAAAAAAAAAGATGATACACACACAGAGACAAACAAGAATGTCGTGTTTGCTCTGAATTAAAACATAGAGTATATATTGTATTCTTCAGTTTTGACCTAGGCATTACATATTCTTTACATTATTAGCGTATATAATAAGAACAGACGGAAGCTAATGCACGTTTGGTGCATGCATTAATAGGCACACATTTATTATGCAGCGCATCGTTTGATGATTGTGGAGTATAAAGTCCAAGTTCACAAAGAATATAGCATTCGTATCGTCTTACGAAAATATGTCGAAATTTCTGCCATACATGATACGTATAACTGGGTTTTTTTTTTAGTCACATAAAAAAGAGAACATAGACTGTCAATTCTTTTATTTGAATATCTTACAGAGTACATAAACTCACTGAGAGGATTTTAACATAAAAAACATTGTCAAACAAAGAGAGCTTTACAACACCTACACCCCATATGTTTCAACGTGACATTCGTGTAGATACACCATGATGATATACCTCCCTTTTTCACAACTTTTTACGACTTCCAACCACCGCTTACATACATACCGTGTAACATGGTTGTTATGATTATCTCCAGCAGAATCCCTAGAGTACACTTCATAACTGCTGATGTGCTCGACGTCGCCAGGATCAAGCGGAAAATACCAATTTTTGTGCCATGTGCCACGATGGCCTGCCCTAAATTTTGTCCAACAACAGAGAAACCGCCGTTTGGAATCTCATTAGACTGTTAGCATACAAAAAAGCAACATGGACGTGCAGCACAAAGGTCAAAATGATTGCGTGCTTGACCGTTGTACGGGATGCCACGAGAGAAGCGCCCTATTATATGATTTCAGTTTCTTATTCTTATTACTCATTAATTTCAGTGTTTGCTTATGCATTCAATTATCTATAAATTAGAAGGGTACATTGTAGTATATACAGACTATACATACTGGAATTCATCCTTCAAATTTAAATGAATTGCCAATTTTGCTGTGAAAAAAAAAACAACATGCCGTTTACGATACGCTTGTTGTGTTTAACCACAATAATAATATTAAAAAAACCCCCACAATGATATAAGCAAGGTTATGGAGTTGATTGTTCAATCCCAACTTCAGACCTACTTATTCAAGCATCATCTTATCTCAGACAGACAAATTGGTTTTAGACCTCACCACAGTACTGCAGATCTGCTAACCCTCCTCTCTCAACAATGGTCTAACACATTAGACAGAGCGAGGGAATGAAGTTCGACTGACATGACTGAATGCGCTGGACATTAAGGGAGCTTTTGACAAAGTCTGGCACAACGGTCTCTGTTCCAAGCTGGAAGGGAAGGGTATCAGAGGAAAACTGCTCAGCTGGATTGAAAGCTATCTGTCAGATAGATCAATAAAGGTTGTCTTGTCAGGCCAGTCATCTACATCCATCAATGCTTCAGTACCACAGGGATCAGTTCTGGGTCCCCTGCTGTTCTCAGTCTTCATTGACGACCTGGGTGATCTCTGTGAGAATGCCCTATATCTGTATGCTGATGACTCCACCCTGTTCTGTGAAATTAGATCATCAGGAGAAGCGGAGCCAGTTAATGCAAGCCTAAACAAAGACCTGGAAAACATGGAGCAATGGGCTTATAAATAGAGGGTGTCTTTTGAGCCAGCCGAGTGCAAGGCTCTAACAATGTCCAGAAAGAGACAACCATCAAGGGTAGACTTGCACTTTGGAAACACAAAAATCACCGAGGGAGACGAACTGGAAATACTGGGCATCACGGTTGACAAGAAGCTCACCTGGAATAAGCACATCAGGAACATTTCGTCCAGAGCTGGACAGAGACTTGGTGCTCTTAGGAGGGTAGCATCTAAACTGGATGCCCCTGGGAGAGCCACAGTGTACAAGGCCCAGATAAGAAGTATCATGGAATACGCCTCTCTGTGCTGGCTGAATGCGTCTCCTACAGTACTTCAACTACTTGATCGTATACAAAAGAAGGCCCTACGCATAATTGGAATAAATGAGGACGAGGCACGCTCCAACTTCAATATTCCTTCGCTTCACCATAGACGTCAAGTTCCAGCTGCAGTTGCCCTGTACAAAATGCAGACAGGCCTCTGCCCTCAAGACCTGAAAAAGCTGGTTCCCCCACCTTATACAACGAGAAGAGGTTTACTCGCTCTAGTGTGTCAACTCCGAGACATGCTCTCGTGGAACCAAGTCCAGAACACACTCAACTGGCAGGAGTTTTGTACACACTGCAGTCAGAGTCTGGAACAGCTATACCAGAAGACATTGTAGGCATGATTAGTGACAGAAGGTCTCAGTCATTCAAGAGTCGCGTCCACAATTATTTATTAGGCCCCACTTTTCTGTTTTTGTCATTATTCTTTTCTTAAGCTGCTGTGAACCCTTGATTAGGCCATGAGGTTGTTATGTATAGTGCACAGCATTGTATGCATGATCTTGATACTTAAAGTGTCACGCCTTGTGGACTATTGTTCACAATAGCATGTTATATTAAACAACAAAAAAACAATATGAGAGTTGTGGATTCATGACATTATCAAATCTTATGGCTTTTTAATGTGTTGAAGACTAATGGAAACATTCGAAGCTACAATTCCTTATTTGTATTTTTCTCATTATTTTCCTCAGTTTCTTGACATCATCTGATATCTAATATTTCCGATTATTTGTTTTTTATTCATCACAAAAAAAAAAAAAAACTTAATATGTAAGTGACAATTCAAAGCTATTCTGTTTGCTCTTAATGTTCTCGGTAAGTGCATGTATATGCAACGGAATTGGAATATCTTCAAATGTTATGAGATTGATTTAGACTGATAGATTTGTTTTCTCCGTTTCTGCGCAAATAAAAAATCTAATCGATTTAATAGCTTAAATTATATAGTTTTGTGTTGTTTTTGTTTTTGTTTTTTTGTTTTTTGAAGCAGGAATAGGTCCTATACTACTGTAGCCTTTTGCAAAGGCGGCTCGCAATGGAGTCTCATACGGCGGGCGGTGAACTCGCGCGCACACAGCGATCGGATGGGAGCGAGCTATAGCTACTTTAGCAACTCGCCGGTCGCGCGCTGTGTGTGCGTGTGCTGAAATTACAGCGAGCTGCCTTTGCAAAAGGCTAATTCAACTGCTGATAAAAAGTTAACCAACTGTTTTAGTCACTTCTAGGTATTTTCTCTGTCGTTGTGATCTTCTTCAATCGCTTAATATGGATCTTATTCTATTCCAGGTTGGTGCTATGGCAAGTTTCTCAAGGCAAAGTGTACATGCATATAATAAGCCAGTTCGGGGTTAGCTCATGGGCACATCGGTACAAATTACCTTTCTTCTTTCTCAGTTAATTAGGCACTCCACGAGTTTTCAAGCGAGAGAAGGTATTTCAGCTTTACCCGACGTAACAATTTGTGGAATTCATCCGTCATGTTTGTTCAAAGAAAGAATGAACTTGCGTAGACCAGGTGACCAGAATGATCCATCCAATTGGCACTTTGGAAAGCATCCATTTCATTGTTTTGCATTGAATGTATTAACAATCTTTTTCTATTGGTATTGTCAAATACCGCTTTTGCTGTCAGGTGGATGTGCTGGCAAGCGCCACTCAAAATGATCACTTGAATAATCATTACATCACAGATGCTTATCTCAGTGAATAAAAAAACCAACATGCTCCACCGGTACTGATGACCTCTTTCTGCTCATGTTCAAAGTGGAACCCCGAACTGGCTTATAATGTACGTTATCAGCTGGTTGTTATCATGGAAACGGATGTGTGTGTGTGTGTGTGTGTGTGTGTGTGTGTGTGTGTGTGTGTGTGCGTGAGTGTTTGTGCTAGTCATTCTTTATCACCTATTCACTGTTATGTCATTCAAAATTTCAGACCGGTCTGTTGTCATTCTTGCGGCCACCTCTTTCCTAAATAGCACAGACACTTATCCACTTTTATATTATTAAACACGCAAGTGCAAACACACAAACAAACGACCAAAATACATCCCATATCAAAGTAATACATATGATTAACTGATTAACTTCAGCACTCTAAGAACGTGAATATGATTGCATGATTCACACAAACACAGTCTTCCACATTTCACACAAATATCACCTTACAATAACACAAACTGGAGAAGAAAATCCGTGGTTTGTGTTTGTTTGTTTGTTTATGCATTATATATATATATATATATATATATATATATATATATATATATATATATGGTAAAACACGGTATTTCCAGCCATAAGTAAAAGCATGAAAATATTCAGAAAAAAAATTGCCCTTTTTGAGAAAAAAAAATTGAGCATTAACATGCTCAATGCAGAATTGAACTGACAATAGAACGAGGTGCATCTTATACCACTAAATTCTGTGTGTTAATGAGAAAATACAACTCTTTTTTTTTTAATAAAAAGCCGATATACCTAAATTCCATCTTAATGACCCGTTCTCTATGCACATCCAATATATACACCCATTTTTTTTTTGCATCTCTGCCAATCTCCCCTAAATTGTACTGATGGTACAGTCCTCAATCTATACACACTATGCCATCTGCAACTGTGGAGTAGTCCTGGGACCCGGATAAATGATAAGGCTTTGTCATTGTCAAGACCTTAATGGGAATCAAACATTTCCCCTCTGGAATGAATTTCCCTTCATAAGGTACTTCGTTTTCAGACGTATAAATTCCCCCTATTGACGTTTCTATCATACTTAGAATATATATATATATATATATATATATATATATATATATATATGTATATATATATCATGTATGACATAATATCACATATTATATAACATATAAATTACATATAAATATAGATTTGTAAAAAGAAGTGGAAAAAGGATAAAGGCGGAGAGGAAATGTGCAGAAGGTGAAACTAGATATACACGTTGTACAAACACTCTCAAATTACCAAATGTACACACGTAAACATAATATACAAGTGAGGGCAAACATAAATTATTTTGGCAGAAATGGTATGCTATCTGGCACTCAAAATGACGATTCATGAAACTCGAAGCTATTGATATTAAGACTTTCCCTCTCTTGAAAAAAGCATTACAAACGTTTAAAGTAATATCAAAACTCCGCAAAATCTTTACAGTCTAAGTCAAACCGTAGCATTTTTTTTCCACTCACATTTGATATACCTTAGCAAGGTTAGCAAGGTAAATCTATGTTGATTACTCAAGCTGCTTACGGATTACATGGTGCTTTACCTCGGACATTTTGGCAAGAAATTGCGGGAATTTATAGGTAGCTACCGCGGGAGATCCATGCAAGATCTCCGTCTGATATTGTATAATGTCACTTGTGTAATCATGTTGTCCCGAACTTATAAAACTGAGGAGCATCTGGTCTTGATGAACTTCGTGGTGACTGAGAACAACCTGACTCTGATTCCATTCGTTGAACCTGTCCTACCACACTGAGTTCTTAAAATTACAAGCTTTTGCTTTGATCGTCTAGGGTTAAAAGGCAAATCAACATCTTTTTTCCAGGTATACTAGTGCAAAGATTGGTTGTTTTGGGAAAGTAGTCTTTACTGTTTTCATCACCATATTGAGAAAAGACATAACGAAAGGAAAGTCATCAAAACATCTTTCCGTTACGATCATTATGTACTAGTACATCATTGGTAAAGTGGCATCCATGCTGACATTGAAATGCACCGTATCTATACATTATAATTTAAAAATGAAAACTGAGACTCGTCGTGACGTGGAAGGGGGGTTTCCTCGCCAGTTCATTCTTGTCTACAATGATGGGTATGAATATCTATGTTTACAAAATCAGGACAGTTTCATTCTCATAAAAACACAACGTGATACATTTTTACAAACAGACAAAAAAAAAAAAGAACTCAGTTGACCATTGGTATATTCAGATATGACAAAAAACAATAAGCGTTGTCTAAGAGTGGCATGACATTATATTGGTACGCATACAAGAAGGCAAAGGGTTAAAAAAAAAGATGCAGCATAGAAAAGATGAAAATGGAGAAACAGCTTACTTTTGAATGCATCTTTAATCATTTGTATTAGAAGTATGAAAAACGTGTAAGTCGCTTATTACACTCATAAAAAAACAAACCGTGCTCCAAATATTAAAACATGCCTATCGCTTCATGCATGTATTTACATACTATCAATGGTAATTGCTTGTATTTAAATAATAGGAACCGTAATTGTACTACACTTTGTACTTACGACAATTCACATATCAAACCTTGCATCTAACATTCATTTATGCGGTTCGCTGGACAAGATTAGGTTCTCCCAATCGTTTGGGATCCTATCGTTTCAGTCCGCATGCAACGTAGGATGTACTCCTATGTAGACATATGGCACCTAATCCTTATTGCCTGGATTCTCTGTAACAGCTAGGGACAGTCATCGGTCCCTTGGTAACGTAGTCAATGGCATCTAAGTTCTTCCCTGGTGCAGCAGTGGCCACGAATCCAAACACACACCAGTGATATTAATCATGGCTTACATCGAAATGCTATATCTGATTTTAATAAAGCCAGAGTGACATAATTCAAATCTGTCCTTTATTCGTATTCCATTTAAAGGGGATGGCTAGTACCTGATCAGTGTGAATCAGTGGGAATGCCAGGGGATTGATTGTTCCCATCCTTGTGGATTCATTTAAGAGT
Source organism: Diadema setosum (assembly GCF_964275005.1). Taxonomy (NCBI): domain Eukaryota; kingdom Metazoa; phylum Echinodermata; class Echinoidea; order Diadematoida; family Diadematidae; genus Diadema; species Diadema setosum. Next base: position 22,909,020 of record NC_092690.1, on the reverse strand, counting down.
ACATTATATATCTATTGTTGTGTGAAAATCATTTGCGTCAGAGTGGTCTCATATTCAAGTAATGTGCAGTTCAATGTTTCCAGGTCAGCATGCCTGCACAGTGACAGGGCGATCGTTTACGGGCAGTTAACGATCACCCCGTTACTGTACAGGCATGCTAACCTGGAAACCGAAACCGAAACCGTCTGACGGTTGATCACAGTGGCTATACTCATTTTCGTCAAATTTTCTATGTGCTTGTAAATATCTGTAAATAAACTGCATTATGATGTAAATAGCACAGTCTGCAAGACTCTTCAGCCTATTGAAGGAGGCAGACTTAATTAGAAGAAGAAGAAGAAGAAGAAGCAAATACTTTTCACACAACAATATAGATATATAATGTACTCTTCAATGGATCCACAAGGATTGGAACAATCATTCCCCAGCATTCCCAGTGATTCCCACTGATCAGGTACTAGCCACCCCTTTAACTGGTTATTAGTGGTGGCATCGTCAGATCTTTGAAAAAAAAAAAAAAAACAACGTTCGATGATGAAATGGTTCTGACAACACCTCATCATTACTCTGCCATCACCACAGAATGTCATTGAGGTCGGATAATTTTCAGTGGTGATTTCTCCATCATGGTCGCGTAATACTGGATGTTTGTTTGTTTGTTTGTTTTTTCATAATGCGTATGAAATCGAGAATGTATCACCTGGAGGGGACAATGCTTTGCGACTGAAGTTATATCATTGCTAAGCGACCGCAGCAGTAGTAGAAACGGCAAGACCAATACCAGGTATAAGCAGCCTTGTAAAACCGTATTATGATCACCCATTGTACCAATTAATGAAAAAAAAAGTTTGAAATGTGAATATTACAAAGAAAGTGCATGTCTATACAACTTCGTAGAAATTTAAGACCTTACAAAAATAGTTATGTTCTTCTTGTGGTGGTATTACGCCACGTGCTGGAGAGTGAAAAAATCCGCTCTCTTGCAGGGAGGCAGCACTCCATGTTTAAGAGAGCTGAAATTGTTGAATTTAATAGATCAATCAGAGGATAGAATATGGCTCCATCGTTATTAGACGCAGAACGAGCAGCAGGATTGCACTCGAGTCACGCATTAGTGCACCAAACGCATATTGATGATTATTTAATCACCTATCAACGCTTTCATTATTATTACATAAACAAGGCAAAGAGCAATAAAACAAAATTACGTCTTAATACGCTGGTCATGGACCAGAGCCCTCTATTGTAATAAAGGGCTGTCACTGACACGCATGTATACGTATAGCGCCTACTCCTCTTCAGCACCAGGGAATACGCACGGTGAGTTTAAATCGTGCATTTTTAGCAGGTGTCAGCATAGGAAAATCTAAGTGAACATGACACAGTTTCATCAGTATATTGTTACTCTTACTACTGTCGTCAATTTTATTACTATACTAACAATAGTAGCGGTGGTGATGGAAGTCAAATATTTGCTCTCTATTAATTGATCGCAGAGTTGGACACGCGAAATATTTCAAATCGTCTTGGGTCTTCTTTTCAGATGTTATAAAAGCTGAATTAGGGTAGATTACAAACAAATCCTTTACTGGGAGAGCTTAACTCGAAAGTCTTTAATATTGGCTTTCACACCAGTTGCCCTCGTAGATCCTGTCAGAGTGTCAGTGGATTTCTGCCGGTGCAAACTGCATGTCATTCCTGAGTTGCTCTTCCTTTCTTTCCTTTTCCTTTCTGTCCATCGATTCAATGTTACATTCAGCTCTCTCCAGGCAACTCAAGATGAATTTCAGCAGCTCTGTGCTTCTTTCCACATCTTCTTCATGGTTCTCTTGTGTGTAATTTTCAACTAGGATCATATCCTCCTCGGGAATACGTTGTATCAATTTCCGCGGATCCCGCCCCAGACTTTCCATGACGGTTTTATGCGTGAAAACGTATTTCCACTTCACACCTTCAAAAGATAATGAGACACAGAGAGGGACAGAATGAGAAAACATAAGGAAAGAATACAAACACAGAATATGCCCATACATACTTATGTTGCTGCACTGCAAAAAGTCCGGTGTTAAATAGTGAACACCGAGCTGGTATTAAATTTTCGGTGCTCATTTATGGTGTTAAATTAACACCCCCGGGTGTCATTTCCAAATGTTAAACTGTTTTTGAACAGTTTCTTAGTAACTGCACTTCTTGTTGATTTTTAATTTAAACAAGACGATCAAGAATTGTACATTAAAATACTAGATTTTTGAAAAAATGTGAAAATAAATTTACACCAAAGTAACACCAGCTGGTGTGGTCCCTCATTGAAGCTGGACGGGTGTTAAACCATTGATATTAACACCAACAAATATCATATCAACACAATGTGGTGTCATTTTTGAACTAACACCAGTACAGTGTCAAAATAACACCAGGTGCAGTGTCAAATTAACACCACGAAGTGTCAGGTGAACACTTTTCAACACCATCACAGTGCATTTTTAACACCTGTGGGTGTGGTCCTTTATTGAAGTTTGATCGGTGTTAGATTTAACACCCGTGGTGTTAAATCTAACACCCATGTTTTTACAGTGTGGTTAAAACACCACAAAGAAACGCCTGTGTAATGACAGGAAAATAAAAGTTTCATTTACTGTTAAAGTGAAACTTATGTCGGTAAATATTGAAAAAAAACCGATCCATTATTCAAAGCTGAATTATTTTTATTTAATAGATACTGTGGTATATTTTTCAAAAAATGTGCATATTGCATTTCTGATTACGTCACTCTCACAGGAATTCTTATTAGTTTTCACATTATATACAATACACCGCAAAAATACATTTTTAGATCTGGAAGTTACCAATCACGACTTCGAAAAGGAAATGTGATGCGGACTTGATTTGTGAGACAGTTGTAAGGGTGGGTATGCTCTCATTACAATCATAATTCACAGATGTGGATACCACTGGTAAAATGGAGCACGTGAAATCTAGAATGTCATATCAGTAATATTACTGTCTACTTTTCCCAAGATATTCATTACTCTCCCTGCCTTACGGCTTTATTTCATTTTTGTTCCTGTACACAATAACTTAAGTTGACTTTCACCAAGGCCCAAGTCACATATTAACACGGATCCTCAATGATCTACACGATTATCCGAGGAGATCAGGGATAGTATCGACCTCGATGGAGAGTCGACGAGGGTTGATGTGACTGTACACACGGTATCAACACGGCAGCAACACGCCATCGGATAAGGCCGGAAGAGCCCGGCATCTACACGGACAAACACGGCATACACAGGCGCGGTGGAGCACCCCAATTATCTCGCAGAAATCCATCGGCAGCCGAGCCTCATTTGCATAAAGTAAACAACATGTACTCGCGTAGTTGAGAAAAAGTAAACAACTTCTCAAGCTAATAACAATTTAAGGAAACCTATTTTCGGATTAAAATTGAGTTAGTTTGAATTTGAGAACATGTCCAAATATGCACATATAACATATTAAAGGATTTGACAATGATAAAATGTGAAATTTTAGCGAAAACCTGGCGAGCAAAATTACCAAAAATATGCCTCGAAAATCATCCTAAAATTCACGAAGTGTGATTGCGGAACAAAAGCGCCATTCGAACAAAGTACACCGAAATTCATTTATCTGCTTGCATTTTAAATGTCATACCGTAATAATCCCGGCCATGGTTGTGTCGGAAAAAAACAGAAGGTGATGTCAAAAATGACACGAACGCAAAGCGTACAGGTCGGTCCCATGTATATATAATCGCGTCACTGTAGCGTTGCATGTCACAGCACACACAACGCTTTGCTGCCTGCAGCGTGCGCGGCAGCAGCTCAGCAGTCACCGCCGTGCGACACTCAGCAAAATTGACTGCGTCACATGCAAACCAACAATGAGCACGAAATCCTGAATCTCACGTACCACGCATGCCCAATATTACGGGAAAAGAAATGGCGTCATTTTCAATTGTTTCGCTGACTACAATTTTCTATTCCAAACCCTGTAGAAACAAGTTGATTTCTCAAAAAGTACAGGTGGAACCAAGCGAAAACTTTCACCATATATGGATTGAGGCCTGATGAACTTATGTTGCCAATTTCGGACACATTGGAGCCCGGCCATAGTCCAGTCGGAAAAAAACAGAGAGCATGTTTTGCGAGAGGTGATTTTCAAAACGCTTTAATATCTCAAGTTCTAGCGCAGCAAATTTCATAATTTTTTCATCAAAAGGAAGGTTTTTAAAAACTTAGATAGTGTGGGAAGTTTGAGTTTACTAGCGGCACGCATAGCGGCACAAGGAGAAGGTAAAGATTTGATTTTTCATGCACACAGTTTCGGGCAGCCGTGGATGCCCGTTGGAAATTCAAATAGAACGGGGCGATAATGAGATGCAAATTGGGGTGCTCCACCGCGCCTGTACACGGATCAACACGGCAGCTACAAACTGAATGAATTTATTCGACTCAAGGAATGAGTCGAATAAACTCATTCTTTTTTGGCCAAAAGTGCATTACCAGTTTGTTTCTTCATTTCTTTCTGGAGCCAATACGTCAAATCTCAATGTATATATATATACATATATACATATATATATATATATATATATATATATATATATATGAAGAGTTAGTTTGCAAAAAGCGATAAGTCCATATTTGTCAAATGGAGATATATATATATATATATATATATATATATATGTATATATGTATATATTATGCAGATATATATATATATATATATATATGAAGAGTTAGTTTGCAAAAACCGATAAGTCCATATTTGTCAAATGGAGATATTTGCGATTAAAGGTCAAGAAAAATAAAGAGAATAATAAGAAAATGTTTGCTTCTTTTGACCATAACTTCAAAAATATACGTTTATATGTAGTGACCAATATCTCATTTAAAAGGTATTATTTTGTACTTTATGACAGAGACCGTACTTCAAAATCTTCAAAAATGGACTTATCGGTTTTTGCAAACAAACTCTTCATATATATATATATATATAGTTGAAAGAAATTGGACTGAGGCGGGACGTTGCTCTCGATCTTAGTCTCCCTTTTATTTGTCAAGCTTTCGGCCCGTCATTGGGCCTTCGTCAGGACCTACCAACAGAACGATTATTATATGAATAACCTGATGTGTCATATAATATATAATGCAATTTCACATATTACCAATCTTCTCAATCCTTTCCTTTATATACACAAATCAATCATTCAATTCAATACAAATATCCACTCTAACCTCCAGTCATCATCAGAATAACATCATATGTCCAAAAAATATATAAATAAATTCTTATATCATAATGCTGCCATATAATAATCATATTGTCTTATAATTCTTAGCATGATGATCACAAACAGAATCATTATACATATATATCATATTCATATGTCTATTTGCATTGCGTATGTAGCATGTATATATCCGCATACGCACACAATAAATTCTTATATCGTAATGCTGCCATATGATAATCATATTGTCTTATAATTCTTAGCATGATGATCACAAACAGAATCATTATACATATATATCATATTCATATGTCTATTTGCATTGCGTATATGTATACATCCGCATACGTACACACACACCCACATACATACGCACATATATACATATTCACATACACACACTCTCACATATGCACACACCCACAAAACTCCGGTTGATATAATACTATCTAAATCAACATATCCTATTTTATTTCGTATATTACCGAAATATAATAGCGTCAACCCTCCAAAATATATCAACTCTTAGATCAATTGTGTAAACAACAACAATTTCTGTAAATTACCTGCGTGGGACTCGTGTGGTTATCGTGCATCCCAGCACCGTGTGCTCATATTCTGTTCAAAAATAAAATAATTACCATTCAATCATTCATAATACCTCTTATTTTGCAAATATAATCAAACATACTCATATTAAAACATCACAAGATCCTATTCACAAATCCATCATACGCTATTTTCCATATCATTCTTATCCATGCAGTCAGATCAACTCGTGACGCTCAACAGTAATCATGAATCGTGTGATCATACAATAAATATCAACAGAATTTCACAATAATAGTGTTCAATCATAATATCTATTATATTACATATAAATACAGTCAAAAATAATCATATCAGAAATCACAGATTCATACATTTTCCCAAATACATCATTGTACACCATTATACATTTCATTCATATCAAATCACATGAACTTATTACACGCAGCTTTATTCATACATCTTGTGATCGTACAATATATCAGTACATAATTATACAAATGAAATCTCGATAATCACAATGTATCTAACCTGAAATTTATTAGGGTGTTTTACCTGTATGTTGGGCTGTATTTTGTCCTGTCTGGTCATGGCCAAGTTTTCTGCTACGGGTGTTTTACTGTAAGTCTGAAGTTAGAGTGAGGGGTTCGGGATAAGAGCTATGTAGGGTTCATTGGTCAACGTTAATGCCATCAGGGGTCAGTGTTTTCAATTTCTTTATCCAGAAGGATTCTCTATGTAGGATTACTTGGCGGGATTTTGTTCGGATTGTTTCGATGCCTGTGATCTTTACATTGTCAATTGAGTGGTCGGGCTGGTTAAAGTGTGTTGTGTAGGGGAGGGTTTTTCGCTTGTTGGGTGTATTGTAGTTCAGTATTTCCGATTTAGTGTTACTGAATCTGGTGTACAAGGATGTTTCTGTCTTTCCCACATATTGTTTGTTACATTTCGTGCACGATATCAAATAAATGAGCCAGTCTGACTTGCATTGTATTTTGGATGTGATTGGGAATTCCTCCCCCGTGACATTACTTTTGAACTTTTTGCCCTCTTTAACAAAGTTGTGAAGCATGCACCGTTTGGCTTCGCATTTGGCAAAGCCGTTTGTGTTGTTCTCATTCAGCTGGTCATTTTTGGGGTCGCCAGAGTATGTTAGTAGGTCGCGGAGGGTGCGGGGGCGTCGGTATGCAACCAACGGGGGATCCGAAAATATCTCTGAGAGTGAAGCTGATTCATCTAGGGTTTTTTGTTCCTTTTTGAGAATTTTGTGTAGTTTGGCGGTGGCGGGACTGTATGTTAAGACGAAAGGGGTTCTTTCTAAGGGGGGTCGTTCTTTTTTGTCAAATAATTCCGCGCGGGGGATGGAGCGAGCTCTGTTGATTTGTAGTTTAGTTTGTTGGGGAGGGTATTCACACTTGTCGAGATAGTGTTGGAGATTTTCGAGGTGTTTGTCTGTGCTTTCTGGCTGAGAGCAGTTACGTTTGATTCTAAGGGCCTGGCTGTATGGTATGCTTTTGAATACATGTCGAGGGTGGCATGAGGAGGGAGGGAGGAATGTGTGAGAGTCTGTAGGCTTGGAGTATAACTCTGTCTGGAGAGTTCCGTCGTCTGAGAGGACCTTTAGGTCAAGAAAGTTGACACAGTCGGGGGATGACTCAAACGTGAATTTGATTCGGGGATGGAGGGCGTTCACTGTGTTTTGGAATTGTGCTAATGATTGGGGGCATTGTGTCCAGATGAATATGATGTCATCAATGTATCGTTTCCACGATTTCGGGAAGATTGCGTTTGTGAGTTCTAATAGCTCTGCCTCTATCTCCCCCATGAAAATGTTAGCATACGATGGGGCAACAGGGGTGCCCATAGCGGTACCCTCTATTTGTAAATAGTTCTTGCCGTTGAACTGAAAATTGTTCAATGACAGTACCAGTTCAAGTAGACGAATGAGCTGGTCGGTTGGAGGGGAGGGGTTCATTCGGGCGTTGAGGGCGTTTCGACATGCTTTGATGCCCTCATTGTGGGGGATGTTCGTGTACAACGAAGTTACATCGGCTGTCACTAGTATGCTTTCTGGGGGGAGGGGGTTCTGGGTCAGATTCAGGTCTTTTATGTGGTTGAGAAAATCGGTTGTGTCCTTTAGGTGAGAGGGCAATTTTTCAACCAGGGGGCGGAGGTGGAAGTCAAGGAATCTTGAAATTTGCACAGTGGGGCACGCACATCCTGAAACAATAGGGCGTCCCGGATTGTTGGGCTTGTGGATTTTGGGGAGGAAGTACATGTTTGGGCGACGTGGATCCTTTGGAATTAGTTTTTTCTTTAAGTCTGAGTTCACGTCAAGGCTTCCCACAGCTGTTTTTACCTTTTGTAGGTGTTGAGGGGTGGGGTCATGATCTAGGGCCTTGTATGTCTTTGTATCTGTTAGTTGTCGTAGACCTTCGTTGATGTATGTGTCGGTTGACATGACAACCGTACACGATCCCTTGTCAGCTGGTTTTATGATTATCTCTTTGTTGCGTTTGAGACTGTAGAGGGCCTTTCTCTCTGGTTTGGTTAGATTGTCACATCTTTTGTTTCTTTTACGTTCGTGAGTACTGACCATGTTGAATGTCGCGGTTTCTACTTGCTCTAAGTATTTGTGCAAGCTGGGCTCCTTGACGAAAGGAGTCCACGCGCTTTTTGTTCTTAGCTGTTCTGGCAGCTGAGTCTGATCATTTTCTTTAGCCGGCCGATTATTGTTAAGGTCAGATTCTTTTTTCTGCTTCAGAGCGAAGTGTGTTTTTAGCGTCACTCTGCGTTTAAATGCATCTATGTCTGCTTTTAGTTGTAGTTCGTCCATATGGGGTGGGGTGGGGCAGAATTTTAGTCCTTTCGATAGGAGGCTGTGTTCTGCCTCAGAAAGTCGGTAGTTTGATAAATTCACTACTGCGTTATGGGAGTTTGGGGGATTTCGTTGTTTTGTGATTTCTTTCTCCTGAGTTTGGTGGTGGATTTTCCGCCGTTTTGTATAGTTTCGTTTCCTGAAATGGCGGTTTTTGTGCGTTTGGCTCGTTTTTTGTCTTACCGGGCAACTTTCAGAGTTGTGAATTCTATTTTTACAAAGTTCGATGTCGCGACGGAGTTTTGATTCTTTGCTGGCTCTTATTTGTGTAATCTCCCTACTAATAGATTTCTCTATTGAATTCAAAGATTTGTGATATGTTTCGGGCGTGGTTCCGTTCCAGAGCTCTTGTTTCTTTTCTTTCAGTGAGGCGTCAATCGAGTCAAGTTTCAATTCTACCAAGTCGATTGTTTTGTCGCGTAGGGAGCAAGAAGCGTCCCAAAGGATTGATTCCCATTCCTCATTTTCTGGGGCGAGGCAGCATGGCTTTTGGAGGTGTAGGCCTTTTGGGATGATGTCTCTTTCCTTGTAGTGGCATAGGAAGTTAAGGTGTAGTTGAAATTTTTGTTTCCGCATCGATGTCTTCCGTATTTCACGCATGAGCGATTCTGAGGTGGTTTGTGGGGGGATCGTGGTCGTAGATAGTTGTGGTGCGGTCATTGTTCCGTTGGTGGGTTGAGGGGAGGGAGGGCCGTCCATGCCGCGACGGATCCAGGTACAAGTACTTGAATGCAGGGTCAGGGTGAATAGTACGTATAACATACGTAATAACATACAGTCCCGCCACCGCCAAACTACACAAAATTCTCAAAAAGGAACAAAAAACCCTAGATGAATCAGCTTCACTCTCAGAGATATTTTCGGATCCCCCGTTGGTTGCATACCGACGCCCCCGCACCCTCCGCGACCTACTAACATACTCTGGCGACCCCAAAAATGACCAGCTGAATGAGAACAACACAAACGGCTTTGCCAAATGCGAAGCCAAACGGTGCATGCTTCACAACTTTGTTAAAGAGGGCAAAAAGTTCAAAAGTAATGTCACGGGGGAGGAATTCCCAATCACATCCAAAATACAATGCAAGTCAGACTGGCTCATTTATTTGATATCGTGCACGAAATGTAACAAACAATATGTGGGAAAGACAGAAACATCCTTGTACACCAGATTCAGTAACACTAAATCGGAAATACTGAACTACAATACACCCAACAAGCGAAAAACCCTCCCCTACACAACACACTTTAACCAGCCCGACCACTCAATTGACAATGTAAAGATCACAGGCATCGAAACAATCCGAACAAAATCCCGCCAATTAATCCTACATAGAGAATCCTTCTGGATAAAGAAATTGAAAACACTGACCCCTGATGGCATTAACGTTGACCAATGAACCCTACATAGCTCTTATCCCGAACCCCTCACTCTAACTTCAGACTTACAGTAAAACACCCGTAGCAGAAAACTTGGCCATGACCAGACAGGACAAAATACAGCCCAACATACAGGTAAAACACCCTAATAAATTTCAGGTTAGATACATTGTGATTATCGAGATTTCATTTGTATAATTATGTACTGATATATTGTACGATCACAAGATGTATGAATAAAGCTGCGTGTAATAAGTTCATGTGATTTGATATGAATGAAATGTATAATGGTGTACAATGATGTATTTGGGAAAATGTATGAATCTGTGATTTCTGATATGATTATTTTTGACTGTATTTATATGTAATATAATAGATATTATGATTGAACACTATTATTGTGAAATTCTGTTGATATTTATTGTATGATCACACGATTCATGATTACTGTTGAGCGTCACGAGTTGATCTGACTGCATGGATAAGAATGATATGGAAAATAGCGTATGATGGATTTGTGAATAGGATCTTGTGATGTTTTAATATGAGTATGTTTGATTATATTTGCAAAATAAGAGGTATTATGAATGATTGAATGGTAATTATTTTATTTTTGAACAGAATATGAGCACACGGTGCTGGGATGCACGATAACCACACGAGTCCCACGCAGGTAATTTACAGAAATTGTTGTTGTTTACACAATTGATCTAAGAGTTGATATATTTTGGAGGGTTGACGCTATTATATTTCGGTAATATACGAAATAAAATAGGATATGTTGATTTAGATAGTATTATATCAACCGGAGTTTTGTGGGTGTGTGCATATGTGAGAGTGTGTGTATGTGAATATGTATATATGTGCGTATGTATGTGGGTGTGTGTGTACGTATGCGGATGTATACATATACGCAATGCAAATAGACATATGAATATGATATATATGTATAATGATTCTGTTTGTGATCATCATGCTAAGAATTATAAGACAATATGATTATCATATGGCAGCATTACGATATAAGAATTTATTGTGTGCGTATGCGGATATATACATGCTACATACGCAATGCAAATAGACATATGAATATGATATATATGTATAATGATTCTGTTTGTGATCATCATGCTAAGAATTATAAGACAATATGATTATTATATGGCAGCATTATGATATAAGAATTTATTTATATATTTTTTGGACATATGATGTTATTCTGATGATGACTGGAGGTTAGAGTGGATATTTGTATTGAATTGAATGATTGATTTGTGTATATAAAGGAAAGGATTGAGAAGATTGGTAATATGTGAAATTGCATTATATATTATATGACACATCAGGTTATTCATATAATAATCGTTCTGTTGGTAGGTCCTGACGAAGGCCCAATGACGGGCCGAAAGCTTGACAAATAAAAGGGAGACTAAGATCGAGAGCAACGTCCCGCCTCAGTCCAATTTCTTTCAACTATATACATCCAACAATGCGGCACCGCGTACGTTCGGGACCCAGGGAACTATTTCTCACATTATATATATATATATATATATATATATATATATATATGTACACATTGTATTACCTATAAAGAAAGGTCACTTACCACACAACTTTTCTACCTCTTTGGGAAATGTATTTAGAAATCCATTCAAATCGTTGGTAGCAGTTTCATATCTGTTAAAATATAAAATCAAATGTAAACAAACAAACACAATATCGAATGAATCAGAAAAAAAAATTGTTTGTTTGCTTGTTCATTTCCGTCTGAGAAGATGGCTTGATAGCACATATTCAGCTACGTTAAGCTGGTCTTCCATGTGGTCCAGTTGGACGTGAGGAGGGAGCACTTCACCGGGTTAAACACCCTGCTCTTTGCGATGAAAGGATGAAGCGGGATCTTGTACGTGCATAAATTACTAATTGTTACTCTCTCATACACGGGACCTCCATTTTACGTCCTATCCGAGGGACAGAGTGTTTTGCCTCTGGCTAGAGGGGGCGGTACGCTTACACACAACATTGCTCAGTCCAGACTCGGGTTCGAACCCGGGCCGCGTGATCGTGAGGCAGACGTGCTACCAACTGAGCCAACTCTTCGCCCTATTCACATCTTGAATTAATTGCTGTTCACTGAAATTCAGAAAACCCTGAATGATTATTCCATATTTTTGACGGGTTCTACATGCAATAATTAATGCAGATCGGAAATATATTACTGATGAAAATGTGCCATTGCAGGACACCAGAATTTTAGTATTTGATCCTAACAATTGAATAAGGCCATGATGTTGGCAATGACAAGTATTATCATTGTTGTTTTTGCTGTCATTTTTAATATTTGCTGTTTTAATACCATGCCTCATTAACCACGGGTAGCCTCTATAATAGATTATCAGAGGGTTTTAATAATGATCTATTGTTTCGCTAAGTATACAACTTCCCTTTTTCATAAGGGGGTATTTGGTAAAACATCTTTTGCATGGGTGAAAGTACAAGGCAGGATTCGAACTCGAAGAATAGTTTTAATTGCAAAGACAAGGTCCACAGTGAGAGATTGAAATAAATCCATAGATCATTGACACGATATGTTAAAGATTTCGGAATCTCGACCTATCCATTCGTTATTAAAGCTATAGTAATGTGAGATTTGACAGTGTCACCTTCTTTTTACGGGCAGAGGCACAAAAAGCCGCACAATGAAAAATCCATGGTAAAAGGGGGAAAGTTAAGTAGATGATCTTTTCTGGCAATGTATTGCACATCAGCCTTTATGACAAGGTAATTGATAAGATCTAATGAAAATGGATATGTTTGGACAGAGAGGAAAGAAACACTGAACACGATACACATCAGTACCAGACTAAAACCTATTGCATTACGTGTTTCCCCCTCTTGAGTTACTTATTCGGCATATCAATGATACATAATAGAATATTTATCATCAATATTAACGATCAGCTCATCTGCAGATTTCAAAATATGTTTAGCCTTTATGACACATATAACTGAATGATGGACATAACGTTATATAATCATGATATATATATATATATATATATATATATATATGCATGTATACATTATACAATCAGCAAAAAAAAAGAAAGTAAACACTTTTTCGAGGTCATATTTTTTAAAGAAGATTTTGATGAAAATCAATTTGTTATATGCTATATTAAAGATAATTTAATTGGCTATTATGCTAAGGTTTATTTAAAAAAAGAAAACTTCACGCATGGGTGAGCACATTAGTTTTTTTTTCCTCGAAGGCTCAAAATTAAGAATTGCAAAAATTGACATTTTTTTCTCTTTCATTTACAAATGCCCTTCACAATAACACTGACAACAAAAGACCAGTGAAACACAATGAGAGACATGAATGAAATAGCAAACATAAGTCTTCATTCTCTTTATTCCTTTATAACCTCCAAGAGAAGCAAAGTGGGAATCTAAAGGGCAGAAATAAGAATTTTCTGTCAATTCAAACTTCAAATGATATAGGGAATAATATTAAGCATAAAGATAATCAAATGAGCAGAATTTCATTATTCACTTCTTTTAATCTAGTGATTTAAGAATTCATGAGACAAATTAAAAAACCAAACATTATTTACAATTTCCTAATTTGAAAGAAAGCTCAAATTTCAACCATTTTTTTTCATAATTACTTCTTCTTTCATACTATTTGAATTTAGATTTGACATACGATTCTTTATTATCCTCCATTATTTTTAACCGTCATTGATCATTTGCGCTTTAAAGATATGATAGAGATCAAACGTTTATTTTTATGACTTTTTCATGTTTCGTTTTGTGTGATGTTTGTTGTTTGTTCTTATTGTTCTATGGGAGAGCACATATACGCATGGATGACAACTTGTTCAGTTTTGCAATTTTTACTTTCGTGCCCTGGTAGAGAAAAACAAGTGCTCACTCATGCGTTAAGTTTCAGTTTTGGTGACCTAACAAGTTGATAGCCACTTGAATTACCTTTCATATGGTATACAATAGATTAGGTTTCAGCCAGATATTCTATGAGAAATATTAACTTGAAAAAGCGTTTACTTTCATTTTTTGCTGAATGTATATATCCCTACATAATCAAAGAAGAAATTATTATAATAGATAATCACTACCAATATTAATTTTTTTAGTGTGTGTGTGCGTGTGAAATGGCTAAGAGCATGATGCGTGTTACATATTTTGGATAGAGTGCGATAATATTTTATTTAAAGCTAATAGCGAGATGTTTTATTGTCAAAACAAACTTCAGATACTACGCAAGTAAGGTCTAAGTCCCCTAAACCAATGACTATCCTATGTAAGAATCTATGGAATGTAGTCTTACTTTACTTTTTCAGCGTTCAAACTTCTCCAAAAACTTATTTAATTTTCACTGAACTGAAAAAAATACTTTGAATTTAATGTGATTATCAAAAGCATTTTGCTTTAATACGGTGCCTACAACATGCATTAATTTGATTTTGTCAAGTATGGCCTCACCTTGCGTCAGCCACAAGTATAGGACAGTGTATCCTTTCACTGACGTTGTACCCTGAAAGGAACGTGATAAACATACAATCAATTTGCTTACATTCCACATTGTACCGCAATTATACACTGTCTACCCTTAGTAGACGTTTGGATAATATATCATATCCCTATGATAAGCATTAAAGCATGTGAGGGTAGCCGACATTATTTCCCTTTGAACTTAATGCATGTATTGTTGTGCATTTTGCTTTTTCATTTGATTTTGATTTTATGAATTTTTTATAAAGAATTCTCTTTCTTACAAAAAAAAAAAAAAAAAAAAAAAAACACAACAAAGAACCCGGAGTTACATGTACAGAGAAACAAATCACTTGGTCATATCCCAGCCTCTCGCAAACAAACACAAACAAAACGAATATGAATTAGATGCAACCACGACATTTCAGGCCTGTGTGTGTGTGTGTAGGTGTGTGTGTCTGTCTGTCGGTCTGCTCATTATTATCTTTCCTGGGAGCATATCTTTATCACAGTAACATACCAGGCCATTGTTCGAGGCACCGGTTGAAACTATGTGCCTTCGGTGACTTCAGTAGCCCTTTTTTTTTTTTCGGGACTGCGCCCCTCAGAAAATAGTGCAACTGAAGTCACCTCATGTACATTTTAATTTCAACCAGAGCCTTTCAGGCCTGGTATATTTGTATACTATGTACACTGAAACCAAACATTCTACTAAGCTGATCAATTAAAGGAAATATAGAGAAAATTTGTGAGTGATGTATACATAATGATTATCATTACACCTTCTAAAATTCTCACAAAGGCAATACAGCTATATCCTGTGGCAAAGTACTAAATAACTCTTCAGCAATATTTGAAGAAAAGGAAGCCAGAAACCATAAAGGCATGGGAAATGTCTTTGAAATAATCTGTTCAGTGCAAATCCTCTTTATGAAAACACCTATAATGAGCATTTTCGGCAGCATACTTCAATTTATGTTTCAATGTACACATACATATAATTGATTACAACTCTACGAGTATCACATGGACACTCTTCTTTGACATACGTTTTGTACATGCATGCACCTTTTCCTTTTTTTTTTTCTTCATATCTATAATTGATTAAAAATCGCTTCACTAAATGTGATCATCCTGGTACTTCACACGTATTTCTCATCTAATTTCGCCCCAGGAAAGGGCACCATCAAGTCAAATTCAACTAAAGTTGCACAAAGAAAATCATATTCTTACTAAATTGATCCAGGTATTTAGCGGTATCATCCGAGTAATCCACCAGGCCTCTGTTGTCGAAGAGCGTGATATTGCTTGTCAGGTGATACGGTGTTTTTTCTTGTGTGTTACTGCCAGCTGCCATCAGGCCGTCTGTGGTGTCGTCAGCGTGTTTGTGGTACTCACCTGCATTATGATAGTTATAACAACGCTGAAAACAACGCGTATACCAAACATGTTGTACATAGTGTACATGCACATGACAATATATGCACGAAAACATACAAACCATGTGATAAATTCAATACTATCCAAGAGAAACTCATCACGTGTAGCTTTTTTTTTAAATCTTTTTTTAAGAACCAGCTAGAGAAGGACTGCAGTTAGTGGTAAACTGTGACACTGCCACCAGGCATGCCCTGTGTCGCCAGCCCAACCCGAGAGACTTCCATATTATTTTACCTTCTATACATGATGACTGGATTTCATGTCGACTTTATCAGACAAAAAAAAAAAATATGACGATAGTGATTAACATCAGAAATCAATGCAAATATAACATAAATGAAATGCTTTATTTATATAGTTTATCACCCAATAACATGAATCAGAAACCTGGCGCAGTACTGTATATGACACTGCCACAGAGAAGGAAAAGAAAGCAGCCTGTGCACGTGATTTAGCAAAGAGAAGTAACAGCAGGCCTGTATAATTTGAGCAATTTCCGGGAGGGAAAGTCCACGTTATGTTCAAAATAACCTTAACATACAAAGAATAAGTAAACAGAAACGTTAGAGTTTCATCACGTGGACAAAAACATATTCTTGGATTTTAAAATTATGTTTTCACACTTACAAGCACAATGGTTCTGTGTTGTTGTTGTTCTTGTTTTTTTTTTGTTTTTTTGTCCTTCGAAATGGTTAATTGCATCCGGAAAACATATACGTGTATCATGAAACCAACAAACTGTAGGATCAACCAAACATGCAAGTTATAAAATCTCACACAAAAAACTTCTCAAAGTCATCGTAAGAGCAATACCTTTTTACTGTTGCTATACTGCTGTCATCATGATTTCTGATAATACACTATTGATGATATCATGAATTGTCTTAACAAAGGCTCCACAATGTCTCCACTTTAAGCAGACTGGACTAGGAAATTCAAACAAAATAAAAACTTATAGGACACAATTACTCAATTTAATTCATGAATCATTTTTATAAATCAATGATATCCAATATTTCAAGACAACACCATGCTGACAAGATATTTAGTGGTTATCGATAAACGTAGAATAAACATTATTTTTAAATGGTTTTAACGTTTCTTTTCTGCTGTGCGCGACATGTCTATCACGTTAGAAAATGGGCAGGACTTGATGCAATACCCTTTGTTTTTACCTTTTTTTCCCAACTGGCCAACTTGTCCACAGTAAGACACTTAAAGTAAGTTGCAGGTAAATGTGTCGATACAAAGGAAATGCATTACCTGTCAGGGCAAACATGACCGAATTGACGAAGGACGACTTGCCGACTGACATCACACCAAATAACCCGAGATTCACATTGTTCACGCTAAGTTCACTTTCTGTCGCATCACCAGGCTTGTAGGTTCGTATTTGTGTCCTCAGTTTCTCCAACGATTCTCGTGATGGGACTAATAAAGAAAGAAGTGATTCAAAGATTTGGCTGCAAGATGACTCTTCAAGTCCCTGTTGCATAAAAGCTAAGATCAAAATCGTCAGAAATCAAGTACAATGTGTTAGTCTGTGAATATTCAATTCTCACAGGATGATGTCTGACTGTTTAATTCATCGACTTATGATTGATTGCATCTCTTGATATAACATACCACAGGGTCCAGACGGCCGGCACAAAGCTGTATTTGAAAAGTTTAATTACGTGATGTTAAAACACTCTTTTTATACTGAACCACGCGACTATTCCTGTACTATCCCCGCTCCTCACATAACCACTTTCTCATCCATCACAGAACAATCATGCTCTCTCCCAGCTACGCTTTGGTAGATAGAGCCCTGTCAATAATTGCTCCCAACTTTGTAGGCGACTGAACCGAAATCTCGTGAGTCAACGACTTTTTATTTTCTTTAAACGCAAAATTCTAATTTCATTTTATGCGAAAGACAGAGCACTTGAAAACACACTTCACTCTATAAAATCATTCGTCTTTTTTTATAGATTTTCAATTACAACCATCACCATGACATGCCCTCACCCTGGCGAACCAAGGGTACAAATGTAATTATAAAACAGTTGTACCATTTCCTTCTATGATTTAGTTTTCCTAAAATATGTTGCAAAGCCTAGGGCAGTCTTAAGATGTCCTGTTTTCTTCCTCTCTCCTTTTATTCCGCTCTTTCTTTCACTGTAAATACTCTCTTGATGCTTTTCCGAATTTCCATATCTACTATCTCTTCTCAGGAAAGTTATGATTTTTCATGCTACAGACATTATGAGTCATGCTGTTCAACAGTTCTTCATGTTATCAAATTCATTGTCATCATTATTTTCATCATCGCTACTATCAGTTTTGCATTGTATGGTACGATTACCACCTTACATTGTGAATTGGAGCTGCATGCCCACAATAATTCCTGTTCTGTGACCATTTATTTCGTTTTATGCAACACTATATGAGTTTGGACAGTGTGTCACTTCGATATCAATTCAAGTTACGGTAACCATCCACTCAGTTATTTCATTGTGAGAGTATTCAGTGTGAGAGGTGCTATGGCTTCAATTCATACTGACAAAAGTAACGTTACCACACATTCTTATTTACCCAAGGGAATCTGTTCAGTACGGGTGCTCATCACTACCCCATCATCGCCAGGTGCTCCAAGGTAAAATAAAAATAGGGTTGAAAATCTAAAGAGTCAATCTTGTCCAAGCATGAAAAACGTCTTATACTTCAGAGTTCAGACAGATGTTCAAAACACCACATTGCAGGCGCGGTGGAGCGCCCCAATTTGCATCTCATTATCGCCCCGTTCTATTTGAATTTCCAACGGGCATCCACGGCTGCCACGGCTGCCCGAAACTGTGTGCATGAAAAAGTCAAATCTTTACCTTCTCCTTGTGCCGCTATGCGTGCCGCTAGTAAACTCAAACTTCCCACACTATCTAAGTTTTTAAAAACCTTCCTTTTGATGAAAAAATTATGAAATTTGCTGCACTAGAACTTGAGATATTAAAGCGTTTTGAAAATCACCTCTCGCAAAACATGCTCTCTGTTTTTTTCCGACTGGACTATGGCCGGGCTCCAATGTGTCCGAAATTGGCAACATAAGTTTATCAGGCCTCAATCCATATGTGGTGAAAGTTTTCGCTTGGTTCCACCTGTACTTTTAGAGAAATCAACTTGTTTCTACAGGGTTTGGAATAGAAAATTGTAGTCAGCGAAACAATTGAAAATGACGTCATTTCTTTTCCCGTAATATTGGGCATGCGTGGTACAGTACGTGAGATTCAGGATTTCGTGCTCATTGTTGGTTTGCATGTGACGCAGTCAATTTTGCTGAGTGTCGCACGGCGGTGACTGCTGAGCTGCTGCCGCGCACGCTGCATGCAGCAAAGTGTTGTGTGTGCTGTGACATGCAA